>NW_027507903.1:136927756-137272756 GCF_037356315.1 Lithobates pipiens
TTGTTAATTTGTATTTAATTGAGTTTACTGCCTGATTTGCAGTTTTATATTTGTACAAGAAAAGATGCGATTACAAACATTTCCACAGTAAAAAGACCCCTAATATTTAGCTTGGTAAACGTGTCATAAATGGGGTCCCTGTCATTACGTTGTGTGTGTGACGAAAAAGCAATAATGCTTCATGCAGGCACCGTTGATGTGCAGTTCACATAAATAAGTAGATCTAAGTTGAACCATTAAAGAAAATGACTCCGTTCTCAAATACGCAGTGCAAACTGAGCTGCATGATACCTAAATGGGCATTCGGTGTTTATATCAAATTTTTATTACCAAAGTAAATTGTAGAGGTAGGGAGATAATGCAGTTTCTTTATATAGTATAGTGTTTAATATAGGTCCTAACCAGATCTCCAAAATACTTATAAACGTCCTATGAGGCCTCATGCACACTGGATGTTTTTACAGCTGCTGTTTTTGGCTTCAGATGTTTGTTTTTGTTTTTTTTTAAACAGTCAAACTCTCCAGCCAGTTATCCTATGTGTCCATGTACATACAGGCTGTTATCCACTGGTTTTGGCTTTGAAAAAAATAATCTCAAAACTAGTGGGTTCTAGGAGGACTTTTTCAACTGTAAAAATGTTCTATCGTCAACACCGATAAACACGCAAAATCGCGGCTCACCAGCGTGGCAACATTTTTGATCTCATTGGGGGGAAAAAAAAGCTGAAAAACTCACTGCAAAGCTACTGTTGTTTTTAGACATGAAGCCTGTGTGTGTATGTGTATGTGTATGTGTATGTGTATGTGTATGTGTATGTGTATGTGTATGTGTATGTGTATGTGTATGTGTATGTGTATGTGTATTATATATATATATATATATATATATATATATATATATATATATATATATATATATATATATTGCCATGTAAGCTTCTTTTTTTTTTTTTTTTTGTACGTTTTCAGGACTGGTAATGATATCCCATAATAAAAGGCCCTGGGATTAGCATGTCCGCAAATAGTAACTGAACTATTTCTTCTTGCAGGCTACTTGTGTAAGCTGTTGAATTCCTGATATGCCTATCTCTTAAACTGTCATTAACTTGTATCCATTGTAAGACTCTTGTAAGTGCTAGCGCTGTCTTCTGCTGGCATGTGAATGGAATAAAATAATTAAAAACTGCCTGCTATAGGTTATGTAAGATTTTCATTTACACAGTGGGCAAATGGAAAAATGGCAAGAAGATAAGCTGTATTTTGTTTGTTCTGTGTCTGCTAATCGTATTGTAAAGTAATTATCACTAAAACTAGATTAATGAGTAACTGGTATTTAAAAAAAAAAAATTCTTTGGCATGGCAACCTTATTCATTTTTTTTTTCCCTTTTTTTTCCCTGCACTATGATCCTTTTGTTAAAAACATACAGATAATTTTTTCCTAAAGGACCACAACCACTAAAGCTGTTTCTTTAAAATGTATTTCATTAGATATAATAGCATATTCCATATAACACGCACGCTGGTGTGCATTGTGTAGAGTGAGAGGTGTTTAACACATGAGTTTATTTTTTTCCTTTTGTACTAGATTGAAACATCACAAAATGACAGTTCATGTACAACTGCAAACATGCTTTATTTTATACCTATGAACTGTGTACAGTTATCCGAATATAATTGGTGACACACATTTTAAACCTTTTGGGGTTTTCTGCTGAAACTGACATGAATAAGAGGGAGAAAATGTTAGCCAACACAAGATAACTCTGCTCACAACTAGTTTGTGTTTGCCAAGGTCCTCGGGAGAGTGGATGCATTTTCTTCAGCTCTGTTTTCTGTTAATTTGAAAGATTTTTCTCATGTCAACAGCTGTTGGTTGAAACCGGTTAGTTCTTTGAGAACTACAGGCAGATAGCTGCAAAGGTTGTCGGGACTTGTAGTTTCCCAATTCACAGAACACTGAATAGATGAAATGGCCAGGTAGGCGGAGTCCTGCACAGGCATGTCTCATTCAGATAATGGCAACGAGTGGGGGATGAGACCTGGTCCAATTGTAACCTGTTAAAATTAATATTCATGTTACCAAAGGGAACTTTTCCTTTTTAAGGGGGTACCTCTGAACTAACTTTCGTTTCCCCCCTCAATCCAACAGACGTGTTGTACTTTTCTAGAGGAATTGGGATCCCTCTTTGGATCTGTTATCAGATGTGGTTTCTGTGCCATCTCTGAAGAGACTTTCAAATTGTTTTCATTTGTTTTTTTCTCTGCAACTCTTATGCCCAAATTAAAGACATTTTCTCCTTATTGCAGCAGTCTACTTTAGTGCAGCTGAAGGCATTTTCTTAGTTTACAGGTCTTGGTAGTCTTACACTGAAGGCTTTTCTTTATGTAGTGACTTAATAACCTTTACAAACGATCATCCTTGACTGTTCCTTGTCAGACTAGCTGGTCAAATATCCTTTTTGAAGAGATCTCTCATTTACTGCAGTACAATACCTTGTTAAGGTACTGGACTTGCATATAAAGTATTGTTGTTCATGGAGTCCATGCTATTTTTCCCCGAAGTCTTCCTTTGCTCCCATTTGGTGTAGCCCCCTCATCTGCCTTATCATTGGGGGAATTCTCAGTTATGGCAGTTTATGGGCCAAATTGCAACTTTTATCTATGACTGAATGCAGAGGCTTTTAACAGCTCTAACACCTTCCCCTTCAGAATTGATGTCTTCACATACTTGTAGCTGTATCAGCCTTCTGCTGTTGAAACTCTGAAGAGTCTTGCAAATCCTTGCTGGTTTAGATTGTCCCTCAGAAGTTTCAGGCAGCTGCCATTGCGCAAAGAAAACCATTGCTGTTCTAATTGATGTGGCGAGTACCACCTTACAAATGGAAGATCAACCTGTAGCTTCCAGTTGCGCCAATACTAGTCTAGAATCCCAGAGAAACCTAAAAAAAAACCTTTCGGGTAAATGCCTTACTCGGATGTTCCTGGAGACTGGAAAAACACCTGATTAATCGCTTTTAATCTTTTACAGAACATCTGTTTTGAGGAAGCCTTTGAGAGGAGGGCTGTTTCAACTTTTGACCTGGTTATGTACCACTTAAAAAGCACTGACCATTCCTTTTTCAAAATCCTTATTTTCTCTAGTTGGCCCTGCATTGCAGCCAACCCTGGCCGTGATGTTAGGCTGTCAAACTTTAGAGGAATGAACTCGACTCTGGCTAAATCAATCTGTCTGGTCATACCCTTTATATGTAGAGAACTTCACGCTCATGGTGACTGCCCTACAATATTATCTAGATGGATTTGTTGATATGGCCTTTCTTTTTCTGAACGTTTTTAAATGTTGGTCTGTGGAACAGTAGTGTAAAAAGTATTTCCTGTGCATACCTTTTGAGGGTGTACATCTATCTGTTCAAAGTTGCTTTTGACCACCTTTGTAAGATGTCAGTTGGGGCTAAAGGTTATCATTAGCTGACAACCCCCCCCAAGAAGCCCAAGCCTCAAACTAGGAAAACTCCCTTTCTAAAGCCAGGATTTATCTGGTGGTCTCCTGGATGCGCCTGTAGCCAGAGTTTTGCTTACCCAAGAAAAACTTTAAATTGTCTGCTCCCAATCCAAGTCATTGTACTCTATAATTCTGCAAAAGAATGTATGTCTTTGTTTGCCTCTTTCATGTTCAGTTTTCTCAATTCCACCTAAGAACTCAATATTCTGTCATCTGGGGACAAGTTGGGTCAGCCTCTAGACAAACTGACTCGCCTAACTTTGGAGGATTCTAGCAAAGGATAACAGCCTAATTGGCTGGGAAGGATTCCTAGATCTCTTGCTCTAGTGCAAAGGACTTGGAAGGCAGGAGAAGCTTCTCTCACAAACATTCTGTAACTCCAGACAATATGGATTTCCCTACTTGGGTCCCAAGAGTGGATGGTCTCACAATCCGGTTTCAGTCAGACAATGCTATGGGAGTAGCGTACTTCAACCGTCTGGAAGAAAGCAGATGAGTTGCTGCAGCAAGAGGACTATAACAGATTTTGTCTTGGTAAGAACATGTTCCACCATTGTCAGCTGTTCATATCTTGGACATAGACAACTGGCAAGCAGACTAGCTCGGCCAACAGAGCTTGGTCCCCAACCTGAAAGTATTTTAGAACCTATGTCACGGGGGGTGGGTGATGCCAGATGTGGGCATCCTGGGCTTTAATGTTCAACAGACTGGAAAGGCTTGTCTCCAGGTGCAGAGCTCTCTGGTGGAAACTATGGATGCTCAGTGAGATCAGTACAACCTGATCTATTCTTTTCCTCCTGTCCATGTCTACTCTGTAGGCTTGAGATTAGGGGTATTCCAGGGATACTCCATAGCTCTGAACTGGCCCAGATAAAAGTGCTCTGTGGGCTCAACCAAATCTAATAGCCCAAGAAGTAAGTACCTCCTTTTTTTTTTTTTTTTTTTTCTTCAGCTGCTGGCTTTAAAAGTAAGGTTGAAGCCCTTTTTTGAGCAAGGGGGCCTTCGACTGTTATTCCCATGCTATAAAAAAGCTAGGAAGTCTATCAAAAAAAGTCTACCATCATACTTGAAAAGCAAACTTAGCGTGATGCAAGGTGTGTAGTTTTCGCTCCAGGGAATACTGTCTGATAAACCTTTTTTGCAATCTGTTCTGGATCAGTACTTCACTCCAAGTACCCTCGAGGAGCAACTCTCAACCTTTTGATCTTATTCCAAAGGCGACTAGCCTCCCATTTGGTTAAGACTTTTGCACATGCTCCTTTGCAACCCCCTGTGACGCAATAGGATTTTCTCTTTTGTCAGCATGGGGGCAAGTGAATATACAAATCGTACAGTAATGGCGGTGAGTGCGATTTTAGAGTGGTGGTGGATGGTTCGGTGGAATAAGATATGTCTCAAATCAGTTTAAAATCGGGTGCATTGAGATGTACATTATCTCACAAAAGTGAGTACCACCCTCACATTTTTGTAAATATTTTATTCTTTTCATGTGACAACACCGAAGAATTGACACGTTACAATGTAAGGTAGTGAGTGTACAGCTTGTATAACAGTGTAAATTTTCTGTCCCCTCAAAAAAGCCACACAGCCATTAATATCTAAACCGCTGGCAACAAGTACACCCCTAAGTGAAAATATCCAAATTTGGTACAAAGTGTCAATATTGTGTGTGGCCACCATTATTTTTTAGCACTGCCTTAACCCTCTTGGGGATGGAGTTTGCCAGAGCTTCACAGGTTGCCACTGGAGTCCTCTGTCCCCAGCTTGTTATTGCCAATGACTACATGGAGTTGGTGAATATTAGAGGTCTTGCACCACCTTCCATTTGATGATGCCCCACAGATGCTCAATAGGGTTTATGTCTGAAAACCTGCTTGGCCAGTCCATCACCTTTAACCGCAACTTCTTTAGCAATACAGGGGTTGTCTTGGAGGTGTGTTTTGGGTCTTTATGTTGGCATACTGACCTGCGGCCCAGTCTCTGAAGGGAGGAGATCATGCTATGCTTCAGTATGTAACAGTACATGTTGGCATTCATGGTTCCCTCAATGAACTGTAGCTCCCCAGCGCCGGCAGTACTCGTGCAGCCCCAGACCATGACGCACAATCATGCTTGACTGTAGGAAAGATGCACTTGTCTTTGTACTCGCCTGGTTGCCGCCACGTGCGCTTGACACCACCTGAACCAAATAAGTTTTTATCTTGGTCTCATCACACCACAGGATAAAGTTCCCAGTAATACAATGTCCTTAGTCTGCTTGTCTTCAGCAAACTGCGGGCATTCTTGTGTATCATCTTTAGAAAAGGCTTCCTTCTGGGATGATCACCAAGCAAAGCAATTTGATGCGTTGTGTGGTCCGAGCACTGACGAGCTGAACCCCCCCCCCCCCCAACCATCACCGCTTCAACCTCTGCAGCAATGCTGATGAGCACGTGCACTTCTTTGGTTGACCATGGCGAAGTCTGTTCTGAGTGAAACCTGTTCTGTTAAACTGCAGTATGATCTTGGCCACCATGCTGCCACTCAGTTTCATGGTCTTGGCAAACGTGTATATCTTTTATGCAGCGCAACAATTCTTTTTATTCAGATCCTCAGAGTTCTATGCAATGAGATGCCATGTTGAACTTGTAATGACCAGTATGAGAGTGAGAGCGATGACACCAAATTTAACACGCCTTCTACCCATTCACACCTGAGACCTTGCAACACCGAGTCACATGACATCGGGGAAGGAAAATGGCTAATTGGGCCCAGTTTGGACATTTTCACTTAGGGTCGTACTCACACTTGTTACCAGTGGTTTAGCCATTAATGGCTGTTTTGAGGGGACAGCAACACTTAGGGCCGGTTCACACAGCGAGGCGATGCGAGGCGACACGGCTCGCCTCGCTCCCGCAAGTCGCCCCCGTTCTGTACAATGGAACCGTTCTGAGAGGAGCGACTCGAGTCGCTCCGACTCAGAAAAAAGGTTCCTGTACTACTTTCGGGCGACTTCGGGGGCGACTTGCATTGACTTCTATACAGAAGTCCTCTGCAAGTCGCCGCTGAGGTCCCCGCAGGTCGCGGCGAGGCAAGTCGGAGACGCCTCGCCACGCCTCGCTGTGTGAACCGGCCCTTATACAAACTGTACACTCGCTACTTTACATTGTAGCAAAGTGTAATTTCTTCAGTGTTGCATGAAAAGATATAAAAAAATATAAAGAGGGGTGTGCTCATGTTTGTGAGATACTGTCTATAAATAAGTCTTGCAAAGCTGACAACTTTGTGTGATGTGTTTTTGATTTATACATTGTTTCTACACACATGGTTGTGGATGCTGTATTCTGCTTTTTATAATGTTGTGGGTCTTTTTTTTTTTTCCCTATGATCCTTTAGTAATCATTTTGTGGACCTTATATCAGTCATTTTGTATATGTAGACTTTCTTATGCGTGAATGACATGAAGAAAAATGTATTGTTAAATTTGCTTTTGCAGTCTTAAACGAACAACAGACATGATGTTTGGAGGGAAGCAGGTGGTGGTGTGTGGATATGGCGAGGTGAGTGTCACTTTTACACTGTATTTTAGTAAAGCAGCTGTGTATGAGCAGAGGATACATGCATATATAATAATCTGCTTTACAATGCAGCATGTTAACCAATAACCTAATCATTTCACTTAATGTTATTTTGGTTACCTGGTGATATTTTTGTCCTTTTTAGGTGGGTAAGGGATGTTGTGCAGCCCTTAAGGCTATGGGCTCCATTGTCTATGTGACAGAAATTGATCCGATCTGTGCTCTTCAAGCCTGGTAAGCAATGTGTGTCCTTGTTTTCAGCATAATTATGGGGGGGCTATAATATTGTACGATATTGGGTCATGCAGTATAAGCATAGCTGTTCAAATCTTGTTTCCTAGTATGGATGGCTTCAGGCTTGTGAAGCTGAATGAGGTCATCAGACAGGTGGACATTGTCATCACTTGCACAGGTAACTTATATTTTTATTGAATAACAATCTTCTGTTTAACCATTCAAAATTTTTGCTAAAAGAAAAAAAAATGGTGCAAGATAATTGCCAATAACAAGCTGGGGTCAATTAAGAATAAAGTCTAAGATAAACTGAACAAGTGTTAGTCAGTTTTCAGAGTTAATGTCCTTAAAACACTTGTGGCAGCCCCCGAGAGAAGTTTTCCGGAACAAAGGAACAGCAAGGTCAAACTAAGTGTAGCAGTAAAGTCAAAGGGTAATTTATTCAAAAACAGCCAAATGGCTACTCGCATAAAATTGAAAATAAGAGCATTGTGAGAAGTTTTTAGTCACTGTAGGTGCCCCCGTGGTGTATCTCTGTAAGTTTGCCATGGCATCGACAGGATAGATGTTTCAGCTGACCAGATCTCTGCCTCGCGGTGTGTCGAACCAGACTGGAATGCACTCGGAGCTGGACCGGATGCGACATAAAGACGTGTTAGGTGCTCTGATCAGATTCATCCTTTCTCATAGAATCTGTGATCCGAGAACCTGACATGTCTTGACGTCGCATTCGGTTCAGCTCTAAGTGCGTTCCCTGCTGGTTCTACACACTTCGAAGCAGAGATCTGGCCAGCTGAGACGTCTACCCTGCCAATGCCATGGCGAACCCACAGCGATGCACCTACAGTGGCTAAAGACTTTTCTCACAATGTGCTTTCAATTTCAATGTGAGTAGCCATTTGGCTGTTTTTAAATAAGTTCCCCTTTGACTTTACTGCTACTTAGCTTGGCATACCTTGCTGTTCCTTTGAGCATTCATTTTTGCACCTAACCAGCACAATCTTTAACCACTTCAAAACCGCAGTACGTCTATTGACGGCCTGGGGTTTCGGTGGTTATATCTAAATGATGCCTGAGTCCACAGACATCATTTAGATATTGCCGTTTTCAGCCGGCGATTCCCTACACCATAAGAACGATCATAGCGGCTGTTCCGCCGCTTGATCGTTCTTACGGGCGGCGGGAGGGGACGCCCCCCCCCTCCCGCCGCCCTCCGGTGCTTCTACCGACTCACCGTTTCCATCGGTGAGTCGGTCACAGGATCCGCCGGCCCCAGGATGTGATCATAGAGATTTCCGGTGGACTAGATTGTCCCCGGAGTCTCTATGATCGTTCGGAGGCCGGGCGCGATGTTATGACGTCACGCCCGGCCTCGTTATTCAAATTAACGGCGCCAATCTGGCTAGGAAGCCAGGATCGTTTTTTTTTTTTGTTTGTTTTTATTCTGCCCAGCCTAGAGGTGAGATATGGGGTCTTATTGACCCTATATTTCACTGTAAATAGGTCCGATCGTGCCATATTCCTATTACAAGGGATGTTTACATTCCTTGTAATAGGAATAAAAGTCATCAATTTTTTTTTTTTTTTTTTTAAGTGTAAAACTAAAAAAATAAAATTAACAATAAAAAAGAAAAAAAATATTTTTTAAGCGCCCCTGTCCCCGTGAGCTCGCACACAGAAGCGAACGCATACGTAAGTCCCGCCCACATATGAAAACGGTGTTCAAACCACACATGTGAGGTATCGCCGCGAACGTTGGAGCGAGAGCAATAATTCTAGCCCTAGACCTCCTCTGTAACCCAAAACATGTAACCAGTAAAAAATTTTAAAGCGTCGCCTATGGGGATTTTTAAATACCAAAGTTTGGCGCCATTCCACGAGCGCGTGCAATTTTGAAGCGTGACATGTTGGGTATCTATTTACTCGGCGTATCCTCCTCTTTCACATTATGCAAAAAAATTGGGCTAACTTTACTGATTTGTTTTTTTTTTAGCATGAAACTGTTTTTTTTTCTGAAAAAAACGCGTTCGAAAAATTGCTGCGCAAATACCGTGCGAGATAAAAAGTTGCAATGACCGCCATTGTATTCTCTAGGGTCTTTGCTAAAAAAACATATATAATTTTTGGGGGTTCTATGTAATTTTCTAGCAAAAAAATTAGGAATTTTACATGTAGGAGAGAAATGTCAGAATTGGCCTGGGCAGGAAGTGGTTAACCACTTCCTGCTCAAGGATGTCAAATGACGTCCTGGACTGAGTGGCAATATCTGATGCCTGAAGTTGGGGTTTTGAAAAAATTCTTGTGCAAATACCATGTGACACAAAATTGCAAGAACCGCTATTTTATTCCCTAGCGTCCCTGAGAGATGTTAAAGGCTGTAAAGCCTAAACATTATTTTTCTATCGTTCATTGACGGACACAGCAACTCTTCTTGACCTTAGGGTTATATCACCCCTTTAGGAGAGGACTAGGCAGAAAGTTAAAAATGGCAACACTTGCACAGTACCGCCCAAGGGGAGGTCCTGCTGACTATAACCCTCTTACACTGCATCCAGCAGCTCCGTTTTTTTTTTTTGCCTAGTGTAGGAGGACCTGGCTCTCGGTGGGCCCTTTGGTCCTGGGAATTTTTTCTGCATATTTGTTTACTGTGATCTACAATCAACAGCCAGGCTGGGTGACAGGTTGAATAATTTAGATCCTGGTAGAGACTGGCATGGGCAGGCCCTAGCTACGCGCTGGGTCGGTCACGACATGCCCCATCTAATCCAGGGGCGGCCGGTGAGCTATATGCTCCGGGGCACACAAATGACCGGACTACTGCTGTCTGTGTCAGTGTGTCGTGGCCAGCAGCCACCCCGTACTGCTCGGGCGATGGGTCTGTCTGTGGAATGCGTCTAGCAGTCCCTGCAGGAGGGATAAGTATGATTCCACCTCGGCAGGATGGAGCAGCTGTGAATTCCCTGGGAGGTCGACTAAGGGGTCTTTCACTCTCCCTTTCTTTTCTCCCTGTTCCTTTCCTCCTCCCCATGCTATGGGCCTCTGTTTGACTTGGCACATGGGAGTGCGGTGCACATACCTGGCGGGGGGGGGAGGACTCTGGGTGTTGGGAGTCTGCTCGTCCTATTCCCTGTTTCTGGGCCACGGGGTGTGTTGGTGCTGTGTGAGACATGTGAGGTGGCCGCCTCGCGTGCCATGGCCATTTTTTTTTGTGGCCACAGCCAGTTTTTTGCCTTTCAACCATTTTCTAGTAGTTTGGCGGCCATTTTCTTGGTGCCCTCAGATGTGTTTGCCTCCGGCAGCCATTTTCTAGTAGCCTCAAGTAGTTTTGCCTCTAGCGATGGGTTTCCTTCTAGAACAGTGCGCTTCCACACACACCTCGTGGATGGCACGGGAGAGTGGACAGCAACAGCACAGCGTAGTACCTGGGTCAGGGTGGTGAGTCCTGCAGGGGTTCCCTCAGTCTGTGGCAGCTATCAGGGTGGACATTGTGTGCGACTTGCCTTAGGTCCCTAAGTGGTGACAGGCAAGTGTGGGTCTTCCCCAGACATCCCTGTTATTACATCTGGTTCCCCTGCACCTGCGGTGCGTATGGATGCTCTGTCGGGGGTCCTGGAGGCCCTTGTTGCCAGGGTGGAAGTGGTATAGGGGGGTAAAAAAAGCCCCCTTCCCCGTCTTCTGGTTAAAGCTGATTCAGACTTAGGCCCCACTGTGACAGGTGGCCCCTGTTCTGATGTATCAGAGGATGTGGACCAGGACCGTTCAGACAGTGAGTATGACTTGATGGTCCGGGTCAGTGCAGGAGAAGGCGCTTGTAGGAGCACTTATTACAGCAGTGCGGGATACCCTAAAAATTGAGGATTCGTCAGGGGGCATCTACAGAGGTGTTCATCCCTTTCAGGTCCCACAAGCCGGCCCGTACAGCTAAGGTGTTCCCTTACCCAACTTATTTTGCTAAGTTTATCTACAAGAGTGAGGAAAACCGCAGCTGGCCTTTTCAGTTGTTTCATGGCGGTGCGTTACCCCTTTGAGGAGAGTCTCCTGAAAAAAATGAATATCTCCGATTGTTGACCCCCCGGTATCCAGGTTAAATAAGGTAACCAGGATTCCAGTGGAAGGGACTCCAGCTTTCAAGGACCCTGCCAACAGAAGGGCCAAGGCGGTTGCTCGGTCCATGTTTACCTTGGAGGTCAGCATTGCGGCCAGAATTAGCCACGACCCTGGTGTCACAGATGCTTACGGAATGGGCTAAATTGAATTGGAGAAGCAACAGGCTTCCCTGGTCTGTATGGAGCTGGTGGACCAATTGGTGCAGGGCCTCAAGTATGTCTGTGATGTGGCCTTAGATACGGCCCCCTTGTTCTCTATCAGCATCAGCAGTAGAGCTACGTCGCCTGATTTGGCTGAAATGCTGATCTGCGGACCAGACATCTAAGAAAGCACTGGCGGACTTGCACTTCCAGGGAGAGAGGCTATTTGGAGCCTCACTGGATGACATTGAGGATGTTACTGGGGATAAGATAATGTTACTCCCTCAGTCCAGAAAAGGTAAGGAGCCACGTTTGTAGGCAAGGGCCCTCCTTTTCCACTGAGAAGCGTTTTTTTTGTCTGCCCGGGTAGGCAAGTAAGCATTCCCAGTCTGACAAGGTGCCTGCTGAGAGACTAAATTGTCCCTGGTTTTGCAAGCCTGCGAGCACATCTGTTACCGCATGAAGGTTTGACCCCACCTGACTCTTGGGTGGGGGGTCGTCTTTGGGAGTTTGCAGCACGGTGGACCTCCCTACTTTCCGACCAGTGGGTCCTCGAACTTTTTCATCAAGATAAGTCCGTTTGGCGGATTTTTTTTTTTTTTTTTTTTTACCCCTTCAACCTTCATCTTCTGGCTCATCAGGAGGCCCTATTTGCGGCAGTACAGGACCTGCTGCTGCGCAGGATGATAGTACCTGTACCAACGCCAGAAAGGGTTCAGGGTTTCTACTCCAATCTGTTTTTAGTCCCAAAGAAGGAAGGGGTCCGTCCGGTCCTGGACCTCAAGGCCCTCAACAGCTTTGTGAAAGTACAAAGGTTCAGGATGGAATCGGTTCGCTCAGTGGTCGCTGCACTCCATCAGGGGGCATCCCTGGACATCAAGGATGCATACTTGCATCTCCCCATATGCTTCAAGCATCAGAAGTTTCTGCAATTTGCGGTCGAGGACAAGCACTACTAATTTGTAGCGCTCCATTTTGGCCTGGCATTGGCACTGAAGGTCTTCACCAAGGTGCTAGCCCCAATTTTGGCTTTGCTAAGGCAGCGAGGGATCGCAATCGTGGGTTATCTGGATGATCTGAGGGCAGAATTCACCTCAGAATTAAGGGAGGATGTGGCAATCGCCTTGCCAACTCCTTGGGAGTTAGGTACTGAACCTCCAGAATTCGGTGTTGGTGCTGATGATGCCTGAAGTACCCGGGTCTGCTTCTGGACTCCTCGGAGGTGAGTCTTTCTTCCTTCGGACAAGCTGCAAACTCTTCAAGCTGCGGTGAAGTTGTTGGTGTCCCACAGGTGGTCGTTGCTGCGTTTTTTGCATGCGAGTCCTGGGTCTCATGGTAGTCATGGTAGTCGCTTTCGAGGCGTTACCGTATGCTCAATTCCACACTCGAGTTTTGCAAAAGGTGATCCTGTCTAGATCCATTTGTCCCTGGATTGTCAAATGCTGTGGTCGAGGAAGGAATGACTTCACCTCGGTCTGGGAAGTCGTTCCTTCCTCTTCATTGGACAGTGATCACAACGGATGCCAGCCTGACTGGTTGGGGTGGAGTTTGGGTCGTACAGTCAGCCCAGGGTCAGTGGACCCAGAAAGAATCCCGCCTACCAATCAACATGCTGGAACTCCGGGCAATCAGGCGGTACAGGGGCAGTCACAGAGGCTGCAGGAGCGTCCGGTTAGGATCCAGTCGGACAACGACCTGATGTTGACGTATATCAACCATCAAGGTGGAACAAGGAGCTTGGCTGCAGGACTGGAGGTCCCTCACATCCTGCGGTGAGCAGAGCGGTGCGTGCCGGCTCTGTCGGCCATGTAAGTTCCGGCCATTAAAAACTGGACTGCAGACTACCCAAGTTGTCAGATGCTGGACCAAGGGGAATGGTCGCTACATCCGGATGCATTTCGGCTCATTTGCTAAGGGACTGAAGTCTATAGGACTTTGAAAACATTAGGGAGATTCCCTTATTGACACTCGCTCAGAAAGTAGTCTTTCTAGTGGCTATTACATCTGCCAGTAGGGTTTGAGTTGGTGGCCTTGTCTTGCAAGTCTCCCTACTTGATCCTCCACGGATAAGGCGGTCCTGCATCCGCAGCATTTGTTTCTTTCAAAGGTTGTTTCAGCCTTTTATCTAAATGAGGGCATTGTGCTTCCGTCCTTATGTCCTCTGCTGTCACACCCCAAAGAGGTGGCTTTGTATTCCTTGGTCGTTGTCCGGGCTCTGCGGGTGCATCTGCTATGGCTCCTTTTTGGAGGTCGGACTTGCTGTTTGTATCGGTGGCTGGTCTGAAGAAGGGACTGGCGGTCTCATCGGCCACCATCTCTCGGTGGATCAGACAGATTATAGTTCAGGCTTATGCCATCAGGGGACGGGCACCTCCCTTTCCTGTCACTGCATATTCTACCAGGGCAATTGGTGCCTCTTTGGGTTTCCGACATCAAGCGCCTGTTTCCCAGTTGTGTAAGACCTGGTCGTCCATTAACACTTTCACTAAATTTTACAAGGTTGATGTGAGCGCATCTTCGGCTGCTTGCTTCGGACATAAGATTTTGCAGGCAGCTGTTTAATGTTGCGACTCCTCCGTTGAGGAGCTCCGGTTATGGGTGGAGTTGTTTGCTGTTCCTACCCCTCGTTTCTTTGACACTGCTTGGGGACGTCCCTAAGGTCAAGAAGAGCTGCTGTGTCAATGAACGAAAGAGAAAATAGGATTTTTGAACTCTCCTTAAAATCCTTTTCTCTGAAGTTCATTGACAGACACAGCACCCATCCCTCCTATTTGTACTGCTTTTGACAATTTGAGCTGCTGGATGCAGTGTGAGGGGTTATAGCCAGTAGGACCACCCCCTGGGCAGTACTGTGCAAGTGATGCTGTTAACACTTTCTGCCTAGTCCTCTCCTAAAGGGGTGATATAACCCTAAGGTCAAGAGCTGCTGTCTGTCAATGAACTTCAGAGAAAAGGATTTTACGGTGAGTATAAAAATCCTATTTTTACCTTGCATTCCTTTAACCAATTGCTGCCCGCTCCCACCGTCAAGTAACGGCTGAGCGGTGCAGCTCTCGTTCTTGGTGAACATCATTTGACTGCTTCCCTGAACAACCGCTCTCGCACGTCAGCTGCGCCCATGTTGCTAGGACACGCCGCAACCCTGATCTTTGTAAAGAGCCACAGCTCTTTAACCATTTGATCGGCTATATCCAATCACAGCCAGTCGCATGTAAACGTGGAGATGACGGTAATCAGCGCTCCTCGCCTCATTCTGTCAGGAGAGCCGATCAGCGGCATCTTCTCACAGGGGATAGCTAGGTATGTAATTGGGGCACTGATCATCGGTGCCCTGGTTACAATTAAGTGCCCATCAGTGGCAACAATGATTGCCCACCAGTACAGGCTATCGCTGCTGCCAGTCTGTGCCCGCCAGTGCTGCCCATCTCTGCATCAGTGAAGGAGAAAAATTACAAATTTACTGACTTGTTAAAAAAAAAATGTTGGTCTTTTTTTTTTCCCCCAAAAATAAACCCAGGAGTGATTAAATGCCACAAAAAGAAAGCTATTTGTGTGAATAAAATAACAATTTCTCATGTTTACAGTGTAGCAATTGTCCTTCAGAGTGACAGTGCTGAAATCTGAAAAATGGCCTGGGCAGGAGGGGGGGGGGGGTGTAGGTGCCCTTTATCAAGGTGGTTAAGCATCAGAATCACTCTTTATTTTTTCCCCTAATACCTTTAAAATTGCTTTAAGGTGGTTAGTGCGCCTCCCTTTCCTGTCACAGCACATTCTACCAGGGCAATTGGTTTTTTCTGATTAACCTAGTCGTATCCCCTGAAGGACCAGAGACTTCTGGGTAATCTGAGCCAGGTTAGAGCACAATCTGAGCGGGGTTAGAGTGCCTCCATCCATCCCACACAGTGGCAATAAACGTGACCGATCCCCCTCCCCTGGAGCCTCCTAGTTTGGAGCAGGAATGGGTTGAGAATTGGGAAGAGCTAAAAGTTCAGGATTCTGTGAAGGGTCTGGCAGATGAGTCTGCTTCCGAGCAATCTGGACAAAAAGATATCCAGTTGATCGGTCGCAAAGGTTTTCATCCTGACTCTGACCGAGATGGTTCGTTCTGACTTTAAGTTGCCTCTTAAAGTAGAGGTGACTGAGCCCCCTGGTCCTCTTGGGATCCCCAAGGGTTCTCCAGGCCGCAAAGGCTTTCCCCCTACACCCCCTGCTGGAACAGGTGGTATATGCTGATTGGGAACATTCTGACAGGATTTTGTTCCTCCTGAAGAGGTTTTCCTTTTTTATCTTATGGATGAAAAGTTCATTAAAGGGAGCATGCCAGCAGTCTTGACTTTTCCAGGTAGGATAACGCACAGGGCTTGAAAGACCATGTTGACAAAAAATTGGAGTCATTATTAAAGCCTTCCTTTTCTTTAACCAGTTTAGCTATTCAGCCAACTGTTGCAGCAATTGGTATCTGCCAGTTTGTAAAGTATCAGGTCAAACATATTTTTTGAGCACTGTGTTTTGCTGTTTTAAAAGAGTTCAATACAGCAGGTTTCTTGTTTGGCTCTTGTCTGTACATGTGCACAGACTTTTGTGACTTAAGAACTGGTCTGTTGAGCTTCCTTGTGAAAAGTTATTGGCAGGTTTTCCTTTTCGTAGGGAACGTCTTATTGGTGATCATTTGGACGAATATATATCCAAAGATTTCCGGAGGGAAGAGTTCACTGCTTCCTGTCAAAAGCACCAGGTGTCCCTCGGTTTAAATTTCAGAGATTGCTTCCTCAAATGTTTCAGCGCCAAGGCAGTTCCACCTCCAGCAGGTCACTAAGGCCAGGGCCAGAAAAAGCTCTGGGTCCAAAATTCTTCAAAACCAAGGACCAAGCCCTCTTTGAGGAGACTCCTCCACTCTGTCAGGTGGAGGGAAGGCTGCTGCACTTTGCGGACATTTGCAGAACAAGAATTCAGGATAAGTGGGTCACATCGCTTAGATCCTGCATTAACAAGCTGAGGTTCCTCCTCAGATGTTTTTAAGATCCAGCATGTTCCCTTGGATCCTCCAAAAAAAGACTTATTGCTTCATGCACTACATCATTTCGTGCATCAAGGAGTGATTTGCACAGGTTCCTGTATCCAAAGGAGCGAACCTGTTTTTACGGTTAAAAACCAAACGGTTTCACAGGGCCCATTTTTGGACCTAAGATCCCTGAACCAGTATGTACTAATCCAGTCCTTGCAGATGGAGTCTGTCGGCACAGTTGTAGCCTCGTTCCAGATGGAAGACTTTTTAGCCTCCATCGATTATAAAGGACACGTATTTACATGTACCTTTCTTTCAGCCTCATCAGAGGTTCCTGCGATTTACAGTAGAGGAATGTCATTTTCTGTTGTGGCTAATACCCTTCGGGCTTGCTACAGCTACCCGGGTGTTCACAAAGGTCCTAGCACCAGTACTGGGTCTTTTAATGGCCCAAGGCAGGGGTGGCCAACCAGACGAAGACCAAGAGCCACATTTTTTACCGAGTTACCGCAAAGAGCCACATCATACGCATGGGCACACATGAACATCACCCCATCCCTTCCTCATACACACATACTTTTGCTCAGCTGGATTTATTGTAAATGTTACACACTGTTTTAACACTACAAAGACCACAGGTCAGTAATCTTCCTTTGAAAGTACATCCATGTGACAGAAGACAGCAGCTCATCTAATTTCCAAAATACAAATTGTCTTACAAACAGTGAACTGGTCAGGATAACAATAAACAGTTAATGGGTCTTCTAGCCTGAACTAGCAGTAAATTCTTCCAAAAAACATCACAGAAAGCATGCAGCACACACAGAGCTCTGGATAAATAAGTGAAAAGAAGCTGAAATGGTTAACAGCCAGCAGTGTGTCACACTATCAACAGACAGAGAATGTGCTGAGCAGATCTTATCAGTGTTCAGGTGAAACCGTTATTAAAAAAAAAAAAGTACAGAGCAAGACAGAGGGAGAAGGGAGGACAGATCAGTAACCTGCACACTTGTGGCCATACCTTTTTGTATCTCATCGGCTTCAGATACAGCGTGTTTCTCCTTCCTCTGCCCCCCTTCAGCCTCACTCCAGCGCCTATGTATTCAAATGTGGCGGGCTGGGGACACTACATGCTGATTGGCTGTTGATGTGTGGGAGGAGCGGAGGAGTGCAGAGACTCGGGCTGCCTGTCACCGCAATGAAACCGCCCCAATCAGCCCGAACGCAAGAGCCGCAGGAAACCGATTAAAGAGCCGCATGCGGCTCGAGAGCCGCGGGTTGGCCACCCCTGGCCCAAGGGATCCTGGTGCTCGGGTATCTGGACGACCACCTGCGCAGAGTTCACTCATTACAGGCTCTAGAACAGAGCATAACCTGCACAATGAGGTATTTGAAAAGCTTAGGCTGGAACATAAATACCGAAAAGTCAGCTTTGAAACCAGCTCAAGGTCTAAAGTATTTGCGTCTGATCCTAGATGCGGTCCAAGCAAGAGTATTCTTGCCACCTGCAAGGCATCTGTGCCCTGAAGGGTCAGGGGGCACCAGACAACCCTCAATTAGGCTCTGTATCATCCTTTGAGGCAGTGCCCTGTGCACAGTACCATTCTAGGCCTCTACAAGACCTCTTGTTGGCTGGGAACAGGAGAGGGCAAGCCCTGGATTATCCAATATCTCAGGCATGCTTAAGCCTGAACTAGTGGTTCCAGGATCAGAACCTGCGAAAGGGAAGATCCTTCCTCCCAGTTACTCAAACTACTGCTTCAGATGCCAGTCTCTCAGGCTGGGGAGTGACCCTAGAGGGGCTCACAGCTCAAGGGAAATGGTCAAGGACAGAAAAAATCCTGCCCATCAACGTCCTGGAATTACAGGCAGTACAACTGGCCCTACGGTCATGGAGGTGGAGCTTCAGGACTGCCCTATCGGGGTTCACTCCGACAATGCCACAGCAGTCCATATCCCAGGAGGCAGATTATCTCAGCCGCCAGCAGATCTGCCCGGGGGAATGGTCCCTACACCCAGGGAAGTTCCAGGAAATATGCCAACGTTGGGGATGGCCAGAGCTCGACCTACTGGCATCCAGGTTCAACAAGCAGCTACAGCAGTTTGTGTCCTGAGCAAGCGATCCTCTAGCAATCAAAGCAGATGTTCTGGTCGTTCCATGGAGCCAGTACTCCATGATTTATGCTATCCCTCGCCTTCCACATTTGTTGCGCAGGATTCGGAGAGATGGAGTTCCAGTCATTCTGGTGGCATCAGCGTGGCCCAAAAGGCCCTGGTCCCAGAGATTGTGAGACTGACAATAGATGGGCCATGGATGCTTGCAAGGCGCCCTGATCTACTGTCTCAAGGGTCTTTATTCCACTCCAATTTACAGTCCCTAAATTTTACGGCATGGCTATGGAGGGGTGTTAAAGGACCATGGCATCTTGTGACCAGTGGTGTCTACCCTAGTGAATGCTAGAAAAGCTGTCACTAGAAAGATCTATTGTAGGGTCTGGAAGACGTGTAGTGCTTGGTGTGAAGCCAAAAAAATGGCATCATTGGAAATACATGATTAACCACTTTAGGACCGCCGCATGTAAAAATACGTCGGCACAATGGCACGGACAGGCACAAGCACGTACCCGTACGTGCCTGCCTCCCAGCGGTTGGGTGTTCCGATCGAACCCCTTCCCGCTGGCTGCAGCGGTCCGTTTCACTTCAGGAGTGATCCGGGATGAGGGGATGGCTGTTGATTTCTGGCCATCCCCTCTCGATTGCTCCTGGCGAATGAGAAGCTTCCCCTGCCTGTGTAGTGTAAACGCAGACAGGAGGAAGTGATGTCACTCTCCTCTGGGTGGCCTTTTTGACCGGACGGCAAGGAGAGAAGACATCCTAGTAAGTGCACCAACACTACACTGACGTGTAGGTACACATAAACACACTTTAACCCCCAGTCACCCCCCCCCCCTCACCCCCCCAGTCAGTGTCACTGATTGCAGTGATCATTTACTGATCACTGCATTTAGTGTCAGTTGTAACTGTAAAAAGTGTCAGGGTAGTTAGTGTTAGGTCTACCCCCCAATAAAGGTTTAACCCCCTGATTGCCCCCCCAGGTAACCCTTTCACCCCCTTTTGCCAGTGTCACTAAGCGATCGTTTTTCTGATCGCTGCATTAGTGTCACTGGTGCCACTAGGTAGCTAGTTATTTTTTATGTTCGGCAGGTTTTTATAGTGTTGGGTACCCCCATATACTACCTAATAAAGGTTTTAACCCCCTGATTGCCCCTAGAGTTGACCCTTTCACCAGTGATCACCGTATAATTGTTACGGGTGACGCTTGTTAGTTTGGTTTTTATAGCATCAGGGCACCCACCATTTATTACCCAATAAAGGTTTAACCCCCTGATCACCCGGCGGGTAATATCAATTTAGGTTTTAGGGTCAGATAGGGTCTGCGTCGCTCCAGGCAGCGCTAGGTTAGTGCCAGTACTGCTAACACCCACGCGCAAAGCATACACCTCCCGTAGTGGTATAGTATCTGAACAGATCAATATCTGATCAGATCTATACTAACGTCCCCAGCCGTTAAGGGTTCCAAAAAAAAACATTTAGCGGGATCAGCCCAGATACCTGATGGCACCTGCGTTTTGCCCCTCCGCCCAGCCCACCCAAGTGCAGTATCGATCAATCACTGTCGCTTACAAAACACTAAACGCATAACTGCAGCTTTCGCAGAGTCGGGCCTGATCCCTGTGATCGCTAACAGTTTTTTTTTTTTTTTTGTAGCATTTTATATTTAAATCCTGAAGGCGGTGCTTGGTTTTCCGGGTCCCGTACGTGGCTAGACTCCCAAAAAGTCCCACACGTGGTATCCCTGTACTTGGGAGAAGCAGCAGAAAATATTTTGGGGTGCCATTCCACTTAGAACTATGGCATGTGTGAGCAATATATCATTTAGTGACAACTTTTTGTAAACTTTTTTTTTTTTTTTTTGTCATTATTCAATCACTTGGGACAAAAAAAAATTATTCAATAGGCTCAACATGCCTCTCAGCAATTTCCTTGGGGTGTCTACTTTCCAAAATGGGGTCATTTGGGAGGGTTTTGTACTGCCTTGCTATTTTAGCACCTCAAGAAATGAGATAGGCAGTCCTAAATTAAAAGCTGTGTAAATTCCAGAAAATGTACTCTAGTTTGTAGACGCTATAACTTTTGCGCAAACCAATATACGCTTATTGACATTTTTTTTTTTTACTAAAGACGTGGCTGAATACATGTTGGCCTAAATGTATGACTAAAATTGAGTTTATTCGATTTTTCTTATAACATTTTATTTTTTTTTTCAAAATTTTCAGTCTTTTTCCATTTATATCGTAAAAAATAAAAACCGCAGAGGCAATAAAATACCATCAAAAGAAAGCTCTATTTGTGGGAAGAAAAGGACGCAAATTTCGTTTGGGTACAACATTGCATGACCGCGCAATTACCAGTTAGTGCAGTGCGAAATTGTAAAAAGACCTCTGGTCCTTAGGCTGACAATTGGTCTGGGGCTTAAGTGGTTAAGTGAATTCTTTTCTACAGTCGGGTGTGGAAATCAAATTGGCTTTGAGTATAATCAGAGGTCAAGTTTCAGCCCTATCAGTATTCCAAAGGCCTTTTTAGCCTCCCATTCACTGGTCCGAACCTTTATGCAGGGGGCAACTCGCTTTCCCCCCATTAGGGCACCTATGACGCTGACGACACGCAACTTTATTTCCGGATCAATGGAAAAAAAGATCACCAACAACAACAACTTGAAAACTGCCTCAAATCAATAGAGGACTGGATGACCACCAACTCCCTCCAGCTGAACCAATCAAAGACAGATCTTCTTATCTTACACCCAAATCATAAGCCCGCAACCAAAACCTCCTGGTCTCCACCAACCGTCTTTGGGCAGACTATCTCCCCAAAGACCAAAGCGAAGAGTCTCGGGGTTATTTTAGACGCACAAATGTCAATGGATGCGCAAATAGGATCTGTAGTCAGTCGATCTCACCATCTGCTGCGCATGCTTCGCAGACTCATCCCTTTTATCCCAAAGAATGACAAAGCAGTGGTAGTTGGAACAATCATTAATTCACGACTGGACTACGCAAACTCGCTTTACATAGGATTACCACAATATCAACTTGCGCGATTACAACTGATCCAAAACGCAAGGCTGATAACAGGAAAAAAACCCTGGGAATCCATTTCTCCTTCACTGAGGAGCTTACATTGGCTAACCGTAAAAAATCGGATCATGTTCAAGACCCTTTGCCTCACCCACAAATGCGTGCATAGAGAAGCTCCGCAATACCTAATGGAGAAAATAAATCATTACACACCAAACCGCAGTCTTCGATCAGCCAACAAAAACCTCCTCCTCGTGCCCAAAGCCCGGTATAAATCCAAGGGTGATCGGAGATTCGCTGTCCAAGGGCCTCGACTATGGAATGCTCTACCAATCAACATCCGCCTGGAAGAAAATCACCTGGCTTTTAGGAAAAAACTCAAGACCTTCCTCTTTTAGCAGATGATCAAAGCTCGCCACAGCGCCTAGAGGCGATTCAGTTCGCATTGTGCGCTATATAAGTATCATTCATTCATTCATTCATTCACCTATGTGTTCTTGGGACTTTAACTTGGTGCTGTCTGTGTTACAGAAACAACCACTTGAACCTATCAAGAAAATCCTTTAGACTTGCTATCGCACAAGCTAGCCATCCTGGTGGCTATTGCCTCGGTTAGAAGGGTGTCGTAGTTGATGGCCCTTTCATGCAGGGAACCGTACTTGATCCTTCACCACGACAGGGTCATGTTATGACCTGTTCCATCCTTTTTGCCAAAAGTGGTGTCAGCCTTTCATTTACATCAGGACATTATTTTGCCTTTTTTCCTCTCAGCCTCGTTCGGAAGAGACTACACTCCTTGGACATTCACAGTCGAGGTTTATTTGTCTAGATCTGCAGAGATCCGAGGATCAGACACTCTTGTTTTAGACCCCTTTCACACTGGGATGTTTTGCAGGTGCTATAGCGTTAAAAATAGCACCTGCAAGCCGCCCTAAAACAGCTGCTCCAGTCATCCTCGGGCTTTCACACTGAAATCTGCCGCTAGCAACTTCTTTGGAGCAGTGAACTCACCGATCCTTCCCATTGAAATCAATGGGGCAGCGCTGTCATACCGCTGGCAAAACGCAGCTGCAGCATTTTGCAGCTGCATTTAACCCCTTTTCGGCTGCTAGTGGGGGTAAAAACCTCCACTTTACCGCTGACGCCCGTGGCGGCACAATGTCAAAGCGGTCTTGCCAAAAGGCAGGCAGCTTCCATTGCCAATTGGGTCCATCAGTTGGTCATTCGGGCCTACGGTCCCTTTGGGGTGAGCTCATTCTACCAGGGATGTAGGAACCTCCTGGGCTTTTCAACACCAGGTATCTGTGGCTCAGATTTGTAAGGCTGCTACCTTGTCTTCAGTGCATACGTTCACAAAATTTTATCCAGTGGATGTTCAGGCAGCTGAGGATTCGGCTTTTGGCCGCAATGTACTGCAGGCTGCCGTATAGAAGTTCTGATGGCTATTATTTGCAGGGTGTCTTCCTCCCCTCAAGGTTATTGCTCTGGGAAATTCCAGCAGGTAATGAATTTTAGCCTGACTCCTACTTATTAAATCCTTTTCTTTTAAGTAAATCATGGGACACAGATCAGTTCCCTCTTTTTTGAGGATTCAGTGCTTGCTACAAAACTGAAAGTGCTTCTTGTATGGGAGGGATTATATAGGGGATCACTTCCTGTCTAAAGACCTTTGGTCTACCAGTGTCCATTCACCTGGAGAGGAAGTATAACCCAGTAGGTAATTAATATTAGCCTGACTCTGTGCCTACTCAAAGTTTATTTATTTTTTTATTTTTATTTTTTTATTTTTTTTTCCAGGTAAGTATGGCGAATAAATCCTATTTTTGGTCATGGGATCAAAACCCCATATCCCCCAATGCAGTGCTAATTTTCTTAGGGCTGCATCACCAGGCCAAGGTTCTGTTACACAAGGGGCATGTCTAGCTCTATAGAGATGCCGTTTGCATACAAATTTAAATAATTTTTTTATTTTTCCTCCTATTATGATTTTGGTAAATCTAAAGGAAAATTATACAAGAAAATGGCTTATAATGTATGGCCAGCCTAAGTTTATTTGTAGAGAATCTTTGAGGAGCTCTAGTGGCAACACTGAGTGCTTCTCTGTGCACCTGCATTACTTTCATACCTGAGAACGGGTTACAAGTTTTAGTTTCATTATTGGCCTGATAAATATAGATTGTACTTTTATTTGTGACTGTGGAAACCAATTGATATGATTTAAATGTTTTAAGCACTGCTTATTTAGCCTATGACCATGTTCATATTATAAATGTCTGTAACCTGTTCAGGCAATAAGAATGTGGTGACCAGAGAGCACCTAGATCGTATGAAGAATGGCTGCATTGTCTGCAATATGGGACATTCCAACACTGAAATAGATGTGGTAAGTAGGACTCATTATTGTATTAGAGAAACCATGCCTAATATGTGCACAAACGCCGTCCATTTTTTTCAGTTAGTTAAAAATACCTGGCAGATGGGACTCAAATGTTTGATTGCATTTTTGACAACTTGTCAAAAAGAACCAATTTTTTTTTTTGTACAGGGTGCAGCAAACAGTGATGTGTTGGACATTATTTTCTGTGAGAAAATATGGCCCTGGTTTTCCCCTAATTCCCCATTACATACTAAAGGAGGGTAAGAATCCGAGGTCTCCTGGCTCCACAGGCCAGAGGCTGAACCTTCTTTTTTTTTTTTCTTTTTTTTTTTTTCTTTGCTGGTATGTTATACAACCCCAATTCCCCAAAAAGGTTGGGACGCTGTGTAAATTCTAAATAAAAACAATGCCATGATTTTAAAATCTCAAAGTTCACTTTAAAAAAAAAAAAATGCATATTTTTTTTCTGGTAAAAAGTGCGTTTATTTAAAAAAAAAAAGTTGGGAAACTGTAAAGCATTGCATCTGCAATCAGCAGGTAGCGGGTACTATGCAAGGCTCCACAGACTTTCAATGTAGTCTGCCTGTACCTTGTGCGGGCAGGCACTTACTAAATGACAGGAGGAATCCATGGACTACTGAGAGCACTAATCAGCTCTCTGGTAGTTCATTAAGAACTACAAGCCGTTGTCCTAAATGGCTGACGGTAGTTGTAGTTCTCCCATTTACAGAGCTCTGTGAATGAATGTCGGGTGGGCGGAGCCCCGCACTGGTTCATTTTCTAATTGTGACAGCGGGTGTGGAGGGAAGAGCCTTGACCTGCTGTCACAGCGGTGGTGACTCGTTTAGTTGCATATTACATCCTGGATACGGTTTTAACATGTCATGAAATGATCTTGGCCTTTAAACCCATATTTTATTAACAAACGTAAAAAAAAAATGCATCAAATGTTTAAAATGAGAAATTTGTAAAAAATGTTGAATTTTTTTTTTGATTTTTGTCATCGTTGGCTGCATCTGTTTACTATATTTAAACGCCTTTTGTACAGAGTTTCACCCAGGTATTCCGCAGTATACTTGACGTTAAAACCACTCATTTATTTCTTTTTTATTTTTTTTAGGCAAGCCTACGCACTCCTGAGTTGACGTGGGAGCGAGTTAGGTCTCAGGTTGATCATGTTATTTGGCCTGATGGCAAAAGGATTGTTCTTTTGGCAGAGGTATGAAGCACACATTCACTATTTTATTTGACATACAGTATAACTTTCACTAAGGCCTCATGCACACTAAACAAACATTTTATATAATTATCAGTAGCTTTACAGTGAGTTTTTCAACTTTTTTTGCAATAGCGTTTTTTGTTTTTGTGTTTTGCGGTTTTTAGGGTTTTTTTTTAGAGACCTTTTGATCCATTGAAGAAAAAAAGTTAAACGCTGAGCAATGTTTTTGAGCATTTATCAACGTTTATCAGCGTTGGACGATTTTTACAGCTGGAAAATGATTTTTTTTTTTTTTTTACTGCTCAAAAATGACACTGCCCAAAACTGCTAACAGCCTATGTGTGCATGGACACATAGCGTAAGATGGTGGAGCGTTTAATGACTGTAGAAAGTCTACAGCCAAAAAAAAGCTGCTGTAAAAACGTCAAATGTCCAGTGTGCATGAGGCCTAAAGGTTATCTCTGGTTTCTCTTTTGTTTTATCCTTTGCTCATTGTGTATTGCATTGATGTTTACCTATGTGCTCGCCTGTGGAAATCAAAGTGTGCTTTGTATTTTTAATATGTAAACAAATTACTAGTTTACTATCTGGATGCTAGTTTTTTGGTCTGAAAAAACAAATGGGATGGGGAGATTTCTCTGGTTTATCCAGTGCAATTTAGTCATAGTTCTCAGATGGGACAACACCTGATAAATTGGCTCTGTTAACTAAGGCAACTTTAAAACTCCCCAAAAGTGAACATTTCGGTTATTTCTGATGTTTTTAGTACAGACCGTGAGTGAAGATATTTAATATGCTAAAGGGTGCTTTTTTTTTTTTTTTGTTTTTTTTTTTCTCTATCCAACACTACAAACCAAATGGGAACAGCTTTCATTTTATTACAACCACTGCATTCTTGGTACACAGAGCAGCAAGGCAGGACTCCTCTAGATTAGTGGGTCTGCTGATGCTCTGTGCCACGGATCCCTGCAGGTGTCAACAGCCTATGCCCCTTTTGTGGTGTACTCTGGAAACACTTCCCCCTTTATTATTATTATTATATATATATATATATATATATATATATATATATATATATATATATATATATATATATATATATATATATATATATATATATATATATATATATATATATAATTTTTTTTTTTTTTTTTTTTTTTTAGATCTACTTTCATTATTTTGTTTGAAAACCCGCCATATACATTTTAATGTGCCAGACTAATTTGATAATATTTGTTAAATGTAAATAATCGAATAGTCTTTTAAATTGTTTAACAGGGACGTCTCCTCAACCTGAGCTGTTCCACTGTCCCAACATTTGTTCTGTCTATTACTGCAACCACACAGGTATGTATCTTAGAATTCTATGCACACATTGAGTTGAGGATTTGTACAAAGTCTTCATGTAAACCAGTTTGTTTAACATTCCTCATTTCAGTTTGTAGAAAGAAAATGCCTTGGCAGCCTTGCCCAAGCCAAAGTATTTGATATAGGGATTCTTCCCCTCTGCGCCTTATTTTTATTTTTCAGGATCTAATCCACTATTTATGAATATTTGTATTTGCTGATACATTCACAGGGCTCTAAACAATTCTGTATTTTGATGGTTATGAGCTATTGGTTTAAGGAAAGGTGGGGTTTAAAACTATTTAGCTGCTTACAATGCAGCCATTTCCCTTTTTCAATGAACATAGATGCATTGGCTGTGTGCGCTGCCAAAGCTGTATGTAGCCTTAGCTAACAGTATACAGCGCTGTGTTCTGACCTTTCGAAAGGGAACTTACCATCCCGCTCGCAGATCAAAATAAAGTCGGGCTGAGCACTGCTCAGCCATTCAAAGGAAGCTTAGTATTTTCTGAATGAATACAAAGCTTCCTCTGTTTCACTGAGGGGGAGAAGCCTGTGGAAGACGTCACAATCTCTACCTCAGCCAGAGGAAGCCTTGTATTCATTCAGAAAATACAAAGCTTCCTGTGAATTGCTGAGCAGTGCCCAGCCCAACTTGGTTTTGTTCCAGTAGCAGGACAAGGAAGTTCCCATACCCCCAACCAGGACACAGTGCTGTTTACAGTATGTTGCTACATACATTTTATACACAGAAAATAGCCACTGCATCGCTCAATGAAGTAAAAAGTTTGGACCAGCTTGGTCCAAAAAAAACTGTCTCTAAAAGCTGAAGATGAGCTTTAAAAAAAATAAAATAAATTAAAGCTGCAGCTTAAAGAGGAAGTAAAACCTGATGGGTTTACTTTCCTCTTTCATTCCCTGCAAAGGCAAAGCATAATGGGCTACTATGCATCGCATAGTAGCCCATCATGTGTCACTTACCTGACACAGGAGCCAGCGATGTTACCGCTGTCCCCTGTAGTCCGGCGCATCCATCTTTTCGGTGGGTTCTCGCAGCTCCGCTGCTGTCATTCGGCGGAGCTGTGATGACGTCACTCCCGCGCATGCGCACGGGAGCCGACACACGCGGCAGCTCCATTATTGGAAATGCCGCACTCATTGCGCCTTCGCGCCGCTGTCTATGGCTCATGCGCCGTAGACAGCGGTGCCTGTCTTTGGGCAAATATCTCCTAAACCGTATAGGTTTAGGAGATATTTCTTGGACCTACAGGTAAGCCTTAATCTAGGCTTACCTGTAGGTCAAAGTGGTTTGTAAGGGTTTACAACCACTTTAAGTACCTAAATTGACATAATACGGTCATGTTTTTCTCTTGTAAAGCAACTCCAAGACTGGGGGATGACAACAGGGATTAGAGCTAGGAACTTTCTCTTGTGCATTAAAAAAAAATATATATATATATATATATATAAGTGAGCGGATGGGTGACCCCCTCCAGTCGCTTCTATTTGCTACTATAAAGCCCATTATAGAAGGGTTTATGGAGATGTCATGCTAGTCACATTGAAACCCTTCCTTATTCCACCAGAGTTATTATAGTTCTATATACGGGTTTACTGTTACACTGACTTCTTGCTTGTGAGTTTACTTTGGATGCTCTTGCTGCTTCCCACAATCCAGAAACATGCTTGTAGCCAAACAGATGTCCAGCCCAATAGTTTGAAGGCCCATGCTTGAATGACAGGGGTAGACGTTTGCAAGCTGCCATTTAGTAGGACCTGATTTTAATGCCATTTTTTAAGTGTTATAGATGAGTTGCAGAAAATAAATCTGTCTTTCTCAGGCACTGGCTCTGATCGAACTCTACAATGCCCCTGAGGGTCGCTATAAACAGGATGTCTACCTGTTGCCTAAGAAGATGGGTAAGTGTCTTGATAAAATATTAAAACTTAGGATTTGTAATTTTTATGACTTTTTTTCTAAACTAATGGAATCTCTGTCCTGTAGATGAATATGTGGCCAGCCTTCATCTTCCCACTTTTGATGCCCACCTTACTGAGCTATCAGATGAGCAGGCCAAGTACCTGGGTCTGAACAAGAATGGGCCTTTTAAACCAAATTACTACAGGTATGTGCTGTTTAAATAAAAGCTTGCATATAAAATATTGAACTGATGTCATTGATGTGCTTCGGTTTCAATGAGCCTCATTTTTACTAAAATTGAAAATCTTGTTAAAGTATTGTATGACTGTTGATTACTAAACATATTCCATATTCTTTGCAATATACTAATCAATATTTCTTTCATCAACTGAAACAGCGCCCCCTTAATCTTGACCATTGGGTTATATCACCCTTGCAGGAGTAGGACTAGGCAGAACAAAAAACATCTGGCTATGCCCTTGGTATATAACCCCTACAGGACCTACAGGTAAGCCTAGATTAAGGCTTACCTGTAGGTCCAAGAAATATCTCCTAAAGCTACACGGTTTAGGAGATATTTACTAAAAGACAGTGACAGCTGTCTACGGCGCATGCGCACTCTCGCCATTAGCAGCATGCAGCTGCTAACGGTGATATGCCGTTACTGACGGCTCGCATGCGCGGGAGTGACGTCATCGCTGCTCCGGCGCTGCGAGTTGCCGGAGCAGTGGTACCCGGAAGAAGATGGATGCTCCAGACTGTCAGGTAAGTGACACATAATGGGCTACTATGCCCCCCATCAGGGTTTACTTCCTCTTTAAGTTTATTTCTGTCTAGCCAGGAGTAAGGAACTAGCTCATTGGGCTCTTTTGGTCCTAGCAAATTTTTGCTTTGTCTTCCATGCATTTTCTCCTAGAAGATCTACAATCAACTGACAGGCTGGATAATCTAGATCCAGTAGTCTCCCCAGTCCAGCCAGCAAGCGTGTGCAGACCACAGCTACGCGCTAGGTTGGCTGCAACATATCCTCAACGGCCATTCCCCTTCTGGTGTTCTGCCCGGATGATATTTGGGGGGTGTACCAGTGCAGACGGTGTAGCAGAGAACCCTATGCGCATGCCTTGCTATTTGTGCAGTGGGAGGTAGTGTGCAGTTTGTGGGTCCCAGCGATGCGAGCAGTGCAGAGTGCACAGCGGTATCCCCTTAAATGTTCACCCGGCCTGGTGGAGTACAGTACCATTTTGGAGGGGGGGGCCCTTGCAGAGGGTGCAGCGATGTTGAAGGCACAGAGGATCCTGGCAGCATGCTTCAGCATGTCAAACTGGCGGCCATGTTTGGGAGTTCCAATGGCTTCACGGTGGCCCTTTTCCCTTGGTTTGGCTGATCTCTGGCAGCGGCCATGTTTGTGTAGCCAATGACATCACGACGGCCATTTTTCCTTAGTCTAAGGAGACAGCTGGAGTCTCGTCGAGATGCCAGGGCTCCTCCTTTCTCTTCCTGCCCGGGATGGATGAAAAATAGATGCCGGCCATTGGTGTTTGCTGGGTCCTAATTACGGTGCTCTTCCGGGGACGATGCTGGGGACGTGGCCTGTCTAGGAAGGATGAGTCATCCTCCAGTCTCAGCAGGGAGTGAAAAAGCGCTGGTTGACACTTGTTACTGCCATGTGGGAGACTCTAAATATGGATGATGCAGCTGACAGGGCCACAGATGTTGCTGTGTCCTTTGGTACGCATAAGTCATCTCGCATGCCAAAGGTTTCCTTATCTGCCCTATTTTGATGGGTTCTTCCCATTCCTTACAGGTAAACCTAAGGCACTCTTTGTGGTTACCAAACGTTTCTCTGCACGCTACCCCTTTTGAAGAATCACTTTAAAAAAAAAAGCGGACTACCCCACCAGAGGTGGACCCTCCTGTTTCCAGGTTGAATAAAGCAACCATGATCCCAGTAGAGGAATCCCCACCCTTTAAGGACCTGGCTGACAGGAAAGCAGTGACTGTGGCATGCAGCATGTTTACTATGGCTGGTTCGGCATTGCAACCCATCCTGCCCTCAGCCCTGGTGTCGCAGATCCTAACTAAATGGGCCAAGCTTTTGTGGTGGACTGGTCTGGGTAGTGAGCAGGTTGCCGCCGCTGTCTGTTTTAGTGGACCAGTTGGTCCATAGCCCGCAGTATATTTGTGATGCAGCCTTGGATGCAGCTCCTGTGCTGTCAAAGCTTTCTGCTTCAGTGGTGGTCATTGGACATGTGCTGTGGCTCAAGAATTGGTCGGCGATCGGTCGTCCAATCTTCTATGAAGCAGGCTTTTCCGAATCCACTGACAAGACTTCTTTAGCATGAAGGTCTGTCCTCACACATTGCTGGTTTGGAGGGACATCTTCACTGGTTTCCAGATTCATGGACCTCCTTTGTGAGCGTCTAGAGGGTCCATGAATTGAACATTTTGGTGGTACCAAAGGAGGACAGGGTTCGTCCACTTCGGGGGCTCTGTGCCTCCTAGCGCAGGTATAATTCCTGTAAAGGTTTGGGTGACATCCAAACTACCCAAGGTCCCCTCTAGCCTCTAGCCCTGCCCAGGAAATTGGGTTACCTGGGTCTGACTCTGGAGTGATTGCTGACCAGGTTAGTAGTTTTTCTTAAAACGTTGGCCCTTTTAGCAGGTTCAGCTCAACAGGAAGTAACTGTGGCTTGTGGCAATGTCGCTGGTTCCTCTGGTAGACGCTGTAGTTGTCCTAGTGCCAGTGCGGGGACAACACCTTCCTCTTCTGTGATGCCTCCAAAGGACCAAGGGCAAAGTCTTCTGTTCATTCTGATGGCCACAAACATGCTTTGGAAGCTACCTCTCAAAAGGGACCAGTTATACCGAGGGCTGAGCTTCCATCCTGCTTTGCAGTAACTGGTTTTAATGGCCTAGCCATTGAAAGCCAGGTACTGAGAAATAGAGGTCTGTCAGGATCAGTGATCCCTACTATGGTGAAGGCGAGGAAGTAGACTTCTAGTAAGATATACTATCTTACATGGAAAGCGTACCTTTCTTGGTGCGAGTTGATTGTCATTCATCCTCTATTTTCTGTGGCTCAAATCTTGGCTTTTCTTCAACGGGGCATTGAGCAGAAGTTTGCCTTGAGTACCAAGGGTCAGGTGTTTACTTTAGCAGTTTTCCTTCAGCGACCCCTAGCCACTTACTCTTTAGTACCTTCATTTAAGAAGTCCAGCATGTGGCTCCGCCTGTACGGTCTCTCTTGCTGCCATGGGATTTATACTTGGTACTATCTGTTCTCTAGAAACCTCTGTTCGAGAATTTTTGCGAAATTCCCTTACCTAAGTTGTCCCAGAAGGTGGCATTCCTGGTGCCTATTACCTCGGCCCACAGGGTATCAGTTGGCGGCATTATCCTGTCGTAGTCCCTGATTAGTACTCCATAGGGATAAAGTGGTTCTTCATCCCTGTCCTTCATTTCTGCCCAAGGTTGTCTCGGACTTCCATTTGAATGAGGACATGGTGGTGTCTGTGTCCCAAGTTGGCTCATCCCAAGGAATTTGCTTTGCATATCTTGGATCTGGTTCGTGCAATTCAAGTGTATCTGGCAGCCACTTTTTGTTCTGTCTAGTCCTACTCTTGCGGAGGTGATATAAGCCAATGGTCAAGATTAAGGAGGCGCTGTGGCTGTCAAACTCAGAAATGGGTTGGGTGAGTGCAAAAATCCCATTATATATGGCTCTGTATTTAGTAGAGGTCAACAGATATGGGTTTTTCTCTAGCCGATATTTAGAAATCACGGCTAACGATATATAAATGTCAATATGTATATAGGCCATGCAATTGACTAGTTAAGAACAGTATCAAAACATGAACAGCTAGTACAAATGACAATGACGTAGTGTCTTAGGTAGAGATTAAACCCGACACGTTTCAGGATCTTGTCCCTTGTGGCGAACAGTGTACATCTGTGATAGAAGCATACATTGAAGTTGTGAAGCATAGAAACAAGGGACATAAAGTGAGCATCGTTGAGGGCAGGGAAGCAGGCACCAGTCAAACAACCACCCACGCAGAGACACTTCAACCCCCAAAAATGAAATGAAATTAAAAATAAGTATAACCTGGTGTCAGAAGCAAATTCACTGCTAGATGTGACCCGCAAGTGGAAGAAAATGTCCAAAACATCAGGTTAAGGCAGTCCCTTGAGGTCAAGTATTGATTGGTAAGGCTGTGTTCCAATGTTAACTGCCAAACAGGCCGCCAGAGCAAGATGTGGTGTTTTTTGGAAACCCACACAGGATATATATCTAGAAAAAATAAAAACAAGAACAATTGGGACTTTATATGAGCCGTGACCATCCAGTACACAGGACTCCATCCCCGATATTTGATAAAGAAAAAAAGGGGAGGGAAGAGGGCAAAAAGTGGGCAACGGGACTTGATATGAAACAAAATACTTAGGGTAAATTAATTCAATCAAAATAATAAATTACTAATTTTTTGGAAACGCATCAAGAGGTAGTACAGCGGGTATATTAATAATAATAAAATATATAATATACAAAATTAAATAAAATAATTGTCGCATAACATAATAAAATTCATAAGATATTATTGAACATGATAACGTAGACAGTAAACCGACAGTACATTCCAAAGTGTGTGTGTGTATATAGTAATAACCAATAAAATGAATTAATGATTGAAGTAGATCAAACCCATAGTAGAATCATGGCGACTGGGGCATGGCATCCATTGGTAAAGAGCTCGACTCGTTTCGTGGATTGTCTCCTCTCATCAGGAGCAGCTGTATTTGGGAAACACCTGTGATAGATCATCTATTATAATAATAATCAATGATTGATTATAACCATGGGCAAAAGGGGGAGCATAACAATGGTCCTAGCCACTCTTACCTATGGACGAAGGATAAAGTATATAGTAAATGGTAATAGTAGTATACATCAAAGGAGCTGGGAGGGGTATGGTAGCCTCCCCCGGGAGCTGGGGTGACATCCTGGATTGGCAAACGGGCCATGGAAATAAGTTGAAAATCCCTTGTGGATGGGATTCATTCTGCCAAATAGCACTCATAGGAATGAACCCAGAAAGCTGGTGAAAGGCAACAAATATACGATATATAAATGTCAATATGTATATAGGCCATGCAATTGACTAGTTAAGAACCGTATCAAAACATGAACAACAAGTACAAAATGACAATGATGTAGTGTCTTAGGTAGAGATTAAACCGTCACGTTTCAGGATCTTGTCCCTTGTGGCGAACAGTGTACATCTGTGATAGAAGCATACATTGAAGTTGTGAAGCATAGAAACAAGGGGCATGAAGTGAGCATCGTTGAGGGCAGGGAAGCAGGTACCAGTCAAACAACCACCCACGCAGAGACACTTCAACCCCCAAAAATGAAATGAAATTAAAAATAAATATAACCTGGTGTCAGAAGCAAATTCACTGCTGGATGTGACCCGCAAGTGGAAGAAAATGTCCAAAACATCAGGTTAAGGCAGTCCCTTGAGGTCAAGGTTTGATTGGTAAGGCTGGGTTCCAATGTTAACCAAACAGGCTGCCAGAGCAAGATGTGGTGTTTTTTGGAAACCCACACAAGATGTATATCTTTATCTCTCTATATATATCTATCTCACTGTATGAATGTATGAGGGGGAAGCTGCAAATTAAGTATATTCAGGTGCAGTAGGTTATGTATAGTGGAAAAATCCGCACTACCCCCAGTCAATTATTAAAAAATTATAAATGACTATATAAAAATGTGACGGCTGAATATGTATTTGATCACCTCCTGTGGGTTTTATTTTTTGTGCTATAAACCAAAAAATAGGGACAATTAAAAAAAAGTTTTTGCTCTAAAAAATTGTTCCCCCTCAATTTAGGCCGATACATATTCTACATATTTTTGGTAAAAAAAAATTGCAATAAGCGTTTGGTTTGCTCAAAAGTTATTGCGTCTACAGAATAGGGGGTAGTTTTTATGGCATTTTATTAATATTTTTTTTTTAGTAATGGCGACAATCAGTGTTTTTTTTTTTTTTTTTTTTTTTATCGTGACTGCGACATTGTGGCGGACAGATCGGACACCTTTGGCACTATTTTGGGACCATTCACATTAATACAGCGATCAATGCGATTAAAAATGCATTGATGTGTAAATGTAACTGGCAGTGAAGGGGTTAACCACTAGGGGGCGCTGTAGGGGTTAAGTGTGTCCTAGGGAGTGATTCTAACTGGGGGGGAGGGTTATGTGTGACATAACACTGATTACATCCCAATTACAGAGCTGTGACCAGTGTCACTAGGCTGAATGGGGAAATGCGTGTTTAGATAAGCATTTCCCCGATCTTCCTCTACGTGAGACGATCGCGGCTATCCCTGCGGAAATAGTCCGCGTGACTCACATGCCGTAAGCCGCTTCTTAAAGTGCAATGTACGGGTACGTTGGTATGCCTGTACGTACCTTTCTACCGACATGTCGGCAAGCGGTTAAGTAAACCATGGGACATAGAGATCACTCCCCTTTTTTGAGGTTTCAGTGCTTGCTACAAAACTGAAGTGCTTCCTGTATGGGAGGGTTATATAGGGGATCACCACATGTCTAAGACTTTGTCTACCAATGGCGTATAATCCAGTAGGTAATGAATATTAGCCCACCTCTGTGTACCACGATGTATGAAAAAAAGGATTTTACAGGCAGGTATGACGAAAAATCCTGTTTTTCAAAAAAAAATTGCCTTTGATAGACCACTGCGCAAATACCCTGTGACATAAGATATTGCAACTGCCATTTTATTCTCTAGGGCAGGGATCCTCAAAATACGGCTCTCCAGCTGTTGCGAAACTACACATCCCATGAGGCATTGTAAAACTCTGACATTCACAGACATGACAAGGCATGATGGGAATTGTAGTTCCTGAACAACTGGAGGGCCATAGTTTGAGGACCCCTGCTCTAGGGTCTCTGCTAAAAAAAAAAAGTTTGGGGGTTCTAAGTGATTTTCTGTTTTACAGCTTCCTATAAGTCTTTATTCAACATCACTTATTTTTTTTTTTTTTCCACTATGGTTTTGTAGGCAGTGTCGAAGATAATTTAACTTGCATGTGCTCTTTGTTTAGATGACATTATTCACAAAGTTATGTTCGCAATTACATTAGATTTATTTAATTTATATTAAAAGCGTTTTTCTGAGTTTTTTAGTGCATGTAATCTACATACTATCCTCCCCCCCCAATAGTGTTTAGCAGTAGTAGGACATGGTGGGGAGGGAAGTGTAATTTACCACTCTATATACACCCACATTGTGGCACTGTATAGTTTTGTGGGCTGAACAGATAAGATAAAGGAGGAAATTAGGAGCTTGAAGGGTACTGAAATATGAGCATGCTCCGTAGAGGACACCAGCTGGTCTCGGTGGGCACAGCTGAAGGCAGGCTCAACCAAGTATATTTCACTCTACACAAAACGAATGCTTTATTGGCTTTGTATGAACACTCTGGCATATAGCATACTGAGAGATTTTCATGGATTTAGTGACGAGGCTTCATGCACATGGGCAAATTTTCCTATGCAGCATAAACACATTTCTGGTGCCCAGGATGTACAGCCACCATGCCATCCATTACTCGTGTGGGAATGAAGGTGATAATGCAGCTAGGAGTCGTTACTTGCATATAATAGCGCATGCACAAAGACATAATGCACTGAGAGCGCAATAAATGTTCCAACCCTCTCCCCCTCTCCCCCCCCCCGTAGGTGCAAGAAATCTTATCCCAATATCCGTTATGTCAGAAAAATAATCTGCACTTTTTTTATGACCTCCATGTCGGAGTATTTAGTTACCTGCTTCATCTTGATAATGCCTGTGCGATTACTGCATTCCGTTTACTGCTCTGGGACCTGTTGTCTTTTAGCTCTGAGCAGCTAATCTTTGGAGTTGTAAAATATTGTATTGTGAAGATAGGGCCAAGTACCTTCGCAGTCTAGTGAACCTAATATCTGCTGCAGTTTAGTCTTATACTGTAACTCCAGTTACAGTAGTTACACTTGGTGGACTCTGATACCCCTTTCCTAATCTGTGTTCTCTTGCCTGTCCCCACTCCACCAAGTCTTTGCTGTGCTGCCTACCTGGTGGTCTGATCTGTCTCCTCCATTGTGCACCACAAGCACCATTCAGATCATTGATGTGTTAAGTCATGGAGACTGCGGCATTCATGCACAGAAGGCTCCAATAGTGAAGATTTAAGGAGCAGTGCTATGTCGAGCAGACCACCCAGTGAAAAGTTGTCAACGCAGACACGGGGAATGAGGGTGGGCATTGGAGCTCAAATAAAACTCCATTAAAAGTGCATTTCCCCTTTTAACTCAATTTTTTGTTTGTTTTCCTCTTTTAGGTATTGAGTTCATGTGAATTCTGCAATCAAGGAGCTATTGGAAAATGGGGAAATCTGGAATAAAAATAAGAAAATTAAGCTTTTCACAGCCACTGTACAGCCAGCTCTTATGTCAAGAACTGGACTCTCTGCCATATTAGTAAACGTTTTATTTATTACAGAAAAGCCGCCTAGAATAGACTTTACCTGCTCTCTGTGCTAGCCCACAGTTTGCTGGGTTATGGGGGGAGCTGTGCCTGTAAGACTGTAGCGGTTACCCCCCCCCCCATCATGCTGTACTTACAGGCTTATAGCAATCTCTTAACACTGCTTATCCCAGCAGCACGTGGGAAGGGGAACAAGTTAACTAGCATGAAATCTGAATTTAAAAATGAATTTATTTTGCATTAACTTGCATTTTTATTTCTTTTAATATTGATTTACCTGAAGGATGCAATGCGTGGATGTCTTAATGAAACATGTAAAAGTGACCTAAATCTATTTTATTGTGGTTTTCAATAGTGATAGTTTTTGTTTTTTCTCCACTTTTGTCAAAGAATGATGATCCTATTACTCTGCTGCTGTAATAACTCCAAAACAATAGGACACTAAATAGCCGTTCACTAAACTGTGATTGCTGCTAGCAGCTATCTAAAATTGTCATCTAAAAGCTTTTTTGTCTCTGTAGCCCCACTGCATTATCTGCATACCCAAACTGCAATTTATATTTTTTTTGCTTTATTTTTTTCCCTGCTTTTTTTCCCATCAAAGGTTTTTGACTTGTATTCCATTAATAAGGATGAATCAATGAGAGGTTTTATATCAAACATGCTGCTCCAGTACTGGGTGCGGCACAGAAGTGCCACTTTTTAGTTCACTCGTGGTGCACAGAAAATCTGAAACTTTTTTTTAGGTGCAGTGATGCTTAATATTGAATAAAAATGTCCTGCAAAGGAGTGCAGTACAAAACAGTTTTCTAATGTATTTGATAATGCAGAAATCGGTCTGCATTGTGTAAGGTTGGTGTCAACTGATGCTCTTAAGACTCTGTAAGGTATCTGTTGCTTATGGATGCAGAGAAGATCCTAAGACCTTATGCACACTGGGTGTTTGAGACTTTGGTATTCAGTTGTGGGCGGTAGGTACAGATGCTCCATCCTGCCTTGCTGCGGGCAACCTGTAAAACTCTGAGAGGCTGAAAGCTACTGTGGCTGGGCACTGTACTGAGTGGTACAAATGCGTGCTTACTGCCCCTAAACATTAGTACCACTATTTACACCGCCAAGCTGCAGCAGCTTTCAGCCTCTGCATTTTGTAGACTGCCTGGCAGTGAGGCTAGATGGTGTGCTGGTGTGTAATGTATGGGGGCTAGATGCAGTGTGCATGAGACCTTAGGCTCTTGTGTCAAATACACAGGGGAAAAAAATTGTATAAAGTTTAAAATACATAGTTAAGACCTTTAAGGCATGAAGGACACCATTTTTAGGTTTTTATTTTCCTCTCATTGATTCATTGTTTAGTCTGGTACTTGAACTCTCTAGCAGAGCAAGCCTGTTAATTCTATTGCTGCCATGTGAAATAACGGTATTAGGCTAAAAGTAGGTTAACAGAAGTACAAACTACATGCTGCTGTAATTGAAAGGAAAACTGAGCACTAGTGTATTATGGTACTAGCACGTAAAGCTGCATTTACATGCTAATTTGTCCAGTCACTTCTGTATACAGCATGGTAGTGTTTAATCTCAAGCTTCTGGTAATTGGCAAGAAGCAGTTTACATCCCACTGATTTTGTGCATTAAATCAGAATTGTTTGGGCTCATGCACACAGGCGTTTTCTTCATTTACTCTTTAAGTTTTCTATGAAAGCAAAAAAGAGGACTCCAGTGTTGCCATGGGCAAAACTTTTTTTTTTATTCTGTGCCATGGCTTTTCTGATTTGTATTAGAAATGCTTCATTGTGCAGTTTGCTACTGTCTGTCCTTAGTGCATACATTAACATGCAAAATATAGAAGTGCACACCAGCCAGTAAAGCAGTGTCACTGGGTTACTCAGTGTATATTGATACTTTAATAAAAAAAAGGCATGTCAATGATGGTGCAATAATGCAAAATCATTGTCCCCTGCAATGAAGTTTATTAGTCTCTAGAAACAGATGCTTCAGAGAGCCTATAGTTTTGTTTTTCTTTTCTGTACCCACAGTCCCCTGGCTGAGTTATGCCCATAGGCTATTTACATTCCCTCATTAAGCTGTGAATCCCAAATACCTTCTCCAGGAGCCACCAGTGCAAGATCCAGCTCTCGTTTAATAGCCATTTCACTTTAAGCTGGCCATAGACTGATTAAAATTTGGCCTGTTCGATAAATGTTTTGCTATCCCCTCTGGACAGAAGACAATCAATTGATTAGCTTTTGTTAAAAGGGACATGCTGGAAAACATTTGATCAATGGCTTTAGCTGCTGATCGTTGTATTCTGACAGTGCAGGAGTCGGAATACAATGTCCTGAGAGAATCTACCCATCCTTCTCTTTGAGGGGATAGATTCTTTTTCATTCAGCTTAATGAAAAAAAAAGACGAGTCTATGGCCAGCTTTAGACTGAAAATCCAGAGTTTTCCCTAAATGTTTAAATAACTTATTTTAACCTTTTGATTTTCTTTCACAAAACATTTAAATACATATATTTGATCTTGAATTTTCTGACTACTTTTGATTTTATGTATACAGATCCAGCATTTTTTTTTTTTCATTTCACTGCATATTGCAGTATACTGCTACTGCTGCTAAATAACCACTGTATCTTGAACTGTGTTGTAATCTTGTGCTGTGCAGAGGAGAACATTGCCTCAGTATACTACGTGTGTGTGTATATATACACAAACATTTACAGCATGGCTGTATATACGTGTCCTGCATACGCACATAATATACTTGTAAACGTGTGCAATTATTTTCTTATTTAAAACCTGCTAGGAGGTCTGTCTCTAAATTTGCCATTTCTGCTAAGAGTAGAAATGTGTCTAGTGCTTGTACCACTGAGGTAAAGGTTAGAGTAAATATGGATTGCTAAAACACATAAACGTCTATACTGTGTGGGTGATTTGACATCCTGTTGGTATTCCCTTTTGAAATCCGTTCTTTCAACGGAGGTGATTTGCCAACGATACATTGGATCTCTCCCATGTTTGTCACGATCACTATTCTGTAAGTGGCAGTTCTTGTAAGCAACACTGACAGTGGAGACAGCTTCTGGACTAAAATACATTTTTTATATATATATATATATATATATATATATATATATATATATATAATTACCTCAAAGAGTGATCACTGAGGCGTATGAAATTTTTTGCTTAAAGTAAGCCTCATACTAGCAGGTTAAACAGCTTGGCCTCACTTGTTGGTGTATTCTCACGTTTGGCAATGCAAAGCTACACCTTACCAAATCTAGATTTGGTAATAAGTAAATGGCGTTAAATCTATAATTTAAAAAAGGAGTTAGTGTCATTTTGGTTCAGCCCAGGGAAAGCTGCTTCACTGCTCACTGTTTTTTTCAGCAATGCAAGAAACTATGTGTAAAATGCCGTAATCCTTGTCAGAATATTTGCTTTTCTAACGGTAAACTAAAATCTCATTGCTAAATGTTACGCAATTTTACATATAGTTTATTCCTTGCATTACCTTATGTAACAAGCACATATTTTATAAGCTGGTTCACCAACCCCTAAGCCAGCCTGTATTGTGGACAAACACTCCCAAATTTTCATTAGAAAATTGCAGTCTGTTAACGGCTCCAGCTTTTCTTAATCAGCAATGTCTTGTTTCAGTAATTTACATTTCTTTGTATAGTTGAGAATGAACGATCTCCTTCCAGACTAGCTGGATATAAGATACCAGCAATCTATATACATTTAAAGTAAAATTTAACCCAATACTCACTGATAGTATACAACTAATGCTGTTGGTCAAGCCTGCAATGCACAATCCACTGTAGACTTTATCACCAGCATCTGAAGTGTTGGACAGTATGTATTTATTGACCTGTACTGCAGTATGAAAATGCAGTGTTCAGAAAGGCAGTCTCCAAGAGTCTTTTACATTTTTTAATGTATGAGTGATTGTATTAGATCAGCAATAAGGAATCTGTAATCTTAAACATGAATAAAATGCTATCAAATAAATCTGTTAAGTGTATTGTTTTTTTTAAGCACAACTGGCAAAATAAAAAATTACATGAATTATATGACGTCTATTGGGCCCACAACAGGGCACTTTGCAGGTGCTACAGCGCTAAAAATAGCGCCTGCAAATTGCCCTGAAACAGCCGCTGCTGTCTCTCCAGTGTGAAAGCCCGAGGACTTTCACACTGGAGCGGTACGCTTGCAGGACTGTCAAAGTCCTGCAAACAGCATCTTTGGAGCGCTGTACTTACTGCATAACTCCACTTTTGAAAATTCCCCTTGGGGTGATCTATGTACATTGCAAGGATTTTAACAAACTTTATTGCAGTTTGCTACTTTATTTTATTTTTTATGAAGAAATCCCTGTTTCTCTCTGTCCATGTAGGAAAGGTAATGGGTGTGATTTCATAATTATCAGCTGCAGGGCACTTATGAGGATAGTTGCTGGGCCTGCATCCCTTTAGACGTTATCCTATTAGGAGTATCTTGCCAAAAATGAAATTTTTGTTACAGGGGATGCCTGTAATCTGACTTATCTTGGTGCAGAGTTATGGAAAAATGTGAGCCAATCACAAAAGTGGGAAATGTTTCTCGGGGCGTTCTATAGACCTGTGTACAGGACACCTCCAGGTAGCCATATTGCATTGCATTTTCAGAAAATTACATGTTTGTTTTTTTGTCTAACAAGTTACAAAATTTGATGTGTTCCCAATGGGAATATCTCACCAAAAATTACATTTTTGTTACAGGGGATGCCTGTCACACAAGTAGAAAATGTTTCTGTGGGCGTACTGTACACATGTGTACAGAACACCTCCAGGTAACCATATTGTATTGCATCTTCAGAAAATTACAATGGCTGCTGATTAAAAAAAGGTCACTTTTAATAACATTCAATTACAATATGACTTGTGTTGCAATTGTATACACTATTTTTTTATTTGCCATCCCCCCCCCCAATAAAAGTGGCGTTACCATTTAAGCACTTTTTTGCATTAACACAGCATTTATTTTTTGAGTGCCCCTCTGTAACATTTTATCTATTACTTGGTGGTCCTGCCAGTTGAACGGTTTAACAGGTAAGGTATCAGACCAAGCTGTTGCGCAAAGGTGGCAGAGGTTGGGACAGATCAGTTTGCACTGGCAGGGATACCTACTGCTTCATAGGAGTGTTCTGTAGCATGGACTAGGTACACAATGCAAGCCATGTTTCAACAATGAGGTTTAAAAAAAAGTTAAAGCTGAACTCCAGGGGTGCGTTTAAAAAAAAAAAAAAAAAAAAAAAAACCTTGTCGTTTCCTCCGTTTACACTGCAAGAGACCGAGTAGAGAAATAAGCTGTAATTGCCATTTGTTGTGAGATACTTAATTCTGAAACAAGCAATATACTACTGCCTCTCGGGGAGAGTAGACACTAGCAGACAATGCTGTTGGCCAGATATAATTCCTCCAACTCCCCTCAGGCTTCAGTTTTATGTTGGCGTCTTGGGAGAATGGACATCTACTGTAAGAGAAGCAAATCCCATTCTACTTTATCTTTATCTGCTTTTATTTAAAAAAAAAAACTTTTGCTTCGCAGGTCACAGGAAAGTTCATATTCATGACCACTTGGGTTATGCTGTAGCATTTAAGTGAATTGTCACTGGCCAAAAAAATGCAGGAATCCCCTCTCAGCTAAGCCTCAGTTTTTAGCTAGTGTCTCTCTGAAGTTCTTTCATTGGCTTTGGTTCCAATATATCCTGTCCTATTCTGGCTTAATCTTTCAGGTACTATGGGCCACAGGCTAAGACTAGACCTGAGCCCTACAGGGATGGTCTGCTTGCGATTCAGCATTCTCTGGCGTACAATTTATCTGGTGTACTCGCTGGCAGGGTGTTCTACAGGTCCCTCTACACTGCACCCCCACCATGGTGTTCCCTGTGCTTTGCAACTTTTTTCCGGACAGTTTTTACTTGGGATGCAATTTAGCAATGGCGGAATGCATAAAGGGGGGTGGGCATGCATTTGATCATGTACAGTGTATCTGGAAAGTTATTACAGCACTTTACTTTTCCACATTTTATGTTAAAGAGGAGATCCACCTAAAAAAAATAAAAGCCAGCAGCTACAAATACTGCAGCTACTGACTTTTAATAAATGGACACTCACCTGTCCCAGGGTCCAGCGATGTCAGCAGCCGAAGCCAATCACTATCCTCGGTGAGGGAATCGGAGTGAAGCGTTGCTGCTTCACTTCACGGTTCCCTATTGCGCATGCACGAATCGTGCTGCGTGTCCTAACTGGTCCTCGCTTTCTCCTGGGACCTGTGTATGTCCCAGCAGCCAGTGCATGGGGATGGGAAGAGGTGTAGACTCCCGTAGACAGGTATCTGCACCCCCCTGAAAGGTACCAAATGTGACACCAGAGGGGGAGAGGGTTCTGAAAAGCAGAGGTTCAATTCCGCTTTAAGGCTGCATTCACACCTGAGCGTAGCGTTTTCAAGCAGCAAATTTACCGCGATTTTGCGGAGTTTTTACCCCGATTTCACAGCGTTTTGTGCAGCGATTTTTGTGCAGGGTAAAAGGTCACCAATGTAAAAAAGAAAAACTTCCAAATCTGCTTGATTCGAGCGACAAAAAAGGGTCCAGAACTTGTTTGAGCTTCAGGTGATATGAAGTGGAGATGTGAACCATCTCCATTGAGAATAGATTTTTTTCCCCTCTAGCGTTTTGTAGCTTCAGGCTTCAAGCTACAAAATGCTCAGGTGTGAATGCAGCCTAAGCCTTATTCCAAAATTGATTAAATTAATTTTCCTCAATTCTACAAAAAATACCCCATAATAACTTGAGACGTTTGTTTGAAATCTTTGCAAATTTAAAAATAAAAAAATCACATGTACATAAGTATTCAGCCTTTGCACAATACTTTGTTGAAGCATCTTTGGTACCAATTACAGCCTCAAGTCTTGAGTATGCTACAAGCTTGGTATACTTATTTTTGGACAGTTTATCCCATTCTTATTTGTAGGACCTCTGAAGCCCCATCAGGTTGAATGGGGAGTGTTGGTGCACAGTCGTTTTTCAGATCTCTCCAGAGATGTTCAATCAGGTTCAAGTCTGGGCTCCTGGCTGTGGGCCACTCGGGGACATTCAAAGAGTTGTCCTGTAGTCGCTCCTTATCTTGGCTGTGTGCTTGGGGGTTTTTGTCCTGTTGGAAGACTAACCTTCGCCCCAGTCTCGGGTCCAGAGCTTTCTGGAGCAAGTTTTCATAAAGTATGTCTGTAGATTGCAGCATTCATCGATCCCAACTAGTCTCCCAGTTCCTGCTGCTGAAAAACATCCCCACAGCATGCTTCCACCACCATGCTTCACTGTATGGATGGTATTGGTCAGGTGATGAGCAGTGCCTGGTTTCCAGACATGACGCTTGCCATTCAGGCCAAAGAGTAAAATCTGTTTCATCTGACCAGAGAATTTTTTTTTGTCAGTCCTTCAGGTGCCTTTTTTGCAAACTACAGGTGGGCTGTCATGTGCCTTTTACTGGGGAGTGGCTTCTGTCTGACCACTCTACCATACAGGCCTGATTGTGGAGAAACCATCAGAACAACCATCTCTGCAACACTCCACCAGAGAAATACTGTAACTCTGTCAGATTGAGAATCTGGTTCTTGGTCACCTCCCTGGCTAAGGCCCCTCTCCTCTGATTGCTCAGTTAGGCTGGGTGGCCCGCTATAGAAAGATTCCTGGTGGTTCCAAACGTCTTCTGTTTACAGTTGATGGAGACCACTGTGCTCATTGGAACCTTCAATGCTCCAAAAAATGTTCTATACCCTTCCCCAGATCTGTGCCTCAATGCAATCCTGTCTCAGAGGTCTACAGACAATTCCTTGGACTTCTTGGCTTGGTTTGTGCTCTGACACGAACTGTTAGTGTTACTAAACCCACAACGGTAAAATAAGTCTGTATATGCAGAATAGCATACTTGTTATACTCACTGTGGAACTGAAGGGGTTAATCTTCTGTATTGTGTAAAAAGGTTATTTGATCCTCTATGCACAGATCCTCCTTTTCCTGCAGGGTCTCTTGGCAAGGCTAGATAAGACAGTGAGGGCTAGCAAAGCTGCACATGCTCAGTTTGGTCTCTATTGCTGGAGAGAACAGTTCCTTGCTGAGCTTTTCAGGTCACTTTATTGACATTACCTATTTGGGAGTTTATACAGATCCTAAATGACAGCCCAGTCCCTCCCTCCTCCTTCTTGCCCAGTAACTAAAAAACAGTGTGTGGGGGATGTTGCATCTTGATTCATGGATGATCCACAACCCATAACAGCATGAGGACACACGACGTAGTGGAAATCTCCTACCTGAACACTCAGCACTTGGGCAAACCATGCAGTTTGTCACGTGACCATGGAATACAGATCAGCCAAAAAGGTATATAGTGGCAGTATTTTAATGTGAAAAGGTTAGTAACACTTTCATTGTGGGATCTTATAAAGACAGGTGTGTGTCTTTCCAAATCATGTCCAATCAACTTAAATTACCACAGGTGGACTCAAAGTTGTAGAAACATCTCAGCGATGATCAATGGAAATGGAATGCTTCGGAGCTCAATTTTGAGTGTCATGGCAAAGGCTGCGAATACTTATGTACATGTGATTTTTTTTTTTTTTGATTTTTTTTTTTTTATAAATTTGCAAATATTTCAAACCATGTTATGGGGCGTTTTGTAGAATTTTGAGGAAAATTAGTTTAATCCATTTTGGAATAAGGCTGTAATATAAAATGTGGAAAAAGTGAAGTGCTGTGAATACTTACTGGATGCACTGTACATCTACCATTTTTTTAGCCACTCCCTGGGCACAGTACACATGCATTGCAGCTTCTGAGCCTACACTGCGTGGATACCACTGACACACTGCTCTGAAAGCTTTCTTTCTGGCTCTGTAGAGCAGTTTTCACAGCTTCCCTATTTCAAGCACAGCAAGCATTGGGACTTTACTAGGTATGACTGCAACATAGATGTTCTGGCTTAGGCAGACACCCCTCTCTGCTTGGGGGCAGCTTCCCTCTAGTTTACAGGCTGTTTGTAACTTTTAGCAAGCCATGGCTTCAAGCAGGTAGATGGGTGTGGAGACAGATGGTGGCGTGGGCTTTCAAATCCCTGTATTGGGCCGGGAGGAGCCACTGGAAAGTTTGACGTGTGATGGCTCTAAAGGGTTACCTTGGTTCTGAATCCCTACCCTTTTCGGTTTCCAGGGGTATAATCCTTTACTTTTGGGTCAAGGAATTTTCTACAACCATATTTTGACCCAGCTCTTAAGGTTCTTGCTGGCATGGAATGCAAATGTGGGTGCTCTCATACTTTTCAGTGAGGATGAGGAGTTGGAGGAATTTCATCAGGATGCAGAAGAAAAATATGCTGCTGAGGATCAGCAATCCTATGTAGATGAGTTATCCCTGAAGAAATCATAGGGTCCAGGGCTTTCATGGACACAAATGACCATGGTGGGCATTCTGGCATATGTGGGATACTAGGGACACTAACCTTAAGATACCACTGCCGGAAGTCCTTTGCAGTGCACAAACAAAAGAAGTGATGCATGCAGATCGGTTTCACCTAGAGATGTTTTCACCTCTAAAGCATTACAAATACCCTATGGAGGAGGAATTCTACAAGAAATATGGCTCTTCAGCTGTTGACCTGGCTATTTCCTACTTGAACAAAGTGGTCGGAACATCCCTTTCAGAAACCAATTGAGAGGCTACCTTTTGAGGGCAAACTCCTTGTTTAGACCATCTTTGGGTGCCTACATTAGAGGTCGACCGATATGGGTTTTTCTCTGGCCGATGCCGATATTTAGAAATCATGGCGGCCGATAGCCGATATATATGATGCCGATTTTTTTTGGGCCGATATGTTAGGCTGATTTTATTTTATTTATTTATTTTTTTTATTTTATTTTTTAATCCCCCTTGATCTAACACACCTTTCCCACTGGGGCGTTTTTCAGGCGCTTTTGGGCTAAAAATAGCGCCTGTAAAATTGCTCCCCTGCAGTCTGTGTGAAACTTTCACACTGAGGCGATGCGCTGGCAGGATCTTAAAAAAAAAGTCCTCCAAGCAGCACGTTTGGAGTGGTGTATACCGCTCCTCCACCACTCCTGCCCATTGATATGAATGGGCACCACTGCTGAAGCACATGCAATGCGATTTGGCAGCAGTGCTTCATGGGCGCATTTAACCTCTTCCTTGGCCGCTAGCTGGGTTATATGTGCCCCACTAGCAGCCAAATAGCACTGCTAAAATGATGGTAAAGAGCCGCTAAAACTTGCGTTTTACCATCAACGCCTGCCCGCTCCACTGTGAAAGCAGCCTTCATAAGTGATACAGAAAATTTCTTACATTTAAACATTTATTAAACAAAACAAACCTCCAATCAGTTTACTTGTATGTATGATTTACATCAAAAAAAAAAAAAAAAAAAACCTATATATTAAATAAAAACAGGTAGCCAAAACTTTTGTACGAAAAAAAAAAATGGGCTAACTTTACTGTTTTTATTTTATTTTTATTTTTTAAATAGTGTATTTTTTTTCCTAAAAAAAATGCATTTGAAAGACCTCTGTGCAAATGCCGTGTGACATAAAATATTGCAACAACCGCTATTTTATTCCCTAGGATCTCTGCTAAAAAACTATATATAATTTTTGGGGGGGTCTAAGTGATTTTCTGGCAGAAAATACAGGATTTTTACTTGTAAGCAACAAGTGTCAGAAAAGATTTAGTCTTTAAATGGTTAAACTGAGAACTGAGAACACAGAGATGATTTCATTCATTCAAGTGTAAACATTGTATCTTTCTGTTCTTTTCTTGGCAGCCTGCCCAGAGAGGAGGAAAGGGTTTCTATGAGGACTCAGGCAACTTACACTGACTGAAATGACTTCTGTAATAGAAAAGTCCCGCTGTAGTTCTAAATCGGCTTTTTATCAGCTCAAATCGGCCGATGCCGATTATTTAAAAAACGGCAAATATCGGCCGATATATCGGCCGGTCGATATATCGGTCGACCTCTAGCCTACATTCAGGAGGTCTCGAGTTCCTGAAGGTACAAAAATTCAGACTGTAGTCCACCCTGTTCGTGATTGCTTCACTTCATAATAGGCTTTTGGCATCGGTGGATATCAAGGATGCTTACCTATACATCCTGATTTTCAGACCCCACTGATGGTTTCTGGGGAGGTTTGACTGGGTACTGAGCCTTCATAAGTCGATATTGGTTCCAACACAATGTCTTGATTACTTAGATCTAGTACTCCAACATGGTACGGGTGAAAGTACTGCTTTTGTAGGGGAAATGCCTGTCTCTTTAAGCTTAGATTGAGTCCCTGAGGTTATTTGAAAGTCCCTGAATTCGCACCTGCATGAAGACTCTCTAGCCTGTCTCTATAGGACAAACGTCAAGAGTCCCTAGTGCAGCCAGTGCATCTGACCCCTAAGACCAGGTCAGCCCTGGATTAGAATGGTGAATATTCATGTGACATTCATTCTGGAAGGTCTTGGTGACAGATGCCAGGCTGTTGGGCTGGGGAGAGGTTCTAGAGAACCCCTCAATTCAGGGAATGTGGTAGTCAGTATGGCATAAGTCTGCTGTGAAGGAGGGACAAGAAGTTGTAATCCTCAGGAAGAAAGAGACCCAATACTGTCTTGGGCAGAACTGCACATTTCAGACCTTTTTGTCATGCGCATTCCCAACATGGAAAATTGTCAGGTGGACTTTCTCAGCAATCAGCAGTAGAGATGGGCTTGGGTGTGTTAGATCTTGATCTGTGGATCGGGAAATGTCTCACTGCCTGTGATTAGCTGTGTACAGTGTCTGCTTCCTGGTGGGATACTGAACACGCCCAACCCATTCCAAGTCGGCAGTTAAAACCGGGAGAATGGGCCATTCATATGTGTTTGCAGAAATTTGGCTGGAGGATGCCAAATGCAGATCTCTTGGTGTCCAGATTCAACAGCAAACTGGACATATTTCAGACCAGGGATCCCCAAGCATTTTTGATGTTCTCAGATCACTTTTTCCTGATCTATATCTTCCCGCCACTGCAGCTTCTTCCTAGTCTGTTCTGCAAGATAAGTGAAGGGTGTTCAGTGAATCTGACTACCTGCTTGGCTAAGAATATATGTGCAGACATTGTAAATCTCTTGGCAGACGAGCCTCAAGCTTTTGGATGTTCAAAGGTAACTGAAGTTTACAACTTAATTTAGACACTGATTCCCTGTATGTTCTGCCTTAGGGTTCTCATAAGGGTTAGGCTGCTTCTCGAGCCACTATTGCTACAGCTGTGGCCAAAAGTTTTGAGACACATTCATTTTCACAGTTTGCTGCCTCTGGGTTTTATTATGGCCATTTGCATATCCTCCAGAATGTTGTGAAGAGTGATCAGATGAATTGCAAAGTCCCTCTTCACCATGAAAATTTAATCCCATAAACACTTCCCCTGCATTTGTGAAGAAGGCTTCAGGGTGCCCAAAAAAGTCCAGCAAGTGCCAGGACCGTCTCCTACAGTTGATTCAGCTGCGGGATCAGGGCACCGCCAGGGTAGAGCTTGCTCAGAAATGCAGACAGGTGAGTGCATCTGCACGTGGTGAGGAGAAGACTTTTGGAGTATGGCCTTGTGTCAAGAAGGAAAGCAAGGAAGCCACTTCTCTTCAGGAAAAACATCAGGGTCAGACTGATATTCTGCAAAATGTACAGGGATTGGACTGCTGAAGACTGGGGTAAAGTAATTTTCTCTGAAGCCCCTTGACTGGAGCAGCTGGGGAAAAAAACCTTGTTCAGCGAAGAAAAGGTGAGTGCTACCATCAGTCCTGCCATGCCAACAGTGAAGGATTCTGAGACCATTCCTGTGTCTGGTTGCTTCTCAGCCAAGGGGGTGGGCTCACTCACAATGTTTGCCTAAGAACACCGCTATGAATAAAGAATGGCACAATAACATCCTCTGAGAGAAACTTCTCCCAACCATCCAAGAACAGTTTGGTGACACAGTGCTTTTCCAGCACCTTGCCATAAGGCAAAAGTGATAACGAATTGGCTTGGGGAACAAAACCTAGACCAGTGATGGCAAACCTTGGCACTCCAGATGTTTTGGAACTACATTTCCCATGATGCTCATGCACTCAGAAGTGTAGTGGAGCATCATGGGAAATGTAGTTCCAAAACATCTGGGGTGCCAAGGTTCGCCATCACTGACCTAGACGTTTCAGGTCCATGGCCAGGATACTCCCCAGACCTTCATCCAATTGAACTTGTGGTCAATCCCTCAGAGGCGGGTGAACAAAAAACCCATCACAAATTCTGACAAACTCCAAGCATTAATTATGCAAGCATGGGCTGCCATCAGTCAGGATGTGGCCAAGCAGTTCACTGACAGCATGCCAGGGCCAATTGCAGAGGTCTTGAAAAAAGGTCACCACTGCAAATATTGACTCTGCATAAATGTAATTGTCAAATACCTTTGACATTTATGAAATGCTTGTAATTATACTTCAGTATACTATAGTAACATCTGACAAAAGGATATATAAACAGTGAAGCAGCAGACTTTGTGAAAATTAATGTGTGTCATTCTCAAAACCGGCTGTAGGCTGATTCATCAGCTCGTTTCTCAGATCTTTGATATCAAGGACAAGGTTCGTCTTTCCCAGCAAGGACCATTCTACCCAGTGCTCAGTGTTTCCAAGTCTATTTATCATGAAGCTTCTTCAAGTTTGTAAAGCTGCTGCCTGGTCATCTCACACATATTTACTTTAAATCTAGAAGGTAGATACTCACCCCTCTGCCAAAACCAAATTTAGGTGGAAGGTCTTTCATGAGACTTTGTAGTTTTTGTTCACCTCTTACGTTTTGCGCATGTAGGCCTTGTTGCTGGTGATCACATCTCCATGTGCAGCGCTTTGGGACCTCCCAAGTAGTCATAAATATTAACTCCTCTGTGTCCTGTGATGTATTAGGAAATTTAGGATTTTTTTTTCCACAGGACACAGATCCCCCTTTATCCTATATCAGGGGAGACAGGCAAATATTCATTACCTACTGGGTTATATGCCATCTCTAGGTGAATGGAAACTAGTAGACAGTCTTAGGATGACAGCCACAGCACGGATCTGAATTCCCAAGAGGCCATCCTATGACTGCCTCCCCTGTGCACGCTCCCTGCATGCGCTGTGATCACTGAGTCGCAGATCCGAGTAAGGGGCCGTCTAGGCCCCTTACCATGTGATCAGCTGTCAGCCAAGGACAGCTGATCACATGATCAAAACAAAAACTCGGTGATCGTTTTTTTTTTTTCCCCTCCTCACGCTGACAGCGGAGAAGAGAAAAAGCTGATCACCGCCTCATCTTAAAGGGACATCGGTCCCGAAAAGGAAGAGGCAATTATGCCTCAATTATGCCATCTGACAGTACCCACAAGTGCCACCTAGAAGTGCTGCCTATCAGTGTAACCGATCAGTGCCCATCCCTGCCACCCATCAGTGCCGCCTCATCGGTGTATATCAATGATGGACAAAAATTACCCATTTTTAAAATTTTACAACAAAAAAAAATATTTTTTTTTAAATTCGGTCTTTTTACATTTTTTATTTTTTAAATAAAAATCACACAGGTGATCAAATTATTTGAGTTAAGAGAGAGTTAAGAGAGTTATTCGTAATAATTACAGGACTACAATATAAAATGCCAAATTTACATTCAAAATAATTGTACCGCTTTCAGTACCTAAAACCAGAAATAATCATACCGCCAGGGAGGTTAAAGCAGGGGTAGACTACCTCGGCCCTCCAGCTGTGGTTAAACTACAAGTCCCATGAGACATTGCAAGACCCTGATAATCGCAGGCCTGACTCCTAGAGGCAGAGACATGACGGGATTTGTAGTTTCACCACAGTTGGAGTGCAGAGGTTGCCTACCCCTGCCTTAAAGGATCAGGTCAGACTGCTTGACATGCCTATCCAAGAAGATGATCTTGCTGAAAGCAGAGCAGATATACCTTGAGCACTGTTTTTTTTTGTTGATGCCTTGAAGTATTCGGTACAGCAGGTTTCTCATTTGGCTTGCTTGTCTGTACAGTGTACACATGCGCAGAATTTTGCGGCTTAAGAACTGGTCAGCCGAGCTTCCTTGTAAGATGTTGTTGGCAGGGATCCCCTTTCATGGGGAAGGTACGTTTGGAAATATTTTTGATATATTTGTCCAAATCATCACCAGTGGGAAGAGCTCTCTACTTCTGTGAAGAGAAGGACCAGGCATTCCTTGTTTAAAATCACAGGGACCGCTTAATTAGGTGTGTCGGTGCCAAGTCAGTTTCGCAACCAACAGGACTCTAGAGCCAGGGGTAAGCTCCAGGGCCAGAAGAAACCCTGGGTTCTAAACTCAACACCAAGCCCTCCTTTTACGGGGATACCCCCATTCTATCGGGTGAGGGGGGTGGCTGCTGCTGCACTTTGCGGACATTTGGAGAACAGTGGTCCAGGACAAGTGGGTCACCTTGACAGTATCCTGCGGTTAATCAACAATTAATGGTCTTATGCTGGCCATACACCATACAACTCTCCTCTATGGATCTCCCCCAGATATACCAAAAACCACACAATATGAGGCCATATCTAAACACCTTCAATGTGTGTAATCAAATGGGCCCCTGTACCACACAGCTGAAGGCAAACCCAAAGGAAATTGAATAAGAAAATTGCATGGTCAGCTTTATTGGAGACAACCTATCAAAGTTAGATTAAAAAAACGAGTGATTCCGAGTGGTATCCCGTGCAGCTAGAAAACTTCCGGAGAGAGGTTCACATGAATACAATTTAAAATCAGTGCTCAGTGGAACTCAACATAAATACAGTCAATTAATTAAAAATATCACATTTAATCAAAAGGGAAGCACAGAGGTAAAATCATTAATATCCAGCACAACAGGGAGGGATGTACTTATTGCACAGTCGAGTAAAAATCCAAAAGTAGGAATAAAGCAAAAGTAATAGTACACTGTGCTGCCTTCCTAACAAGGGGTTAACTCGGCTATAGATCTATTACCAGCTAGCCAAAGCATGGAGGACTGATAGTTCCATGTTGCAGTAACTTGGCAATTCACTTATCGCAGGCTGCTGTCCACTTAAATAACATGTGCGCTGTTTTAATCTCAAGTTGAGATGACCAGGGATCAGACAGCGCTGCGCCAAGACAATCACCAGAGTACCTCTATTCACAATGAGCGGCGTCCTATAGTGTATGTCCGGGAGACGTCGGGTTGGCATCCCATGACGCCCGCCGTGTGGTGAAGAGGGGAGAAGCCTGAGTCGCCGGGAACAACCGGAAAAGGGTAACCACTACCGTTCGGGAAAATGGAGCTCCCGTTCGGAAGGAAAGGGCGATCAGTGAAGCTCAGTAAGTTGCCGTGATGACCGTGACTGACATGTTTCGCGCACCTGTGCTTTGTCAAAGGACCTGTGGTGTCTACCCTAGCGTATGCTAGTCAGTTTGTCTAGATACAGCTTGTTGTTGAACATGGATGCCAACAGATCGACATCTGACCATCCCCAACACTGGCAAATTTCCCAGAACACCCTTGAGTGTAGGAACCCGTCCCCCAGGCAGATCTGCTGGCAGCTGAGATCACCTGCCTTCCAGTGCTCTATCCCCGGGATATGAACTGCTGTTAGAACCAGCACATGTCCCGAGGATCAGACTCCTTTTTTATTTTACCAGATGGACCCAAGAAGGGACAGGCAGCTTCCATTGCCAATTTGTCATTAAGGCCTGTGGTCTACAAGATTTTATCAGGTAGATGTTAGAGCATCTGAAGATTCAGCTTTTGGAGTACTACAGGCTGCCATTTAAAGTCGGATAGCTATTTTTGTTTGGCAGGGTGTTTCCCTCCCCTCCAGGCTATTGCTCTGGGACGTCCCAGTAGGTAATGAATATTGGGCAAAAATGGAAGAGAAGCGCCAGGCAAATCCTATTGAGCTTAATTTTATTTGATTCAATTGCATATTGTTGACAATATAGGGTCCACTTACATAGTGCTAGTGAAGGTAGGTGCATTCCAGATGCAGCATAACAGAAGAGCCACTGGGGTATCCCTGTGGAAGAGTCCACGAGCGCTGTGTGTCAGCAGGAATCTGAATCCTTGAGGGACCTGGGGACTAGCTGTGTAGGAGTGTTCCGGAGCAGTCGGCGGGGGGGGGGGGGGGGGACATACCACTGTGTCTGGCCAAACATAATGTGTTTTGATGGCATGCCAAGCCTCCTTCATCAGCTTTAATATGAATGTAATGAATATTAGCCTAACTCTGTGTCCCATATGATAAATAAAATAGGATTTTTCTCCATCATACTTGCCTGTAAAATAGTTTTCTTTGAATACATTATGGGATGCTGAGGGTCCCTCCCCTCTTTTGAGGATTCAGTGCTTGCTACAAAACTAGGAACTCTGTCCCTTTGGAAAGAAGCACAAAATGTTGTAGATTGCATACAGGAGTAACTCCAACTCCACCGTAGACACTGATCCCAGTTCTGACTTCAGGAACTACCAGCCCACCAGGCTGTTACTGAAGATGTCCCAAGGCAAGGTAACGGTAATATTTAAGCACAACGCTATCCTCCTGAAAGGCTTGCTACATGTGGCAGTCATTCCCCTTGTAAGTCCTTGGCCGTGCTGACGTACTCTTGCTTTCAATCCTGTCAGGATCCTCCCAAGCCAGCCCGAGCTCCAGTCTGAGGTAAAACCTACCCCTCAGCAGGGGTTCCCCTCAAGGACCACCAAAAGTCTACTCCTCACTCCATCTTACACGACTCCTCTGCCAGCATGACTAATCCATATTTAAGTGCTGGCTCAAAGACCATGCCAGGCCCACTACCTGGGGGTTGACTAGGCTTCCCTAAATATGCAGATCAACTCTCCTGGCCTCTGCCCTCTAGATTCTAGAAGTTTCTCCAAACTCCCAGAACCAGGGGGAGACATGAATGTCCTGGATGTGAAGCAGTTATACCAGGATCAAGGCTACAGCAGTAAGGATGGTCCCAATGTTGGAGTCGAGCATCGGGTGTTCGAGTCGCCCACCACAGAGCGCCCCATAATGCACTGCGAGTTCGCAGTGCATTGACGGCTGTTGATTGACCAAAGCATGCACCTGGCCTGCATGCTTTGGCCAATCACAGCGCAGAGCAGAAATTGTGAAATTTTGCCATTAATACTGAAAATATGACTGATCATTCCAAAAAACTGTATTTTATTTAAGGATAGCAATCACATGAAGCCATTTATTATCACATAGGGTTTTTTTTTTTTTTTTTTATCCATTTTAAATCATTATAACAGAAATCACCCAAATGGTCCTGATAAAAAGTTTACATAACCTGGAAGGTTTGGCCTTGGTACAGAGACAGGTGGTACACGCAGGTTAAAATGGCAATTGGAGTTTAATTTCCCACATTTGTGGCTTTTTAAATCACAATTGGTGTCTGTGTATAAATAGTCAATGAGTGTGTTAGCTCTCACATAGATGCACAAAGCTCAGACACTGAGCCATGAGGAAGTAGAAAAGAACAGTCAAAAGACCTGCATAACCAGTTAATGAAACTTTACAAAGATGGAAAAGGATATAAAAATATATCCAAAGCCTTGAATATGCTGGTCAGTACTGTTTTTTTCACTTAAGAAGTGGAAAATTAGGGGCTCTTATGATACCAAGCCAAGGTCAGGTAGACCAAGAAAGATTGCAGCCACAACTGGCGGAAGAATTGCTCAGGATACAAAGAAAAACCCACAGAAGAAATGCAGGCTGCTCTCTAAAAAAAAAAAAAAAAAAAATGGTGTGGTTGTTTTTAACCGCTTGCAGACCAGTACATGACGATATATGGCACAGCTGCGCAAACAGGCGTACAGGAACATCCCCTTTAAGACGTGACAATGTGGGTGCACGTGCTTCGTGCCTTTGGGAACCGTGAATACAATGTCCGCCATGTCCCACGATCGTGTCACGGAGCAGCAGAATGTGGAGATGCCTATGTAAACAAGGCATTTCCCCATTCTGCCTAGTGACATGACAGATCTACTGCGCCCTGTCATTGGGAGCAGTGATCGCTGTCATATCCTAGGCAGCCCAGCCCCCACAGTTAGAATCACTCCCTAGGACACACGTAACCCCTTGATAACCCCCTAGTGTTTAACCCCTTCCCTGACAGTGCCATTTATACAGTAATCAGTGCATTTTTATAGCACTGACCACTGTATAAATGACAATGGTCCCAAAATAGTGTCAAAAGTGTTTGATGTGTCCGCCATAATGTCGCAGCCATGATAAAAATTGCAGACCGCCACCATTACTAATTCAAAAAAATAATAATAAAAATGGCATAAATCTAGCCCCTATTTTGTAGACGCTATAACTTTTGTGCAAACCAATCAATATATGCTTGTTGCGATTTTTTTTTTTTTTTTCACCAAAAATATGTAGAAGATCACATATCGGCCTATACGGAGGAAAAAAATTGTTTTTTATATATTTTTGGGGGATATTTATTATAGCAAAAAGTAAAAAATATAGTTTTTTTTCAAAATTATCGCTCTTTTTTTTTTTTTTTTTGTTTATAGTGCAAAAAATAAAAACCACAGAGGTGATCAAATACCACCAAAATAAAGCTCTATTTGTGGGGGGGGAAGGGCATCAATTTTGTTTGGGTGCAACGTCACATGTGCAATTGTCAGTTAAAGCAACGCAGTGCCGTATCACAAAAAGTGCTCTTGTCAGGAAAGGGGTAAATTCTCCGGGGCTGAAGTGGTTAAGGAGCACAATTCAATGATCCTTGAACAAAAAAGAGCTGCATGGTTGAGCTGCCAGAAGGAAGCCTTTAGTGCGTCAATGCCACAAAAAAGCCAATGAGGCATGACAAGATGTTGTTAGGCATATTGTAACCAGGCTTTTTTGTGGAACTTTTACAGTAAAGGTTTCTTTCTGGCAACTTTACCATGTAGCTCCTTTTTTTTCAAGTATCATCGTATTCTGCTCCTTTAAAAACAACCACACTGTCTTTTTGGAGAGCAGCCTGTATTTCTCCTGCGGTTACCTGTGGGTTTTTCTTTGTATCCTGAGCAATTCTTGGCTTGGTATCAAGAGCCCCTAATTTTCCACTTCTTAAGTAATTGAACAGTATTGACTGGCGTATTCAAGGCTTTGGATATCTTTTTATATGCTTTTCCATCTTTGTAAAGTTTCATTACCTTGTTATGCAGGTCTTTTGACTGTTCTTTTCTTTTTTCAAATATAGAGTTTTTAATTTCAATTTCAGGGAAGGTACAGTTCAAGTAATACTATAACAAAGCTCTGACATAAGAGTTTAACATAATAACAACATACGATCTTTCCAGTACTTGGTGCTGGTGGTAGTAGTGGTCATGAGATAATTAAATGCATATTACAGAGCACACTGCCAATGTCAATGATCATTAACCACTTAAGCCCCGGACCATTTTGCTGCCCAGTCCAGAGCACTTTTTGCGATTTGGCACTGGGTCGCTTTAACTGACAATTGCGCGGCCATGCGATGTTATTTTATTGCGCTATAAACAAAAAAGCAACAATTTAAAGAAACTCTATTTTTTACATTTTGCTATAATAAATATCCCCCAAAAATATATAAAAAAAATTTTTTTTCCTCAGTTTAGGCCAATACATATTCTTCTACATATTTTTGGTAAAAAAAAAAAACGCAATAAGCGTTTGGTTTGCGCAAAAGTTATAGCGTTTATAAAATAGGGGATAGTTTTATGGCATTTTTATTAATAATTTTTTTTCTAGTAATGGTGGCGATCAGGGTTTTTTTTTTTTTTTTTTTATATCATGACTGCAACATATGGCGGACACATCGGACATTTTTGGGACCATTGTCATTTATACAGCAATCCGTGCTATACAAATTCCTGTGTAAATGGGGAGCAGAGATCAGTGACACTGTCACTAGGCAAAACGGGGAGATGCTTGTTTACATTAGCATCTCCCGTTCTTCGTCCCCGTGAGACGATCGCGGGCATCCCTGCGGCGATTGAGTCCATTGGACCAGCGATCTGACTCACGGAGTTCCCGACCGGCAGCAAATTTAAAGGGACGTACAGGTACGCCCATTTGCCTATCCATGCCTTTCTGATGATGTACATCGGCGTGCGCCGGTTGGGAAGTGGTTAAGTAGGATATCCCACACTTATGCCATAACAAGAGAGACGTCTAAACTGCCCCATCCCTTAGCATTCTAAGGTCCCTTTCATGCTGAGGCGCTTCTAAACCGCCTGTAAAACACTGACCACTTTTGAAGAGCTTTTAAGGCGCTTTTGAATCGCTTTCCATTCATTTCAATGGAGAGGGGCGTTTTTTCACCTCCCTGCCAGCGCATTGCCTCAGTGGAAAATCATTCATTAATTTTAAGGTAAATTTTTGTGAGCTTTTCAGGTGCTTTTTTTTTTTTAGCGTGAAAGCGTCTCAGTGTGAAAGGGGTCTAACATAGAGAGACACGGAAAAGGGAAAGAAGCAGAGGGGGAATACCAGAGTTCCTTTGAGAAGAAAGAGGGAAAGAGCAGTGGGAAGGTACCCAAGCTGGGAGATTGAAGTTGGTGAGAAAAAGACAAGTTTTGGGGGGAGGTCAAACTCTGAGAAGATGGACGTACTCCCATAACATGGAGCCATACAGTCAATATTGACTTTCTGTTTATGATCCCAATAGAAACACCCCTTCATTAGACAGAATGAACATATTCCATAGTCTCCATGCCTTAGAGTGTTATTCTTGTTTATTTTGGGCCGTAAGAGCTTGGTCTTCTAATTTCTTAATTTCCTCCACCCTACGTAGTCAAGTCCCTATAGACCCCCCCCCCCGTAATAGTGGAATGCAAGCACTGGTGGCGTTCAGTAGATGTCTTATCATTTATTTTTGGTAGCTCCTTACCAAAATCGTGGTGTCATGGAGTAAGAAGAAGGCTGGGTCGACAGGAATCTTGTGGTCTGTAAACTTCTGGGTGACTGTCCGAACGGTCGTCCAGAATTGTTTCAGCAGATGGCAGGTCCAGAATATATGGAGAAGTGTTCCCCTGTCCGCCTGGCATCTCCAGCAGCTGTCCGTGGCATTTGGAAAACATTTATGTAGCAGCTGTGGTGTGTAGTACCATCTGGTCAAGATCTTATTAGATTCTTGTGTTTTTGTGCATAATGATGATTTTAAAATTTTTGTTTTTGGGTTCCAACCCAAAAGGAACGTTGTAGGTCTGTTTCCTACGTCTGTAGTTTGGGTTTGTCAGAGAATGTAGGAAGTGGTGGATACTTATTGCTTTCCAAAAATGTAAGTTGAAAGTGTCCTTTTTCATTGGTCAATGATTGGATTGAGGGTCACCGATTTCCCTCTAGAAAATGAGAGACACGGTCTCTGCCTGCCTGGACAAGCGTATCATATTCAGAGAGTTCAAGTCCCAGCGGAAATGGCGGATTGCCCAGTACAGGCACCAGAGGTGACTCCCTAGCAGTAAGAGAAGCTTTGAATACAGTTGATACCCCAAGTTGGAGGGTGGCACCTATTATGGGGTGTGATTTCAGTATCTGAGGCAGTCAATTGTAACACCATAAGGCCCCTCTCAGCGTGACACTAGTTTGTGCCTGTTCTAGTTGAACCCAGAGCTTAGTCTTTTAGTGTCTGTTTCAATCGATAATTCTCCCAAGGTGTACAGCCAAGTAATACTTATGCATGTCTGGGAGAGCTAGGCCTCCGTATTGTTTGGGTAAGATGAGATATCTTCTGGCTAAACGAGGTTTTGAGTGTGCCCAGATAAATTTATCGAACAGCAAGTGCACTAGTTTAAGGTAGCCTGATAGGATTTTTATTGGTAGGGCCTGGAACAAGAACAGAAACTTTGGTAGTATACATATTTTAAGAAGATTACACCTTACGAACCAAGAGTGTAATTCATTATGCCAGCCTTTCAACAATATTTGAATCTTGGTCAAAAGGGGTGGAAAGTTGAGTTCGAAGGTGAAGGTCAGATCCCCAGGGATGAAGGTCCCCAAATATTGAAGAGCGCGGTCTGACCACTTGACATTAAACTTTATTTGTAAGGCACTTAGTGTGGTCTGGGCTACGTTCATACCCATCGCTGCCAATTTATCGAAGTTGATCTTTAGATTGGAGCTTGCTCCATATTTATCAAACTCTTTGAGAAGGTTTGGTAGGGATACTACTGGGTTAGTCAGGGAGAAGAGGGGGTCATCTGCATAGGCCGAAATCTTGTATTGGGAGTTGCCCACGGTTATCTCCAAAATATCGGGATTTGCGCGTACTGTGAGGAACAATAAGGCAAAGAAAAGTGGGGACAGTGGGCATCCCCGCCTGGTGCCATTAGATATGGGGAAGGGATCAAAGAGGATTCCGTTAACCTTAACTTGAGCTCTTGGCTTGGAGTATATTTGTGAAATCCACTGCAGCATATTGCCTCCTATCCCAATATGTTTAAGTACTGTGGACATAAACGCCCAATTGACCCTGTCGAATGCCTTCTCAGCATTGGAGCTGAAAAAGACACAGGGTGTCTTGGTCACAGAGGCAACATGCACCAGGTTAAAAACTTTGGTGCTGTCCCTTGCCTCTCTGGTGGGCACAAAACCCACCTGATCTAGATGGACTATTTCCTGTATATGTTGGGCCAGGCGATTTGCCAGGATTTTCCTGTAGAGCTTAAGCTCGATATTCAGAAGTGAGATGGGTCTGTAGCTGCCGCAGGAGGATGGGTCTTTGCCCTCTTTGGGTATAATGGAAATGTGGGCCTTTAGTGTATCTCTAGGAAAATTTACTCCCGAGGGAAAGACATTGAACAACTTTACCAAGAGGGGGCCGAGAAGTGGCAGGAGGGCTTAGTAGTATTGTAGCATGAACCCATCTGGACCCGGGGCCTTACCTGGTTTCATCCCTCCCATTGCTTCTTGCAACTCTTCTAGGGTGATGGGAGCTTCCAGCTCTTCCCTAGTTTCTGTGCTACGTTGGGGAAGTTGGGATGTAGCAATCTACTCCTCTACTGCCCCTGTTTAACGACCCCATTGGGAGGTTATAAAGAGCTGAGTAGAATTCATTGAATTCTTGTGCAATCTGAGTAGGGAGAACCTTTCTCTGACCAGGAGGTTGCAATCTGGGGTATGTAAGTTGTGAACCTCTGGTCTCTTAAGCCCCATACACACTATCAGATTATCTGCTGAGTTTTTCCTTCAGATTTACCAAAACCATGTAGTAGAAGGGCCTGCCTGATTGCATACACATTGAAACTCCTAAGGTTTGTCCTCATATTATATGGTTTTGGTAAATCTGAAGGAAAAACTCAGCAGATAATCTGATTGTGTGTATGGGGCTTTACTGACTTTGCTAGCAGTTTTCCACATTTGTTGCCCGAATCATATGTGAGTTTCCGGCAAAATTGGAGTGCCGCCTTTGCCCTGTAGTGCAGTAAGTGTGCTACTTGCCATCTGAGAGATAGCAGTTCCTTTTCTAATGGGGCTGTCAGTGTCTATTTATGCTGTGTTTCCTCCTTGTGTATCTTTTTTAAGGAGTGAAAGTAGTTGTTCCCTTTCTTGTTTGATACGTGCACCGTGTTTAATTACAATTCCTCTAATAACTGTCTTATGGACTTTCCCATAGGATGCTCCGGTCACATTCTGGGTTGTCATTGGTTTGGAAGTAGTGCTTCAGTTAGTTTGTAATGTCTGTCAGTACCGCAGGGTTTTGTAGTAGGCTTTTGTTCAGCCTCCAGAACCGGGTTCTGGTGTTTGACATTAAGGATGGGGTATATCTCATACTAATGGGAGCGTTGTCTGGCCACATGATGTTGCCTATGCTAGACTCGCTCACTTCTAGTTGGCTATGGGGGATCATAACATAATCTATTCTCAAGTACACCCTATGAGGGGAAGAGTAGAAGGTATCGTCTCTTTCTCCAGAATGGTGCAGTCTCCATATGTCTATTGAGCTTTATGTAGTTCTTGAGTCATGCATTTATGGATGCCAGGGCAGACTGAGGAAAGGCCCCACGAAGTGTCCACCGAGGGGAACAGGGGAATGTTGAAATCACCTCCTATAACAGTGATTGGCACCCCAGATGTTTTGGAACTACATTTCCCATGATGCTCATGCATTCTGTAGTGTACTTGGGAAGTGTAGTTCCAAAACATCTGGGGTGTCAAGGTTCGCCATCACTGTCCTATAATAACTGTCCATCTGTGAATTTCAAAAGTGTATTTGGTGTCCGGGGAGGAGCCAGCCGGTGGCCTCAGTAAGAGATGGTGGTGCACTTGTCGGCTCAAAGTGCCGGCCAGCATCCTACTTCCTGGTTAAATATTAAGGCATTAAAACCTTTCCAAACTTGATATAACTATACTGCCTTTAAAGTGTGACATTATACAAAAAAATTAATTGGGGTATATATATATATATATATATATATTTGTTTTTGTATTCATGAACCGGTTCCTGACTGGCTCACGCACATATACTGTGCCACAATGGCACCGCTGCGCGAAACCCCTTTAGGAGCCTCCAGAGGGCGTGACATTTATACAGTAATCAGTGCATATTTATAGCACTGATCACTGTATACAGTAAATGTCAACGATCCCAAAAATGTGTCAAAAGGGTCTGATCTGTCTGCCGTGATGTCACAGTACCGCTACAAATCACTGATCAGCACCATTACTAGTTAAACAAAAACAAAAAAAATAATAATAATGCCATAAATCTATTCCCTATTTTGTAGACGCTATAACTTTTGCGCAAACCAATCAATATATGCTTATTCAGGGTTTTTTTTTTTTACCAAAAATATGTAGAAGAATACATATCGGCCTAAACTGATGAAGAAATTTGTTTTTGTTTTTTTTAAATTGTCACTCTTTTTGTTTACGCTTGTGCAAAAAATAAAAACCGCAGAGGTGATCAAATACCACCAAACAAAAGCTCTATTTGTGGGGAAAAAAAAGGATGCAAATTTTGTTTTGGTACAATGTCGCATGATTGCGCTATACTCAGTTAAAGTGATACAGTGCCGAATTGTAAAGAGTGCTCTGGTAAGGAAGGAAGGGGGTAAAATCTCCTGGAGCTGAAGTGGTTAAATTGAATTAAAAAAAAAAAAGATTTGCGTTTGCAAAATACCATGCGACATACATTTTTTCCCCAATAATCACTATTTTATTTCCTAGGGTCTATGGTAAAAAAAAATATAATGTATATTGTTTGGGAGTTCTAAGTAATTTTCTAGTGAAAAATACTGATTTAAACTTGTAAACAGAAAAAGTCTGGTCAGCAAATTGTTAAAAGCAGAGTTTACTTGTTTCTGCCTATTTTCTAATTGTGGAGATTGTATGGTGTTATTGTATAGCCGAGAGATCGGCCCATCTACACGCAGAGTAATAAAGCTGAGAGTCATATCACAGCCCAGTGTGATAAAGGTAGTGAAGTGTGTCTACCTGTCACCGCCCCTCCCCCCTTCCCTCCTAACCCCCCTCAGCTCAACTACTAGAACAACCGCGTCCTATAGCGTCCAGGCACACAAACCCGCCCTCTTCTCACTTTTGCCCAATGAGGGTGAAGAAAAACAAGTTTTCTCCCCGCCCCACCGTAGCTAACCATTCAGCTAATTAGAAATGCAGGGGGTGGTGCCTGGCTCCGCCTCTACTCAGCACGTGTGTGTTACCGAGCTGGGAGTGACAGCTGCGGGCTCGGCATGGAGGGGAACAGCAAGGGCAGGAAGAGGGAGACCGAGGTGAGCCGGGGTGAGGGATGGGTATGACCGATAGGGGGAGAGCGCCCCCCTCTGGAGGGGGCATGGCAGCACTGAGTGCCCAGGAAGGAAGGGCTGGGTGCGCCAGGCATGGAGCTGATCTGAGTAAGGGAGCCGGGTGTTCACAGCCGACTGAACAGTCACTCTGTAGTCACAGGAGGAGGGCGGGGTGAGCAGAGGGCAGCATGGGTGTTCTATGGAGCAGAGAGTGGAGGTTTCCTCTATGGCATCCAATCACTACAGAGCGAAAGAGGGGATGTGATTGGTTGATGGATTGCTTCTTTGGCGAATCCATTTCCCCATCTATAGAACCCACAGGACTTATCGTGCCCCATCATCGCACATTTATGGAGTGCACAGGACTTACCGTTCCTCATCATTACCCATCTATAGATCCCACAGGACTTACCGTCCCCCATCATCACCCATCTATAGAGCCCACAGGTCTTACCATCACCCATCTATAGACCCCACAGGACTTACCGTCCCACATCATCACCCATCTATAGACCCCACAGGACTTACCGTCCCCCAACAGCACCCATATATAGAGCCCACAGGACTTACCGTCCCCCATCAACACCCATATATAGAGCCCACAGGACTTACCGTCCCCCATCAGCACCCATATATAGAGCCCACAGGACTTACCGTCCCCCATCATCACCCATCTATGGAGCCCACAGGACTTGCTGTCCCCCATCATTACCCATCTATAGATCCCGCAGGACTTACCGTCCCCCAACAGCACCCATATATAGAGCCCACAGGACTTACCGTCCCCCATCAGCACCCATATATAGAGCCCACAGGACTTACCGTCCCCCATCATCACCCATCTATGGAGCCCACAGGACTTGCTGTCCCCCATCATTACCCATCTATAGATCCCGCAGGACTTACCGTCCCCCATCATCACCCATATACAGATCCCACAGGACTTACCGTCCCCCATCAGCACCCATATACAGAGCCCACAGGACTTACCGTCCCCCATCATCACCCATCTATGGAGCCCACAGGACTTGCTGTCCCCCATCATTACCCATCTATAGATCCCGCAGGACTTACCATCCCCCATCATCACCCATCTATAGAGCTCACAGGACTTGCCATCCCCCATCATCACCCATCTATAGAGCCCACAGAACTTGCCGTCCCACATCATCACCCATCTATAGACCCCACAGGCCTTACCGTCCCCCATCATCACCCATATATAGAGCCCAAAGGACTTACCGTCCCCCATCATCACCCATCTATGGAGCGCACAGGACTTACCGTCCCCCATCATCACCCATTTATGGAGCCCACAGGACTTACCGTCTCCCATCATCACCCATCTATAGAGTCCACAGGACTTACTGTCCCCCATCAGCACCCATATATAGAGCCCACAGGACTTACCGTCCCCCTGTCATCACCCATCTATGGAGCGCACAGGACTTACCGCCCCCCATCAGCACCCATATATAGAGCCCACAGGACTTACCGTCCCTCATCAGCACCCATCTGTAGACCCCACAGGACTTGCCGTTCCCCATCAGCACCCATCTATAGACCCCACAGGACTTACTGTCCCCCATCAGCACCCATCTATAGACCCCACAGGACATACCGTCCCCCATCAGCACCCATATATAGAGCCCACAGGACTTACCGTCCCCCATCATCACCCATCTATGGAGCCAACAGGACTTACCGTCCCCCATCATCACCCATCTATAGCGCCCACAGGACTTGCCGTCCCCCATCATTACCCATCTATAGATCCCGCAGGACTTACCGTCCCCCATCATCACCCATCTATAGAGCCCACAGGACTTACCATCCCCCATCAGCAAACATCTATAGACCCCACAGGACTTACTGTCCCCCATCAGCACCCATCTATAGACCCCACAGGACATACCTTCCCCCATCAGCACCCATCTATAGAGCCCACAGGACTTGCCATCCCCCACCATCACTCATCTATAGAGCCCATAGGACTTTACTGTCCCCCATCACCCATCTATAGAGCCCACAGGACTTTACCGTCCCCCATCATCACCCATCTATAGAGCCCACAGGACTTGCCGTCCCCCATCATCACCCATCTATAGAGCCCACAGGACATACCGTCCCCCATCATCACCCATCTATAAAGCCCACAGGACTTGCTGTCCCCCATCATCACCCATCTATAGAGCCCACAGGACATACCGTCCCCCATCAGCACCCATCTATAGAGCCCACAGGACATACCGTCCCCCATCATCACCCATCTATAGAGCCCACAGGACTTACCGTCCCACAACAGCACCCATCTATAGAGCCCACAGGACTTACCATCCCACAACAGCACCCATCTATAGAGCCCACAGGACTTGCTGTCCCCCATCTATAGAGCCCACAGGACTTGCTGTCCCCCATCTATAGAGCCCACAGGACTTGCTGTCCCCCATCTATAGAGCCCACAGGATTTGCCGTCCCCCATCATCACCCATCTATAGAGCCCACAGGACAAACTGTCCCCCATCTATAGAGCCCACAGGACTTGCCGTCCCCCATCATCACCCATCTATAGAGCCCACAGGACTTGCAGCCCCCCATCATCACCCATCTATAGAGCCCACAGGACATACCGTCCCCCATCAGCACCCATATATAGAGCCCACAGGACTTACTGTCCCCCATCATCGCCCATCTATAGAGCCCACAGGACATGCCGTCCCCCATCAGCACCCGTATATAGAGCCCACAGGACTTACCATCCCCCATCATCACCCATCTATAGAGCCCACAGGACTTGCTGTCCCCCATCACCCATATATAGAGCCCACAGGACTTACTGTCCCCCATCATCACCCATATATAGAGCCCACAGGACTTACTGTCCCCCATCATCACCCATCTATAGAGCCCACAGGACTTACCGTCCCACATCAGCACCCATCTATAGAGCCCACAGGACTTGCTGTCCCCCATCTATAGAGCCTACAGGATTTGCCGTCCCCCATCATCACCCATCTATAGAGCCCACAGGACAAGCTGTCCCCCATCTATAGAGCCCACAGGACTTGCCGTCCCCCATCATCACCCATCTATAGAGCCCACAGGACTTGCCGTCCCCCATCATCACTCATCTATAGATCCCACAGGACTTTACCATCCCCCATCATCACCCATCTATAGAGCCCACAGGACTTGCCGCCCCCCATCATCACCCATCTATAGAGCCCACAGGACATACCGTCCCCCCATCAGCACCCATATATAGAGCCCACAGGACTTGCCGTCCCCCATCATCACCCATATATAGAGCCCACAGGACTTGCCGTCCCCCATCATCACCCATCTATAGAGCCCACAGGAAATACCATCCCCCATCATCACCCATCTATAGAGCCCACAGGACTTGCTGTCCCCTATCTATAGAGCCCACAGGACTTGCCGTCCCCCATCATCACCCATTTATAGAGACCACAGGACTTTCTGCCCCCCATCCTGGCAGTTGCAGATCAAACCGAGGCCAAGATGCAGCTTCCTTGGCTGAAAAGGATAGGAGTGTTTAGTTCCACTTTAACTGTAGATGCCAGAACTTCAGAGAGGGATAATGGCTTTGTTGTGTGACAGTTGGATGACAAGGGGCAGGTTTTAGTGCTTTATCAAGGATAGGTCTTAACCGACCACTACTGCAAAAAAAATTGTATTCTAATAACTGTATAGTGTTATATAAATATAGTATCCATTGTATGAATTTCAGATGCTTTTGTGTATATTATTTTTTGCACTTGTACATTTGGACCAAGCTGTCCAGTAGTCCATTGACAAGGCTTGGGACAAACCACGGCACTGACTACCAGTCACATAATTATTACCTTGGTTTAAATCTTCTGTCGCTGTCAGGGGAAAAAAAAGGAATGCATGTACTGAACTCTATCATAAGTATTCCTCCTTTCAGGTATCACATTGCCATATCTTTTTGCACTTTTGATCCCTTGATCTTGATATGAAGGGAAGACATGTCCTGTCTACAGCCTCTGTCGGTCAGATCCTCTTTAATACACTTGTGGACCCATGTAAAGCCGTTTCAGGAAAACTTGTTTGGGTTAGAACACCTGAACTTATTGTACAGACTATAACAAAATGATTTTTGATGCATGCATGTTAATGATATTTTGAAATTTTTGTCAAGAAAGGGGAGCACTTAAAGTGATTTGTAAAGGTTCATTTTTTTTATCTATATAAATAACACACGTTATACTTACCTGCTCTGTGTAAGAGGCCCTGATCCTCCTTTTCTGGGGTCCCCCGGCGGTGCTCCTGGCCCCTCCTCTTCAAGTGCCCCCACAGTAACTTTGACAGACAGCAGGACTTGGCCCCACCCCCAGTTCCCGTGTTACTGTATTTGATGGCAGCAGGAGCCAATGGCTATCAATTTATCCAATGACGACCCGAGACAGAACGATCGGGTTCAGGTAAGGAAAAGGGCGGCAGCTGCAGCACAGAAGTGTGTTTTTTTTTTTTTTTTTTTCTCCTTCATGCATAGAATGCATATGGATGAAAAACCTTGAGACTTTACAACTCCTTTAATTGGATCTCTTTATATAGTTGTACAGCCAGACAAAGGCCTAGGGCCACCCATGGCTGTTTGATCTGTCTCTTCCACTTACATTTTTTCAATAAAAAAAACTATTGAAAGGTATAAAACATGGTATACAAGAAATGTTTGAAATTGCCCAGGAGATAGACAGCTTGTCTTGAATGTGGCTGTTGGTAATGTAAAAACATCCAACAGTATAAGGCCCCTTTCACACATGCGGACAGTATGTCCGTATTTTATCCATCCGTTTGCGGATGAAATGCAGACATACATGCATCCCTATGGGATAGCGGGTGTCTGCGGATAAACATCCGCAGACACCCACTATTGTCCGCCTCCGCAACTGTCCGATTCTGCAGACGGAGGAAAATCCTATTTTTCTATCCGTCTGCAGATCGGATGAACATGGACAGACGGTCCGTGCTCATCCGATCCCCATAGAGGAGAGCGGAGAGCGAGCGGATCATCACGGGGTGGATCATTACTGATCCGTCCCGTGTGAAAGGGGCCTAAATGGCATATTGTTTCAATTATTTTTATTGAATTTTTATACACATAAAAACAAAATTATTCAATTTCACAACCATATAAAAAATATATATAGGCATATACATACATAATACACACAAATTTCTCCTATCACCTTCCAGGACGGCACACTTGAGAGATGAGGGCTCCTCCCTACAGGAAACACAATCACTTGACAGCTTTGTTATAAGTCCCCACTCTTCCCCTTGATCCTCAGTATTGTTTGTGTTTCTCCCGCACACAGCAGCATGTTTGTTTTGTTTTTTGCAAGACCGAATGACTGGGGAGGGTCTAATGGTCCCCTGTTGAGACAGGTTTTAGGGATTCCGGGGAGGGCTGAACTAACCTGCAGGCTTGTCCTCTCTCACAGGTCGCCCCCCAAGTTAGCACCAGCGCTCTGGCCACAGGGAGTGCGTGCCATCACTGAGGCTGTTTGAACCTCCCCCGCCAGCCGCTCACCTCATTGTTGAGTTTCAGGAAGTCATGTCTTCCAAGCCTCGCTCTGAAGCACGACCGCATCACAGGAAGTGGGCAGAGCCAGGTCACAGCACAACCCGGAAGTATTAAGAAGGCCAGGGGAAGCATGGAGAGCGGCGTGGAGAGCAGAGCAAGGTGGTGAGAAGTGGTTGGCCGGCTGTACCTGCCCCTCCAGTGGTACCAGCAGCCCAGGACCCTGCTAACCTCCGCATGGAACAAGAGGAAGGGCAAGCGACTACTGCGGGCAGATCCAGGTCGGGGCCCGGTGAATACAACCCCCCCTTGGAAAGGGAGGTGGGGGAAGGTGGTTAGAAATCCCAGATTCCCGGTGATAGGAATCTGGGAAGAGTCAAGACTGGACTTTTCCTTACCCTTCCTCTCTCCCTAGTACAAGCCTGCAGTTTGGGGCAGGGCATATAATGTTACGTATTATGTGTATTATCTTACAGAGTACCCCAGCAGAGCCCTTGAGGCCCCAGATAAATAGCCTCCTGCGCTACAGGGCATAGCTCCTCAAAGTTTAAGCTCCCAAGATTGGATGCCGCACTGTCTCAAGTCACCAAGCTATTTGACCTCTCGTTTGAGGACACAGGCAAAATCAAGGATCTGATGGACCCTAGAGCAGAATCCTTTCTCAGAAAAGCTTGTGACGCTAATACGTGCGCCATGAGTCCAGCATTAGCAGCAGCCTGCATCGCTAGGAATGCAGATTTCTGTTAGAGAAATTGACAAAACACCTAGCTCAGGATCCCAAAACCGGTGACGTCCTTGACTCCCTATCAGTGATAGGAAAAGCTGTAGCTTACCTTGCAGATGCTGCAGTTGAGTCTGCAAGAGCCTCGGCTTAATGGCCGCATTAATCAACTCGGCTAGGAGAGCTGTTTGGATTAAGCCTTGGGAAGGAGATGTCACGTCAAAGGGCAGACTGTGTGGCCTTCCTTTTCAGGGTTCTTTGCTGTTTGGTCAGGGCCTGGACGATGTTCTGTCCAGGTCTTCGGAAAAGGGTAAAAAAATTCTCAACAAAGGCCAAGAAAGAAAAATAAAAATTTAGAAGAATTTTTGGAGCCCCCCCCCCCGGGACAACCACAGCATAGAGCCAATAAGAGGTGGGGCTATGGTAGGGGAAAACAAAGGAGCAGTGTGTTTTTTTTCCCCCAAGGTTGGCACCAAAGAAACCAAGTGACGCCAAGATCAGGGTAGGGGGGACGGCTGTTTCACTTTGTCCCTCAGTGGGAAAAAATTTCGGACAGCAGTTACATCTGCCAGACCCTGCAAGAAGGTTATCGCTTGGAGTTCTCTGCAAAACCCCCTATATGATTACCCTTACTCGTCCCCCCAGGGATGTCCTGAAAAGAGCTGTCCTCCTGGAGGGTATCCAGGAATTGGTGGAACAGCGAGTAATGGTGCCAGTACCAAAGGAACAACTATACCAGGGATTCTACTCCCATGTATTTGTCGTTCGCAATCTGTCAGGAAAGTATCGGCTGATAGTAAACTTAAAAAACCTGAACAGGTTTCTGAAATACAAAAGGTTTACTATGGAGAGTATTTACTCCGTACAAAAGAACCTCATGACGACTCAGGACCTCAGGGATGCCTACCTGCGTGTTCCAATTCATGTGGATCATCAGGCATTCCTGAGGTTCGCAGTAGCAGTCGGAGGAGAGATTTTTCACTGGCAATTTGTGGAACTTCCATTTGGGTTAACAGCCAGCCCAAGGATTTTTACAAAAATCCTAGCTGAAGCAATAGCTTTCTTACATCTCCAGGGTATTTCCCTAATTCCATACCTGGACAATTTACTGATCTCTGGGCCTTCGGCCACTCAGGTCTGGTCAGACACCAACAAAGCTATGTCGGTTCTAAGAAACCTGGGCTGGATAATCAACAGGGAAAAATCCTCTCAAACCAGAACAGGTTAAGACCTTTCTTGTTTACAGGGTGTATACCAGGCTGCAGAAGCTTTTCTTGCCAGAGGACAAGGTGGCAAAATTAGCTTCCAGAAGGGAGGTGTTAAGAACCCTAGGTCTGATGTCGGCAAGTATACCAGCCATAGTCTGGGCACAGCTCCACTCAAGAGTCCTTCACTTCTTCCTTCTGTCTTCATGGGACAAGGAGGAGGAATCCTTGGATTAGGAGATATTACTAACTCCTCGGGTCCTGTCTTCTCTGGAGTGTTGGACAATCCCCAAAAACCTAAAGGGGGGGCAGGCCATGGGCTCAATGGAATCTGGTAAAAGTTGCCACTGATGCCAGTTCCTGGGGGTGGGGAGCCCACCTGGGGAAAGAGAAAGCCCAAGGCCGATGGAACAGCTCACTGAGTCAGATGTCGTCCAACTACAGGGAGTTCAAAGCAGTGGGGGAAGCCCTAAAATCCTTTCAAAAGAGCATCAGGGACAAGGAGGTGCAAGAGAGCTCTGACAAGGCCACTGTTGTAGCCTACTTGAATCAACAGGGAGGCACCAGATCCAGTCTCCTGTTGGAGCTGTCCAAACAGATCCTGGAATGGGCAGAAGGGAGGGTTATTTCCATTTCAGATATCCACATAAAAGGGACAAGCAATTTGGAGGCAGACTTCCTAAGCAGTCAGCCAATAAGACAAGGGGAATGGGAACTGAACCCCCAAGGTGTTTCAGACCCTGGTACAGCACTTTGGGAATCCAGAAATGACCTGTTCACCAATTGATGAAACAGGAAGGTAAAAAGATATTTCTCGATTTCCAAAGTGAGGGAGTCGGAAGTGTTAGACGCTCTGACTCAAACCTGGCATTACAAACTGGCTTCTGCCTTCCCACCTCTAGCACTGATCCCATGAGTTCTTCAGAAACTCAGCCAGTCCCCCGGCCAGTTCCTCCTGATAGCACCCTGGTGGCCAAGGAGAGCTTGGTTTGCAAACCTAAGATGGCAGTGAATTTTTAAAGATACAGGGAAGATACAAACAGGGGACTGGAGGGTAACCAACCCCCGGGACTTTTTAAACGGTACCCAATATCATGACAGAGAATAAAATCGATATAATTTTATTGAAAATGCAAATATGTAAAACATTTCCGGAAAAGGAAAATATATGAAAATAAACAGGTCCTTCAATACAAAGACTGGTGCAAAGTCATACAGAACTATACATGTTACAGAATTTGTACATTATATATGCTGCATTTTTTTTCTACATGTTTCGCTCTTCTGAGCTTCTTCAGGACATGGCAGCTTGTACAGTTGCACAGAAAAACTGAAAAAATATATACAAAATAATCAATAAATTAATTAAATGCATCCCAAAAGTTTGAAACACATGTTTTTCCATTTAAATGAGGTGCCTGCTCTAACCCACCTTAGTTGATCAAAGCAGACACCCGCTTAATTGACTAAAAATTCAAACAAGGACATTGATGCAAAATAGCATAATTATAGATCATTATATCATAGGATTGTATATACATGAACTTCAACATTGAAACAGCCTTGGACAGTTTCACAACTTATCCAGTTGAAGATTTAAAATAAAATTAACAAAAATAGCCACCTTACCCAGTGGGTCTTTTAATTCATGCTTTTCAAAGGATTAATAAAATCAAAATGTTGATGAATGGAATCACAGTGTGAAAACTGTATATAATGTAAGCGCCACTGAGGAGCCCCAGTATTCCCCGTCAGTCTGTAGAGGCACGAGAAATAAGATAGAGTAAGTATGAATCTATAAATTTACAGCTAAGGAAAGACAAAAAATCATCAGATAAAAAATACCTGAAAGATGTTTAAGGAAGTAGATATATGTTGAGCCAATTGTTAAATGTGGAGAACAAAAAGTCTCAGAGTAGCCCAAGTGTTGTCAGATGGTATTATACATTTAAAGCCCCTGCAGAAGACGTTTGCCTGCAAGGGTTAACGACACAAATTTTGTATGTAAGTAAATTGCTATCAGTTGAATTGGGACACAAGGGAAGCTCCCCAGCAAATGCTTAACAGAGACTTTCCAAGTCCCAAAGAGTTGAAATGCACACAAGAGCCCATATAGTTAGTCTGAAAAAGACCCAGATATACCTTACCTAAGGGACAAATTGTCCTGAACATCTGAAAGTATCAGAGCGTTGTACAGATCCTTCTCCTTCAATTGCCAAAACGGCAATGAAAGAGAAAGTATGTGAGCTCGTGGCTCCAGCCCGGCGGCGTCTGATGTCACCGCCGGGCTGTGGGCGTGTCTATTAAGGAGGATGTCCCTTACTGATGAGAAGGAGTTGGTGCGCATGCGCAGAGGTCGTAACTCACGTCGCTCACATGCATCGGCCATTCTCATAGAGGGCAAGCGTAAGGGATTGCCCGCCTCCGGCAATTGCGCCTGCGCGAGCGCCAAACAGGACGTCCTTAACTCGCAGGCGGCCATGCTGGAAAATGGCATTGTGCCCATGTTACATGACGGATAAAGAGCAGGCTGAACACCAAGGGAAAGGAATGACAGCATGAATTAGCCACCATCCAAATATTCCCAGGCTCCAAGAAGAAACAAAAGGAGAAACCACACGTGGGCAAAAAAATCCTCTATAATGAGTGGGGGCAAGCTGGCAGAACTTTTAATTGGCTAAAAAGGTTATAAGCAAATCTTGCCCCGGGGCGCCCGTACAAACTGCCTTAAAGGGGAAACAGAGAAATTCCTCATGGCGGTCCCACAATTCAGTCATCATCCATTCAAGGATGATTAATTGTTGTTTTTAAATATGAATATATATTGAGTTGAATCCAAGCTTTTAGAAAAATTAAAAGCATGGACATATCCAGTAGGGCGATGCAGCAAAAAAAAAAAAATCATTCTAAAGAAAGGGTTTAAAGCTGAATGCATCATTCAAACCTGGGGGCCGAGTGGCTCCCAGGTTGAATATCCACCTAGTTTCGCGTTGCAAAAGGGTGCGGTTGTAGTCACCCCCTCTTTCTCCCGGCGGGACATGCTCTAATGGAAAAAAATGCATAAAGTTATCGTTGAAATGATGGTGCAATCCGAAGTGTCTACTAATTGGAGTCTCCATCTTCTTCCCTCGTACCAGGGACACATGGTCCCTGATACGGTGGAAGAAGGGACGCTTTGTCTTGCCTATGTAGAAGGCGCCACATTGGCATACCATAATATATACTATGCCAATGGATTGACAAGTAGCTGTGAATTTAGGTTTGAACAAATGACCATTAGGCAGCAAAATAGATTCAGAAGCATGTAGGTACCTACAAAAGCCACACTTGTGGCAGGGAGCACATCCCTTACGCTTTTTTCCCAGTGTTGGGGAGAGGGTGAAGTGACTCTGGACTAGGGAATCCTTCAGAGAACGGGACCTTCTATAGGTAACCCCCGGAGACTCTGGAAGGTATTTAGATAGTACTGGATCTCCTTTCAGGAGATACCAATATCTCTGGAGGATCCCCTTAACTTTTGAATGCTGTTCATTGAATGTAGTTATGAATCTCACTCCAGGAGTTGTTCTAGGTGGCCTATGACCATGTATTAGAACAGCCCTGTCTTGTTTCCTTGCTTGAAAATATGCCCTTTTAAGGCACTTATTGCTATAACCTCTTTGGCGTAGGCGCAATCTAAGCTTCCCAGCCTCGAGAGCAAAATCCTCTTGACTGCTGCAGTTTCGTCTGAGACGGAGATACTACCCGTAGGGAATACTCGATATCAGAGGGGACGGGTGGGAACTTGATGCATGTAAGAGCGAATTAGCCGCTGTGGTTTTGCGGTGGAGGGTGGATTGGACCCCACCCTCTGTATCCGCAAAGATTTGTACATCCAAAAAGGTTAGTCTGGAGAGGCTTTTTTCCATAGCTAAGATGGCAGTGACAGAGCCACTGAAGCTCCCAAACAGGTCGGACCTTCTCAGGCAAGGCCCAGTACTACACCCAAGGCTAGAATTTTTCCAGCTAATGGCCTGGTTAGTGAGCGCCAGATCCTAAAGAGAAAGGGCTGCTCAGAGAGAGTAATAAATACCCTCCTCCTGAGTAGAAAACCAGTGACTAAAAATATTTATTCTAAAGTGTGGAAGACCTTCTGTTCCTGGAGTAAAGTAAGGCAGATAACCTCCACCGCTGTTCCAGTTATCCTGGAGTTTCTCCAAGACAGAGTGGACTTAGGGGTTCAAATCGATATAAGGGTTCAAATTGATATAAGGTTGGCAAAAGAAAACCTCATCAAACGTTTTCTGTTGGCCAGGGAAAGGATTTCCCCTGTCGCCAAAAGTAGTTTCCCTCCATGGGACCTAACGAGGGTATTAGACCCTTTTGAACCTATAGAAGAGGTTCCCTTTAAGTTTCTAACCTTAAAATTATAATTTTTGTTAGCAGTTACTACGGCCAGGAGAGTCGGAGACCTGCAAGGGCTGTCCATGAAGGAACCCTTCTTATTGGTACAGCCAGATAGGTTCACCCTTAGGGCAGACCCCTTATATCTACCAAAGGTAGCATCTTTATTTTGTAGGACGCAAGACATAATATTGCCATCCTTCTGTGATAAACCAAAAAAATGAGAGAGAAAAGAAATTTCATTGTCTAGATGTAAGATGTCTCCTTACCTATCTAGAGAGAACAACATTTTTTAGGAGGTCCAGTCACCTGCTAGTTCTATACGCTGGGTCTAGGAAGGGGCTTCAAGCTTCAAAAGCCTCAGTTTCTAGATGGATCAGAGAAACTATCTCTGTAGCATATGAGGATTCTGGGGTTCCAGCACCAGCAAAGGTTAAAGCTCATTCAACCAGGTCACTAGCAACATCCTGGGCTGAGAAAGCAGGGGCCTCCTGGGAACAAATCCGCAGTAGGGACACCTTGTCCAGTCAGGATACGTAGACTTTGCTTTCGGTCGGAAGGTCCTACAAGCTGTGGTCCCACCCTGAAGGTAGGCTTGTGTTTACTTGATTACCCTCTCAGGTGTGCCGTCCTGGAAGGTGATAGGAGAAAACCTACATTACTTACCAGTACTGGTATTTCTACGAAACTTCCAGGACGGCAGGCCTACTTCTTGCCCTATGTGGGGGGGAAAAGATAAGCTAAACGATAGGTGGTAAGTACCTATGTAGAGCAATGCTCCTTGTGAACCAGTTCAGGATTACTTTATTACATACTGAGGATCATGGGTACTTATAACAAATCTGTCAAGTGATTGCGTTTCCTGTAGGGAGGAGCCCTCATCTCTCAGGTGTGCCGTCCTGGAAGGTTCATAGAAATACCATTACCGGTAAGTCTAACGTAGGTATATATATATTAAAGACCCCTTACCTGTTCTAATCAAAAGTGTTATCCTTGTGCTTGTGAAAGTGCTCTAGTCCCCTTCCTATAACATTAAATAATTAGTGCTATCTCAATACACTAAAACTGTGAATTACCCGATCCTTCTTTATAATTTATAATGAGGTGAAATTCTCAACTTTTTACTTCCATTGAGAACTCCTCCACTTTCCGTGTACCAAAAAAATAAAAGGGGGGGGGGGGGAACACACAATATTCCCTTTTATATTATCCTCACCCGTTGCCTATAGTGTTAGATTTACTCAGTTACTTCCTATAATAAATTATAAAAAATAAAAAATGGAGATGAAAAAATGAAAATAAAAAAAGGGGTGGGGGGGACATAGGCATGGAGTGGCGGATTATAAATGGCATATTAATAAACAAAACTAAGTAGCCTGTAAGTTGATTAGGTATCAATGAGCCAGGTAATTTTTCCGCAGGCCACAAAACTATAAGCAGATCAAGACATCAAGTCTGAATAAAAAATGTGATCCGCAGTAATGAAATAAGAAGGAAAGAGGAAGGATGTCCACAGTAGCAAGGTGGGAGAGTGAGGTGGGGTAAAGGGGAGGGGAGTGAGCATGGGGAATGCCCAAAGCCAGCACCCCAATTCTGGACTACTATGAGTTATAGCTCTCCATGGGCAGAGACGGATGGGCATATTGTATACATGGGGTCCATATCTGGGAGACATGATTTTGCGTGTCTAGCAGGATGCCAGTCAGTTTCTCATTGATAAAGAACCTGTCGATCTGCTGATGAACTTCCTCAAAGGAAGCAAATTGTTTGTTCCAGGCTTTGGTGATGGTCTGCTATGCCGCTAACAAAATGTAGGCCACCAATTTGAATTGGACTTTAGTAAAATTGGGGGGATTTAAGGCGTAAAGACATTCCAAGGGTCTCTGGGGAAAGGACGGTTGAACAAAGAATGAATGAGCTTCGAAACCTTGGTCCAAAACAGGCCTGTCCTTTCCATGTGAAGTGATGGAGGACATTAGCCATGCAGTCGCATGCTACTGACTTCACTTATCTAAGAGAAAATTTTTTGGGGCAGGATTTCTAATCTGTTCAATTGGGAGTTTCTTCCAGGTTACTTGCCCAGTAGATTCTGGGCGACTGATAGATGTGATTGCAGACCCATCCTGCAGAAACTAATTTCAGGGAGGTATCGCTTCGTGCCGTCAAACGACCCCACCCCCCCAAGGCAAAATATTTAAAAAATCACTTTTTCAATATTTCTGTCACAGTGCTTCTGGGGAAGGGGGTGGGTGGTATGTGGACGTGTGTGTTATATATATATATATATATATATATATATATATATATATATATATATATATATATATATATATATATATATATATATATATATATATATATATATATATATATATATATATAATATTTTTTTTTTTTTTTTTTTTACGATTTAATTTATTTATTTTTTTCACTGTGCTTTTTGGGCGGAGGGGGTTGGGGCAGTGGACAGTGTTGGTAGGGCAGGGGAGAGTGGTGTCAGTAGTGGTGTGTGCGTGCGTTGCGTGGTTGGTTGGTTTTTTTATTTAGGGGGGGCTTTGAGAGACCCCTGACATCTCCTTTGAGACAAAGGGACTGAGGACACATTCTCCAGTCTCTTTCTCAGCACTAAAAATGAATGAACAGGAGACAGAAGCTCCTGTTCATTCATAAACTAAGCAGAGTAAACACAATTTACTCTGCTCAGTAATCGCAGGACACAGGAGCGAACTCGCTCACTGTGTTCAATTACTAGTTCCCCCCGCAGCGTATAGCTTTTTAGCTGACAGCCGCGGGAGGGAGAGGAGAAGCGGCTGTCACCTAAAAATCGATACAAAGAAGATTGGTGATCATTCCTGGGAGGCGCTTGCGGGTGTGCGAGAGCCGCCGCAGAAATGCAGGAGTCTCCTGCGCCTTGCGGGAAACCTGAGATGTCTGTGATTGTGTCTCATGTGCATGGATAGCTTAAAGAGGAAGTAAACCCTGATGGGTTTACTTCCTCTTTTTTTCCCTGCAAAGGTAAAGCATAATGTACTACTATGCATCGCATAGTAGCTCATTATGTGTCACTTACCTGACACAGGAGCCAGCGAAGTCGCCGCTGATCCCTGTAGTCCGCCGCGTCCATCTTGCTGGTGGCGTCTCGCAGCTCCGACCAATGACAGCGGCGAAGCCGCGATGACGTCACTCCCGCGCATGCGCACGGGAGTCGCGTCTCGCAGCTCCGACGCTGCCATTCTGCGAAGCCGCGATGACGTCACTCCCGCGCATGCGCACGGGAGTCGCGTCTCGCAGCTCCGACGCTGCCATTCTGCGAAGCCGCGATGACGTCACTCCCGCGCATGCGCACGGGAGTCGACAAATTAGGCAAATCCATTCTTGGACTTGCCGCATTTAGTGCGCCTGCGCGCCGCTGTCTACGGCGCATGCGCCGTAGACAGCGGTGCCCATTTTCGGGCAAATATCTCCTAAACCATATAGGTTTAGGAGATATTGCTTGGACCTACAGGTAAGCCTTAATCTAGGCTTACCTGTAGGTCAAAGTTGTTTGAAGGGGTTTACTTCCTCTTTAAAGCTGATATAATCCCTTGGATGGATGGGGAGCCCAGCAACAAATTGGCCTAAAAAAGCATAACAAAAATGCAAAACGCAGTAAAATCGAGTGTGCAAAAAACGCACAGCCAAAAGCAATAGAAATGGGCCAAAAGCAAACTGCAGAGGTGTGAACGGAGCCTAAGGTTTATCTACAGTTTAGGCACCACAGCTTTACACAGAGAGGTTTAGTCAGCTAAAGCTTCATGAAAGAACTTATTTTTAGCCTGTGCACTTCTGCCTGTTCCGAGCCCTCAGCTGACACCCTCGCTACTTCAGGAAACAGGGTTATTAGAGGTCTACAAACATAATGCTGACATCCATGACTATTTACAATTAGAAACAATATGAGCACTGTGCCAAAACTAGCATCCATTCTTCAAAAAAACCCTATTTGGTTTAATGACATATGTCTCCTAATGTTCTGTATGCGTTGGTATATAAATGCTTTTGAGATGGGTCATGAAGTGAGAATGTAGTGTGTAAGCGGGGGTGGGGGGGGAGACATGTCATCTCCATCCAGCTGTCTCCGATCTTTCAAAATGTCTTCATGCTGTTTTCCTGTCATGTTGCCTTTCTCATGCTAATTGATTTCCTGTATTATCAGATCCTGATAGATAGTCCCTCTCTGGAGTTTGAATACGACGATTCAGACCAGTTGTCTGCAGAGTTAGCAGGTGAGCCTTGAACACATAACCAGGGGCAACTTTGCTTCAGTCTCTGTATAATCATGTTATCATCAGTCTGGAATCTTGCACCGTTTTAACCTTTTCGACTACACTGCGTCTGAGCACCAAAAACGATAGTTTTTTTAAATATTCAAATCACTTTGAAAAACACCCCCCTGGCATTTCTGGCTGTGGCCATCTTAAGTAAAGGCAGATTATTCATGTAGCATTTACTTAATGGAATCCATCTGCCCTTAGGTCCTTAGCTTAGGCATGGAGGCCGTAGGTTGTGCTTAGCCGAGAAAACCCTTCCTAAAGACTCCTGAGATGTATGACCTAATTTGCCTAGGCCTGGAAACCATAAAGTAACTGAAGAAATGTAAAAAAAAAAAAAAAAGTTAATATATTTCCTATTTAATAATGCTAGCAGCATAAGGGAAACAAATAGTAAATGCTGATTTGAGAGGGTGAAGTGCCACTTTCATTTGATCCAATATTGTGCAATTATTTTGTTTTTATGTGTCCTCTCCCTAGATCCCAGATTTTGGGTCATACCCAGAAAAGTAATAAAGGGAAATCTTCCAATGGGGACACTAGTTCTGGGAATTCCCTTAATTTGCAGAGATTTACTCTAACTTCCTGTTTGGCTATGGGACAAGAGGTGAAGGGAAATGACACGCACATACACCTATACAAGTTAAACTAGATGGACTAGCCTCTTTATTCAACCTCGCCTACTAGGAAAACTATGGAAATCTCCACAATGGGACACAGATTGTGAAAAAGAAATCTGACTATGGTTAAAACCCTCTGTTGCGCTACCCAAAATGAAAAAAAAAAAAAGTTTTGTCTATAGTTTTACTTTAATGCTCATCTTGTAAGGTAAACGGCCTCTATTCTTTGCTTACTCAGCTCCAAAGTGAGTCAGTGGGTTGAGATGCAAAAAAAAAACAGCATTAATAGCCTAAGGTCTGAGCCTTACTCACATATTTATTATTATTATTATATTATATTTTTTGCATGTGTCTAAAATTAAAGAGACCTTTTCTTAATTCCTGTCCTGTTGAATGGACAGTAAGTGAAGGGCAGAAACTCCACACTGAGGGCACCGTTGCAGTCTTAAGGATTCTAAAGGCCTAGTCACCAAGGCAATTCTGTCATCGACAACGAACCACCAGCAACAGAAATTATTCTTTGTTGCTTGAACCAACGACGATCACTCCCCTGCTCCTTTGTTGGGGATTCTGCCACTTGCAAAGTGTCTCCAGCAATAGAATTATCTGCGTGTGTGTGACCCGAATTCTTCCACACTAGATCCAAAACTACAAAAATAGGTTTTGACTGGTGTTAGCCTTTTAAATGTTTACGTGTTTTTTTTTTGTGTCTCTCTCAGAACTTTACAGCTACACAGAAGAGCCCGAGTTCAACCTTAACTGCAGATGTTTTGAGGATAGGTTTAAAGCTCAAGGTAATGGTTATTTCTTTAATATTTGTTTTGAAGGTTAAACTTTTTTATATAGTTGTAAATTGTTTAAGCGCAATAAATTAAAATGGATTCCAGTGTGGTTGCTTGTACAATGTTCTACAGACCAGTTGGTAATATAGATCTGTTAGCCTTATACTTAGTACACATGGGCTGAATGTCAGGAGACATCGGCCAGGTTCAATAAAAAACTTCCGACATTCGGCCTGTGTGTGTGACAGCCGGCTTCTGTCAGACGAGCATGCTGGAAAACCAGCAGCTGGCCGGCTCTCGGTCGGCGCTAACTGGAGTGTTCTGGCAGTCCCCCCATCAGAATACAATAGCTCAGTGGGGGAGATTGCTGTACTAACGGACTGTTGGACTGTTAGTACAACGGCTCCAAACGGAGTTGTCAGTTTGGCTTTTTGTTCAGTTGAACGGAAAAAAAACGTTGTGTACCAGGCTTTAGGTTCTCTCTAATCCTAAAATATGCCAGAAGAAAGATGAAGGGTGGGGTGGTCAATTGACCTCACCTTGGCATCTGATACCATTTCTAGGACAGTTTCTACTGATAGTTTGGTTTGTACAAAGGTATTAACAGACATGGCATTAGATTCCCATGAGGACAGCTGAGGTGGCATCTGTGCTTTCCAGTGAAGGAGGAATTCTCATTTTGCATAATGCGATCAACAGGATATTAGTAATTTTATTGAGCAAGGTAAGTGTTCATCATAGAATATTAGTAACATAATAGTGTCAGAAATAGTCACAACTGCAAATCAAGTTGCAATGGAGATTTGTTAGCTAAAAGTCCTATAAGCTGTACGTTTTTGTATTTGCAGGGACATCCAGAACATACTTTATGTAGAAAAGTACCAGTTTCTGTTTTTTGCATCTAGAGCACGCAGGGGGCATTTGGGGGTAGAACTTATGTTATTGCAGGTGTGTAACATACCTCAGGCAAAACCCATGTCTGAATCGACTTTTTCCTAGTAGGTCAACCAAGTAGGTCATATTTGGGTTTAACATCCTGAAAATGTCTTCATTAAGCATAAAATTCTGCTGTGTCTATACCATGGCATGCCCATACTTGGGGTACTTAATGGATTTGAAGCGGGGCAGAGCAGGATTGCCCATACATACTGGAACCAATAATTAAGCCTAAAAACCTGCCTATAGCAGAAGCCTACACCGGAAGGTAGTTTTTGTGGGTACGGTTAGGTTGGAATGTGCCTTAGAGTCTCTGAAAACGAAACTGCCAAGTCCTGTGAAGGAACACAAGTGTGGCCTCCAGTTGAACAGCCATATTTATATTTCAGTTGTGCAAACTGCCATCTTATGCCATGTACAAGATTTCTGGCAGAAAAGGTCAGGCGGAATCATTCCATCAGGTATTCTGATCGTGTGTGGGCTTCATCTGACTTTTTCTTTCGAAAATTCTGACGGACCTAGAAATAGAACATGTTTTAAATCTTTCAGACGGAATCAATGCCGGGAAAACCGTTAGTCTGTATGCTATACCGACAGACCAAAAACGATGCAAGGGCAGCTATCGAACTTCCTTTTTCTAGTCCCATCGTATGTCATTGCGTCATAAACGATCGGACTTTTGTGTTATCATGTGTAGGCAAGTCAGTTTATTCTGACTGAAAAAACAGTCGTGTGTACGTGGCATTACAGTCGCATTTACATTTTACATGGCTTTATTATAGGCATCACAGTGTGCATTATTTATTTGAGCAAAGCCAGACTCTTGCACTTCTGGGAACGTCCTAAGTTTAGTTTTTTGGCTCTGAGACGTCACATGCAGCTACTGCAATGCTAAAGGCTCTACAATGTGGTGTCGTGGCTGATGAGTAAAATGGGGAATAGGAGAATATTACAGTTAATGTTCCTATTTTACAATAAAATGAGTAGTAGGCGCAAAGACAAACATCCAATTTTAAGTTCAAGAATGTTCTCAGTAAATGTCCATACACTTGTGTAAGCTTAAGATCCAGAGTGCCGCTCATTCTGTGGTCGATAGACAAAAAGAAGAGAAAAAAAATTGCTAATAAGTGTAGTATGTTGGATACGATTTAATATGGCCCCCATAATGGGTTACTCACAAGAAGTAGGCAATAAATAGGCTCATCGGTAAGGGTACACTGTAAGGGGTCTGTCCATATATTTTCAATCGCTAGGCAGCGGTGTGTCTCATGCTGTAAGGGAGCAGAGGCTGTAGCTGGAAGATAGCCACCGGGGCAATACAGCAGTTCCGTGATCCAAGGTGGAACGCAGCATGGAGCATAGGGTTGCACGAGTGGTTGACAGGGTGCAGATGTCGGAGATCCCACAATGCTTTGCGACGTGTTTTGGAGTGTGCGCCGTGCTCTATTTGAGCATGCAGACGCCTATTTCAAGCTAAAGATAGGTAGGGAAGCCTGGTATTTGTAATAGAGTGGCCGGAAATGACAGCCATTCACAAAGTTACAGTCTTCAACTCAAATTAAAAAAAGCATTACAACAGCATTCAACAATAAATAATGATATAATTCATGAATAAAAGAGAATATATGTTAAATCATATGTATATACGAGGGGTCATCATAAAATAATCTATTCTCTCACTGTCCAATAGGTACTAAAGGACACAGTGAGGACATGGATAGGGGTATATATCTATACAAGAAAGAGAAAGCAACTTATACACTGTAGATATGGGCGTTGATAATAGCATGTGAATGTTTATCTGGCTTTATAGTTACACCTTGTGGGAAAATATGTATATTGCTTTATAAAAATAGGAATAGATCTATATTGGTTTATATTAAATATTCAATTGAACAGTTCAGTTAGACATGATTTAAATTAGTTCATATTTCAATTAAAAACAATAATAGTGTAAAAGATCACTAATTGATAAATGGCACTAAACATTGTTCTTCTTCAATCATTAGGGGATATCGTTTTGTCCAAATCATTCTACTCACTGGTGTTGAGATTCCGACCACCCCCAATTATAGTATGATTATATATGGTTTTTATAGGGTAATTCCTGTAAATTGGGAAAGAAGCGAGAGACTGGTGACAGAGGATATGTTATATATCGCACATTAGGTTTTTATGTTTTTAGTGTGCACATGTTATGTATATATAATGGTAGTTGCATCCCATTCTTCGTTTAACCCTTCAGGGGAGGTGTTATCAAGTAAATATCCAGAAGGTTTCCTTTTGGCAGAGTTTTAGGAAGTGCTCAGCCTCGGGGAGATCCTTGGACATGGGCTCCACAATCCACCCCTATAACACTTTTTAGTGAATTTGTTGTGGGCATTCAAAAAGTTTAATGGAACATTATGTTCATCATTCCCTTTTTTTTTTTGCTATAAACCTGCGCTGAGCTTCAAACCTCTGGCGTAATGGCCTAATGGTGCGACATATGTAGTATAGACTACATGGACAGGTGAGGCAATATACTACCAAATCTGTAGAGCAGCAGAAAAAATCCTTGATGCTATAGACTTTTCCTTTTTATGACTTATTATTGTTTGCCATGCTCTACAAATTTACATGTTTTACATTGTGGCTTTCGACACTGGTACGTACCCGTTAGAAGGATTAGACAAGAGGTGATACCGATTTTTAGTGTGCTGGATGCTATTTTTTGTTTAAGGTTAGGTGTTCTTCTGTATGTTATGTTTGGGGGTTTTTTGTATACTGTTCTGCATTTGTGGGTCAGATAGCAGACAGCAGGTTTTTGCACAATGGATTCCATTTTGCGATGTTTACTATGGAATTGAGAAACGAACCTGACGGATAAATTTTATCGGTTAGTTCTACCTTTGGGTTTATTATGTAAATATTGATCATAAGCAGATTCTACTAAGTCATCTGGGTATCCTTTTTATCCTTGATTTTTTTGCAATTTTGTTTGTGAAATTTTGCCTGAAATTACAAAATTTACCTTTTTAGGGATATTGTTTTTCCATGTTGGGTGATGACAGCTGCTATAATGTAGGAACGAGTTACCAGTTGTGGGCTTTGCATGATTTTTTTTTTTTTTTGCCGTGAATAGTCTGGCTCATATGATAAAATTCGAGGTCTAAAAATGAAAAACTGACTGAATCCCCCACAGGTGAAAGAAAGGCCTAATGTCTTATTACAAAAAACAACAACACAATCTTGTACTAAGAGTAGAGGACTGTCCCAAATAATAATAATAATAATAGTGTCTATAAAATGACCATAATAGAAGATATTATCTCCAAAGGGATTGTTTTGCCAAAGATGGTTTTCTTCCCAATAAGCCATGGTAAGATTGGCATAGGACAGGGCAAAATTTGCTCCCATGCCTGTGTCATGGACCTGTAGATAGAATTTTTCTTTGAATAAGAAATAATTCTGCATTAGACAAAAAGTAGTTGCTTCAATAATAAAGGCTGATAGTTTGGAGTGTAGGTCGGGGTCTCGAGATAGAAAATATTGAATGGCCCTTAATCCTGTTTCATGAGGAATGGACGTATATAAAGAGCATACGTCTAACGAGACCCATTGATAACTGGACTGCCAAATGATGCTAGAGTTGGTCCAATAAATCTGTACCGTTCCTAATATAGAAGTGTTGATTTTGTGCCAGCGGTTGAAGGAAGACATCAATATATTGTGACGGGCCACTAGTGATGCGATCCATAGTGATGCTATCCATCCACTATAGGCCTGCCTGGGGGAGATGTTATTTTTTATTTTTTTTTATATGTATTATGGGTAAGTGATAAAAGTAAGGCATCTTAAGGAATTTATTGATTAAGAAGGAAATCTCAATTTTACTCAGGACTCCTGGCCCCTGGACGACGTAATTCTCTTACGAAACGCGTAGGGAAGAGCGCACTGACGTCACCTTGTGTTCTTTTTTGAGCAGCCAGAAGGACGGGTTTGTCCAAACATGTGCTGGCTGGCACTTTGGATTTCAGGCATTCCTATTGATGCAATACTGTAAGTGTGTTGCTTTGTTTTAACCTATCCAATAAATTAAAGGTTTTACGCTATTGGAGCCTTTACATCTTTTACATGCTACGGGTATTCTTGTATGGGTTTTATCACCAATGTGGACATCTGGAGAATAGCAAGCGAATTTGATGTACCTTGGAGCAAGCTGTGTCTACACTATGCTTTCCCTGATCCTCTGTATCGGAGGATCACGAATGTCTGGTAAGAAGTAATTCTCTCTAAAGGTGGTGGATTCAACACAGTCTTTTGCTTTCCAGTGATTGAAGATATTTCTTCACATATGGATGGACTTTATTTTTGAATTTAGCACGGGTTGATGTCACATTTCACAGCTGGTTATATCAAGACTTTTTTTTCCTTGGATTGCACATTTAATTACTAATATTCACAATTTTATATTGGACTTTATATCTTATTTATTGTTGGTTCACCAATTTGGTATTGTGAGATTATATTTTTCATATGCACATTTGGTTATTTAGCGTTTCACCTAGCCCAGTACTTAATTAGTACTATGAATATTTTTAATTATTAATTCATGGGTTATATTTGTTCAAGTCACTGATTTAGCTTGGTTCTATTCTTTCAGTTTCACACACTAAGCGGGTCTGTGTTCAGTGTGTGAAACTGATTTGCAACTAAATGCAGAGAGAAGCTGTCAGGATTCAGCGTGATGTACCTTGCAACCTCACCCCAAAAGAAACCTAGACCCTAAAAATCCTGATGGACAACTCTAGTATTATCATTAAACCAGCAGACAAAGGGAGAGGTATTGTAAAACGGGATAAAACTGACTACTTGGCTGAGGCCTACAGACTATTGTCTGATATTAAAATGTATTTAACACTGAGTGAGAATCCCCCATCAGTATACAAATTAGAAGCAGAGGGTCTAATCACACAAGTCCATTTAGGAGTCCTGAGTAAAGCTGAGGTTTCCTTCTTAATCAATAAATTCCCTAAGACTCCTTACTTTTATCACTTACCCAAAATGCATAAAAACCCCTCTCCTCCCCCAGGCAGGCCTATAGTGGCTGCTATGGAATAGCATCACTAGAGGCCTGTCGCAATATATTGACACCTTCCTTCAACCACTGGCACAAAATCAACACTTCTATATTAGGGACGGTACAGATTTATTGGACCAACTCCAGCATCACATTTGGCAGCCCAGTTATCGCTGAGTCTCATTAGACGTATGTTCTTTAATATAGGTCCATTCCTAATGAAATAGGATTAAGGGCTATTCAATATTTTCTATCTCGAAACCCTGACCTACACTCCAAACAACCAGCCTTCATTATTGAAGCAACTACTTTTTGTCTAACGCATAATTTATTTTTTGATGAAAAATTCTATCTACAAGTCCATGGCACAACCATGGGAGCACATTTTGCTCCATCCTATGCCAATCTTACCATGGCTTATTGGGAAGGAAAACGCATTTGGCAAACAATCCCTCTGGAGATAATATTGTCTATTGTCGTTTTATATAAAATATTATTTGGGATGGTCCTCTACCCTTGGTACAAGATTTTTTTTTTTTTTTGTAATAATGCATTAGGCCAGGGGTCTCAAACTGGAGGCCCTCCAGCTGTTGCAAAACTACAAGTCCCATCGTGCCTGTGGGAGTCGTGCTTGTAACTGTCAACCTTGCAATGCCTCATGGGACTTGTAGTTTTGCAACAGCTGGAGGGCCATCAGTTTGAAACCCCTGCTTAGACCTTTCTTTCACCTCTGTGGTGGATTCAGTCAGTTTGACATTTTTAGACCTTGAATTATATCCTATGGATCAGACTATTACTGCCAAAAATTATACAAAGCCCACAGATGGTAACTCATTCCTACATTATAGCAGCTTTCATCACCCAACGTGGAAAAACAATATCCCTAAAGGTCAATTTGTAGTTTCAGGCATGATGACTATAAGGAAGAAAGAAAGAAAAGATTCAAGGATAAAGGATACCCATATGACTTTGTAGAATCTGCTTATGATCAATATTTACATAATAAACCCACAGGTAAAACTAACCAAGAAAGTGTTATCTGTCAGGTTCGTTACTCAATTCCATAGCAGACATTGCAAAATGGAATCCATTGTGCAAAAACACTGGAATATACTGCTATCTGACCCACACCTGCAGAACAGTATACAAAATAAACCGAAAATAACCTTAAACAAAAAAATAGCACCCAGCAAACTAAAATTGCAACAAAAAAATCTGTATTGCACCATACCTTGGGTAAATACCAGTATCGAAAGCCACAATGTAAAACATGGAAATTTTCTAGAGGATGGCAAACAACAATATATCATAAAAGGAAAAACCTATGGTATCAAGTATTTATTTATTTATTTTTTCTGCTGCTCTACAGATTTTGTAGTAGATTGTCTCACCTGTCCATGTGGCCTATAACTACATAGGTCGCACCATTAGACCATTATGCTAGAGGTTTGGAGATCATGGCCAGTTTATAGAAAAAGGGAATGATGATCATAGTGTTCCACAACAAATCCACTAAAGCAGGGGTCTCAAACTGGTGGCCCTCCAGCTGTTGTGGAACTACAAGTTCCACAACAGCTTAAAGTTTGTCTCTTGGATTCTTATGCCAACTGAGGATTCAAACGTATTTTGTAATATCTTGTTCCATTGCTCCTTCAAGAAAACTCGGTCTATCTCCATCTCCCACCTCTTAAAGAAGGACAGCTGGAAGTCCTCAGGGGGTGCACTCAACAATACATTCAATTTAGAGAGAGTTTGGTTCAATATACCACTCCCAGTGCAATATTCCTCAAAACTTTGTTAGCATTCGCTCATATCTACTCGGTGAAGTCAAGGTATCAAGGAAATGTCTCAACTGCAGTGCCCTCCAAAAACCCAGTTAGTAAGGTGTGCGACCTGTTATCTCCTGTATCGTAGGCCATGTTCCCGTTTTCGCAAACTGGGGGGATTGAAAAAGGCCCCTTTTCTATCAACCTACCAAAAGGTCCCTTCTTCAAACCTGGTCCAAACTGAAGGTTACCAAAATGGGGCAAAAGGGGTGAGTCCATTGTTGATAATTTACCTTAAGAGAAGAGCCCATATCCCAGCCGTAAGGTAGGTCCTAGCAAGGGGTGTGTCTTCGTACTATTCGGGAGGTCCCTAAAGCACCGAGCAGCTTGTTGCAGTAAAACACTGCTCTGAGCCTGTTTTAAGTCGGGCCAGATTTTCCATTCCCTATGTCAGCTCCAATCGATCAAGCAGCTCAGCAAAGCTGCCTGATAGTATTTTATACAAATCTGGCACCGCCAGTCCTCCATATCTTTTATGTAGGGGCAGCAAGGATCTCCTGGTTCTTGGATGTTTATTTGCCCATATAAATCTGATAAAAAGAGAGAGTGTATTTATTTTATTTTTTTATTTTATTTAGGTATAGCAATGGGCAATGTCTGAAATAAATTTCGGTAGAATATTAATTTTAATAATATTATGCCTCCCAAACCAGGAGTGAGGCCCTCTTTGCCATCCCTCCAAAAGAGTCTGTACTCTGGATAGTAATGGTGGAAAATGAAGCCTACATATGTGTGAAAGATCCCCGGGATAAAAGTTCCCAGGTAATTCAATGCTTGGTCTGTCCATTTTAAATTTATAATTAGACTTTAATACTCTCAACACCTCTTTGGAAATCGCAACCCCCATCACTTCAGATTTTGAAAAAATGAATCTTAAAGTTTGATAAGGAGCCATATAGCTCCATTTCTTTCAAAAGATTAGGAAGGGATACTATCGGGTTGGTCAATGTATACAGCATATCATCTGCATAGGCTGAAATCTTATATTCTGTTCCTCCCACCGACAAACCTCTAGTATCTGAATTCAATCGGATCCTACTCAGTAAAGGCTGTACAGACAATGCAAATAGGATTGGGGATAATGGGCACCCCTGCCTGCTCACGTTAAGGTGAATGGGACAAGACTCCATTCACCTTAACGTGATCAGTTGGTTGGGTATAAATACTCGATATCCATCGAATCATGGCATTTCCCAACCCTGTGTATCTTAAGACCGAAAACATACACTGCCAACTAATACGGTCAAAAGTTTTCTCTGCTTCTGTTCCCAGAAATGCACATGGAATTTGGCCTGTATTTGCTACATGAATCAAATTCAAAGTCTTGATCATATTATCCTGTGCTTCCCACATCTGGACCAAGCCTACCTGGTCTTTATGGACCAGGGAGGGTATCTGCTGTTGAAGCCACATCGCCAAAATCTTAGAGAAAAGCTTCAAATCCATAATTAAAAGAGATATCAGTCTATAACTTCCACAATGCGATGGATCCTTACCTTCCTTGGGAAAAATCATGATTAAAGCTTTCAAGGATTCTGTATGGAAGGAGCTTGTATCTCCTAATCCATTATACATTTTTACAAGATGGGGTTCCTAATATAGGAAAATTAGTTTATAGTATTGAATGGACAAGCCATCTGGGCCAGGGGCCTTACCTCCTTTTTGCCACTTTCACTGCCTCTTGAATTTCCTCTATTGTGATCAGCCTTTCCAATTCCTGTTTTACATCTGGGTCAAACTAGGCATTCCCGATGTTCCTAAATACTCCTCTATCTCAGTCTGATTCTGAGAGCCTGGCTGTAGGTTATACAACGATGAGTAGAAATCTCCAAACCGCTGTAATATCTCTCTAGATAACATACGTTTTTTCACCTTCAACTCCCATAATCATCAGTACATATGTCTTCAGTTGTTCCCTCAGAGAGCTAGCAAGTTGTTTCCCACACTTATCACCATATTCATAATTATGTTTCCTTCCTGTCTGTATTGCCCTCTTGGCTTTATACAAAGGTAACTCTATGGTTTGTCGACATGCCAACAAAAGGTCCCTTTCCACAACTAGGTTATGGCTCTGTTTGTGCAAGTTTTCTAAATGAAGGATAATCTGCCATTAAGGATGCCAGTTTTTCTTCTCTTTCCCGTTTAATTCTTGCCCCATGTTTTTTTTCAATACTCCCCTTATCACTGCTTTACAGGCCTCCCAGATCATGCCTGGATCATAATCTGGTGTATCATTGATCTGAAAGTACCAAGTTGCTTCCCTACGGACATCTTCCAAAACAGAAGTGTCCTACAAGAGATTTTCATCAAGCTTCCAGGTCGTCTGACCAGGGAGTTGGGTATCCAAATTGTTGTATTTCAGAAAAATTGGTGCATGGTCAGACCAAGTAATCCTTCCTTTAAACTTCCTTTACCGCATGCAGTTGATAATGTGGAATGAAATAGCAATCAATGCGGGAGTATTTCTTATGTGTGGCAGAGTAAAAAGAATAGTCCCTCTCTCCTGAGTGAAACAATTGCCATACGTCCACTAGCCTCGCTCCTTGTAATAAATGTGAGGTTGGCTACTGGGTGCCTGGCGGTGCCGCTGAGACCCCAGTGGAAGTGTCCTCACTAGGGACCAAGCGGATGTTAAAATCACCCCCCAGATTCAGATGGCCTTCCTGAAATCACAGTAGTTTATCCAAAAATTTCCTAAAGAACACATCCTGTTGTGTATTGGGGGCATAAAAGGAGGCCAGGGTCACCCCTGACCCCTCAATTTTATCTTTTAGATGCAGGTATTGTCTCCCGGAATCCACCAGGGATTCTCTACAAGACCATGAAATCCTACCGGAAATCAAGATAGATATTCCCCCCTTCTTAGCCATAGGATTAGTAGCATGATATACGATCAGAAAAAAATTGTTTCTAAGAAAGGGGAGACTATTTTCCCTGAAGTGCATTTCCTGAACAAATGCTATATCACTCCCCGCTCACTTTAAGTCCTGATGGATTATACGCCGCTTTTCAGGGGTATTTAACCCTTTAGCATTAATTGACAAGATATCAATTTCTAATCAACCAACAAACACCGAGCCCCGAAGTGGGAGAGAAGGGGGATGCGAGAGGGAGAGAGAAAAAAAAAAATAACCCTTCCCACCTACAACCTTTTGATGAGGGTGCACTTCTGCTTCCCTTCCAAAAAGATATATAAAGCAAACTAGCTTTAAGCACTCCTAATTAGGGATGGCCTTGTGGTTTGCCCGGCGGTCTGTTCACGGCGAATTTTGCGCGTTCGTGATTCGCCAAACCGGCAGACTTCTGGCGCTGTTCGTGCGGCGAACATATGCGTTTACATTGTGAAAGAACTGTGACCCATGATGACACTGTAGTGACACAAATCACTATCTATTAGGTCCACAAAAGTCCTTTTAAGGACTGGTATAGGTGTACAGTATATAGGGTTCTGGTGCACTGCTGCTGACTGCTGTGCTGCTGATTGCTGAGTGCACTGCTGACCAATTCTGCAACTGTCTTTTGTCAATGTAGGGACAGGACGCTGTGTGGAGCAGGGACAGTCAGTTTAATCACCAGCTATTACTATTAGGTCCACAAAGGTCCTTTTTAGGACTGGTATAGGTGTACAGTATATAGGGTTCTGGTGCACTGCTGTGCTGCTGATTGCTGAGTGCACTGCTGACCGATTCTGCAGCTGTCTTTTTTTGTCAGTGTAGGAACAGGACGCTGTGTGGAGCAGGGACAGTCAGTTTAATCACTAGCTATTACTATTAGGTCCACAAAGGTCCTTTTTAGGACTGGTATAAGTGTACAGTATATAGGGTTGTACACGTAGAATATACTTTCTTTCAAATATAGAAAGCCTATTATACTTGACTGCTGACCGATTCTGCAGCTGTCTTTTTATCAGTGTAGGGACTGAGGGACAGCCTGCATATCACTAGCTACTAGGTCCACAAAGGTCCTTTTAAGGACTGGTATAGGTGTACTATTTGATGTGCAGTATATAGGGGTGTAATACATGTATAAAATACTTGCACATATAGAAAGCATAGTATAGTGCATTTCCACTGTGCAGCATTGTGACTGCTGAGCGGCTCTGCAGCGATACTACAAAGAGTGCTAGTGTCAGTGCTCTCTATCTCGGTGTTGGTGTCAGTGCTCTCTATCTCGGTGCTGGTGTCAGTGCTCTTTCTCTATCGCGGTGCTGGTGTCAGTGCTCTCTCTCTCTATCGCGGTGCTGGTGTCAGTGCTCTCTATCGCGGTGCTGGTGTCAGTGCTCTCTATCGCGGTGCTGGTGTCAGTGCTCTCTCTCTCTCTATCGCGGTGCTGGTGTCAGTGCTCTCTCTCTATCGAGGTGCTGGTGTCAGTGCTCTCTCTCTATCGAGGTGCTGGTGTCAGTGCTCTCTCTCTATCGCGGTGCTGGTGTCAGTGCTCAGTCTCTATCGCGGTGCTGGTTTCAGACAGTGAGGGAGATAGCAGCGGAGAAGTCAACAGCAGGCAGTGCCAGCACCATGGCTGAGGATCAGCACTGAACTGGCACCTCCGGACCACTGCAGTGGAGCCCTGCATAGGTGAGGGTAAGGGCCGGGCAGAGGGAGGGGCTCAAGCACAGGTTGGCACACTGGGACACTGGCACAGGACTACGCTGCCCTGACTGTAGCACTGATCATCTCCTGCAACCCCTTCATAGCCTGGCCTGACCTTGCCTCTCCTCCATGGCCTTCATGCGCTCCTGAATTGTCAAAATTTCACAGATAAAAAAAGAATGCTTGTCATTGTCGATCCCAGATTCACTTAATACTTTTGTTATGTCAGTGTCCATGTGGTGGGACTATGTGTGCACAGCTAGTAGTAATTTGTGGCTGTAAATATGACCTGTAGGTTTTTAAGGTTCGTCTGCCATTAAAGTCAATGGGGTCCGCCGCAAACTTTGCGGTTTGCGAACGTTTGGCCGCGTTCGTGGTTCGTGTTCGTGAAACGTCCCGTCGGAAGTTCGTCCATCACTACTCCTAATCCCCTTACCCTCAATGAGTGCTAACCTACTAGGGGGAATTGGTTGCACATGTTTCAGAGAGTCCCCAACCCCCCCCCCCCCCAACTCCTCCTATGCTCACCTTAGTGCATGCTTACATCAATACAGAGTGTGTGTGTATGTATGTGTATATGTATGTATATATATATATATATATATATATATATATATATATATATATATATATATATATATATATATATATATATATATAATATTCCTAGCCCAAAGGGGGCACTTATCCACTACTTGCCCATAAATATAAAACCTATATTCTTCAGAAGAGAAAAAATTCCAGAGAAGAGCCCCCCCCCCCCCCTTTGCGCACATATATATATATATATATATATATATATATATATATATATATATATATATATATATATATATATATATATATATATATATATATGCGGTATATAGGGTATAATGCGGTGTGGTAATTCCCCCACTTAATCTCTCTATCCATACACCTCCATCCTCAAAGAAAAATTATATAACGTATAGAGAGTATAAAAGGAGAGAAAAAAGCTAAATTACTCCTCCACCACCCCCTAACCACAGAAGAAAAGGACCCCCCCCCCCCCCCCCAAAACTCAAAACAACCCTCAATCGTAACCTCCCCCTCCCTATATACAGTATATTCAACATATCACGGACATACCACTGATACTTTGTTAGCAACTCCTGGCCATCGTCTTCTACCCAAAATTTATGCCACCTACCACCCTCTTAACCCCCCCCCCCCGCCAGGTTAGCTACACTACCTTGTATATACCTAATATACGTATATAAGGTTAATGTGAATGTAAATTCTTATGTTCTATTATTAAAATTGTAGTTTACTGTGCTACTCTTGTGGTGTTGTGATTATGTGTTCGTATCCCATGTTTGCATCGTCGTGACCTAATGTCATCTTTATGTTACTACTTTCCCTCTTTACTCCCTAATGTCAATCTCTCAAAAAAAAAAAAAAAGGGGGGGGGACCCCAACCTCATCCCCATCCCCTTTCTCCTGTGTATCCCATGTGTCACTCAACTTTATCTCAAAAGCAAACCAAAAAAAACCCCAGAACCAAAGGCAAACCCAAACGCATCAAAAAGTGTATTCATATGTGTGTGTATACATTTTTATACTGTGTCATGCTGACTACGTAACTACTAACTTCCTCTTACCTCCCCGCCCCATCCCCCCTCCCTTTCCCCCACCACGTCCTAGGTCCTATAGATTATTATCACAACTCGCTCAACAGTCACTTCTGAGAAATGGAAAAAAACAAAAACATTCTTAAGCAATCTCCAGTCCAAAGTACGGTTCAGTACAATCAAAAAATACATAAGGAAGTTAAATAGGGCCTAGAAAAAAAAAGGAAGACAGAAATCTCCAGGCAGGAGAGAGAGAGAGAGAGAGAGAGAGAGAGAGACCTATATCCAGATATCATTCCCTCCAGATTCTCCTCCGAATCTCCCCAGTAATGTTAATAGTGCCAATTTTCCTGGTTATATTAACATCTCTCTAGTCTCTATGTTCTGGGCATTTGTGGCATTCATAGAAAATAACTGCAACCAGTCAGGCACCTCAAATGGGTCAACACTCAAAAATAGAAAAAGCTCTGGTAAATCAGCTCTAGAACGTAACCAGAGAGAGCCTTGTTTTATCAAAACTAAAATTGGAAATCTACAGCGATTATGTTCCACCTCAGGCTCGTTGCCCGTTTTAGTACTGGACACAGCAGAGCTCTGCGCTGTAATGTGGCTCTTGATGGGTCAGGTAAGATCTTCATCTGTACTCCATTAAAGTCTACTGTTCCTGCCTCCCAGGCTTTCCATAAAATAATGTAAGCTGCAAACCACATCACGGGGGCGATTAATATCCTTAGACTTAGGGCCCAGTGCTCTATGAACTCTATCAAGCTCAAGATTTAAAGGCACAGCGTCTTTTTTAATATTTTTTGAAAAATAGACTTTACCATGTCCTGAAGATTTTCCTGGTTCAATGCCTCTGGGATCCCTTGTAAACGCAAGTTGTTGCGGCGATTTTGATCCTCAAGGTCCTCCAACTGTAACTAAGGCTACCGAGGTCTCTATTTTGGATTCAGGTGCCTCTCTCCAACACATTCACCCGTTGTTCCAGGCTTTGGGTTATATTCTCATCGTCCATCATGCGTTCCTTTAGTACTTGTAATTCCACCCGGACAAACTCCAGCTCCTTGCGATGTGCATCCTCTACTTTTACAGTAAGGGCTTCTATATCTGCCCGCGTGGGGATTACCTGTATAAGTGTCCTTAAATCCTTCATTTTCAGTCCCCCTGCCTCCGTCTCCCCCCGTTGGGGAGGAAAAGATAAGGTCCCAGCCACTGCGGCCAGCATTTGGGGACTCTGCGTGGTGACCTGAAGTGCTTGTATACTTGCTCTCACCGCCATCTGTGATTGTATTTCCTGCATAAGTGAGCTCTCCCTGGGCTGCAGCAATGTATCTGCCTGGCCGTCCTCACTTCCTGATTCGAATCCCGCTCCTTGTATCGCGGGAAAGTAATGGTGTATCTCTGGCTATAGTTCTCCCTCTCTGGCCGCTTTAGCTGCCTGAGCCGCTTTTGCAGGCGGTTTTGGTTTACCGCTGTCTCCCCAAGTTCATACCGCTGCAGTATCTTTGGGATATCGCTGAAGCCCTGCTGGAGTATCGTAAACTCCCACTGACATCTTGGTCTATCTCACACGGAGCTAGGGAGATGCCTCACACCCTCACCCACCCGGACATGCGCAGACCACGCCCCTCAATACATATTTTCTTATGCATTCTCTATTTTCTTTTACATTGAAAAATTTATAAAGAATGCCAAAAAAGTTTATTAGCTTTGAATTATAGATAAAGGAGTGCTATGAATAGATCTGGCGCTATACCCGTGTATCAGAAACTTAATTAATGTGCTAAATTAAATTTAAAATTGTTACATTAATCCGGTGTGTAAGAGTTGGTGTGCAATATATTAGTGTTGGGATAAAGTATAAAATATAAACTGTAGGTGGGAAGTAAAAACTCAAAAATATATGTGTATAAATCGTTAAAAATTTACCAGCATGCTGGCTGGAAAATAAAATATTGTCTCAGGTGCGATAAACCTAAATGGGTGATTACCTTATGCACTCTTAATCACATGAATACCTTAAACATGTGAACTACTTAATAAATCAGGTAAAAATATTACATGTAAATATGAACCATAAACATAATACAATTGTGCACAAATGTGACAAATAAAATCTATGCGTGCAGTAATACAATTGTGCACAAATGTGACAAATAAAATCTATGCGTGCAATACTAAAATGTACAATAAATCCGTGATAAATATCAATACCCCACGTGAAACATGCCAAATATTACGAGTGAAAAAAGAAAAATTGAAAATGGAAATAAATTTAAAAGGAGGTGAAAAAATTCCAGAAATAGAATAAAAAAAAAAAAAAAAAAAAAAAATTATAAAAATAAAAAATATTAAAAATAAAAATAAAGAATTTTTTTAGGTATTTGTCCCAAGTAATAAAAATATAAAAATATAAAAATGTGTACAAAGAGAAAAAAAGGGGGAGTAAAAAAGAAGCAAAAAAACGCAGTCTCTGATGCAGTGCAGTTAATGGGGGATTTCCCGTAGATACAGGAGGGGATGTGATGGATCCAAACAACTAATCTTCATGCATTGTGGGCACTTATAGGATGTACTCTCACCAGAAAAATAACCCCATCCGGGGTGGATCAGCCTTCACAGTATAAGCTACCGTGTCGCTCTCTGGCTTGCTTCAGATAGGCTGTTGAGGATCCCTCGTTATTTCCAGGTGGAGTGTGCCTCAGTATATATATTGAAAGAGAGGACCATACATAGTGTGATACTGTATAAATCACTTTATTAAGAAGATACTAAAAATTACTCACACTTTTGAAAGAAGAAAATGGCTTGAATAAATGCAGTATAAAGGTGCAGTGTGAAAGGTATGGAAGCTGCTGAGAGCGTTCCGTTCGTCTTCCACGCCGTAGTGTAAAGGTACAGTGTTAAAGGTATGGAAGCTGCTGAGAGCGTTCCGTTCGTCTTCCACGCCGACTGTATTGGAAGTGTGTATTCGATAGGCCACGCCCTACGCGTTTCGTCACTGGGACGTCATCCGGAGCGGCCATCTTTACACACCTCACGCTCTTTATAGGACACAATACACCTATCGCGCATGCGCGGACGACCGCCGCCATTTTTGCTGTGGGAATGCCCATATGTCAAATAGAGCGCGGTGGTGATTGTGTTCCTATAACTATCCTACATAGTGTTCTGCCGTTTTTAGCCAGCTGTTGGATTTTATATATACAGAGCTTATATGTGTATGTATTTGTTAATAAACAGTTACTCTGCTTACTTAAAACCAAATATAGATTACACATAAATATGGTGAATACAGATTGCAATTAAAAACCCATAATAAAGAATCCATGATAAAAAATACAAATAGGTGACATTAAAAGCAATGGTAGAAGATAATGGTAAAAACATACAAATAGGCGACATTAATAATAGCGTACTATAAAAATGGACCATACTATAAGATGTTATTCTAAATGATCAGTGGTGGCAATAAGCGGATAAGATTTGGATTTTTGTTATGTAATGTGGAGGGAAAGAACGATATATGATAAAAACCTATGTATGTAAAAATAGCTGGGAAAATTAAGATCAATTTAAATAAAATTGGAAATAAATTGAAGATGAAATAAAATTAACATGAATGAAAATCAGAATGAGCTATGGGAATTGGTAATAAAAATTGAAGGATATATAGAAAAATAACTTGGTGTAAGATGTTTTATAGCTACGTAAATATATGTATCCAAAAAAGAGGGATATTTTAATGGTTGAGTATGCCCTTCTTTGATTGTTATTTTTCTGGTTGAAATGATGGTTTGGAATATTCATTGGTTGAATAGATAACATTCGACCCTCGACATTCGACCCTCTATGCTGTAATTACTATTCGACCCATATTTCTATGCTTATTTTTTCTCAATGATAATATAAGCGAAAATATACTCTTGTTGTATTGGCTGGTAGGCAACATTCGATCCCAATTATTATAGACTACATTCGACCCCAGAATGTTATAAACTGTATTCGATCAGGAGTTTAGCACTGAATAGTGTTATTTTCGATAATCGTGTGGATGGGGTTGTATTCAAAATTAAAATAAAATTTAAATGTGAGGACTTTGTGTAAAAATAAATTAAAAAATTAAAAAATTAATTAATTTATTAAAATTTAAAATTAAATTAAAAATTAAAAATTGGTTATAAAACAGTTCAGATCCAGGTCTATGTTCATTCCTGCTGGATGTAAACTTTCTAAATTAAAAATCCACTTTGTTTCATTCTGTGAAATCTTTTTAGTCTTTTTTTTTTTTTTTTTTTTTTATTTTATTTTATTTTATTTTATTCTATTTCTGGAATTTTTTCACCTCCTTTTTAAATTTATTTCCATTTTCAATTTTTCTTTTTTCACTCGTAATATTTGGCATGTTTCACGTGGGGTATTGATATTTATCACGGATTTATTGTACATTTTAGTATTGCACGCATAGATTTTATTTGTCACATTTGTGCACAATTGTATTACTGCACGCATAGATTTTATTTGTCACATTTGTGCACAATTGTATTATGTTTATGGTTCATATTTACATGTAATATTTTTACCTGATTTATTAAGTAGTTCACATGTTTAAGGTATTCATGTGATTAAGAGTGCATAAGGTAATCACCCATTTAGGTTTATCGCACCTGAGACAATATTTTATTTTCCAGCCAGCATGCTGGTAAATTTTTAACGATTTATACACATATATTTTTGAGTTTTTACTTCCCACCTACAGTTTATATTTTATACTTTATCCCAACACTAATATATTGCACACCAACTCTTACACACCGGATTAATGTAACAATTTTAAATTTAATTTAGCACATTAATTAAGTTTCTGATACACGGGTATAGCGCCAGATCTATTCATAGCACTCCTTTATCTAACATTTTCCACCCCACCAGGTGGATAGTAATAGAGGCAGCTCTTACCTATTTTCCTTTTTTATATTTTATGTGGATTCGCCCATAAGTTCCTTAGCGCAACCTACCCCTTTTATTTTTATTTTTAGCTTTGAATTATAGCCATTCATTTCTCAGTGCTTTTTGTGAAGCACTTAAAAGCATGAACTGTCCCTCTGTACAATGTAAGTCTATGGGTCTGCTAACTCATTACATCCAATGAAAACTTTCTGGTAACCTCCAAAAGGAGGTCTGCAATTGGATCCCGACTATTTCTCTTTCTTTTAAGCGTTTGATCAAAAAAATGCATAGGCAAGGGTTATCTTTGGAAGATCATCATGACAAAGTGATCAGTAGATGCAAAACTAGGTAGCTGGAATGTATGTACAAAATCTTGACACTTTCTGTAAAAAAGGAGCTTGGGTTTGACCCCTACCACTCTCCAGCCACCCAGATGGCTACCCCCCCCGTTTGCTTTAAAGCCTGCTCACACTATTGTGCTGTGATAGCATGCTCTTTAGCACCACGTGTGTTACCTAAAGTTAACATTATGAATGGGTCCTGGCAGATCTTCTCAATGCAGCAATGTAATAGCATCCTGTGTCATGCACTGCCAAAAATGCTGCACCCTTTTTTTATTTTTTTTTTATTTTTTTTGATGTTTGGCAACCCATTCGAATGTGAGGTAGCTAGCTATCATAGTCTCTTTGGGAAATCAATATAGAAAGTTTTTAGGAGGCAGTTTTGTTGAATATAGTGATAAATGTGTTATGAGTATGTTCACTAGAGAGCCATTTGTAATGTATAACGCAATTGTTGCTGTTATAAAAGTTGTGTTATGCTTCTATTTTCTAAAGCTGAAAAACAAAGTGCAGCACTAAATAAAAAAAAAAAAAATAATAAAAAAAAAAAATGGTGGTCGACTACAACTTCAAAATAAAATGTAAGCCCCAATATGTTAGATGAAACAACAGTCCTGAACAAGGGATGGATCTCTACAACGTTGATGATCAGTGAGCAATTATTATTCACTTACGCACTCACCAGAAGCTTGTGCAACAACAGTATTGCTAACAAGTGTATTCCAGCCAGTGTTCATTTTGGCAGCAAATTTCGATTTAGTTTTAGTCTTAGTACTAAAATGGCATTTTAGTGTTAGTCCCATTTTAGTCTGTTTTTTTTTAGTCGGCTAAATCTCCAGTATATTTTAGTCGACTAAAATCTCCAGTGCCTTTTTTTTTTTAGTCGTCTAAAACTCATTTAAGTCATCTAAAATTGAATGGGTGTAATTAAAGCGGAGGTCCACCCTAAAGTGGACCTTCCGCTCATTGGAACCCTCCCCCTCTCCGGCGCCACAATTGGCACCTTTCAGGGGGGAGGGGGGTGCAGGTACCTGTACAGTACAGGTATCTGCACCCACTTCCGGCGTAGATTCTGCAGAAGCTACGCCCCTTTCCACAGAATCTAAGCCCCTTTCCGAAGGTCCCCCGCTGCCTGCTGGGAAACACACGGATCCCAGAGACAGCGGGGACCATCCTTATTGTGCAGCGCGACTCGCGCATGCGCAGTAGGGAACCGGGAAATGAAGCCGCAAGGCTCCACTTCCTGATTCCCATACCCACGATGGCGGCGGCAGCACCCGAGAGACGATAGAGGGATCGGCTTCGGGTGCCGACATCGCGGGCGCGCTGGGTGGGTAAGTGTCATTATTTTAAAAGTCAGCAGCTGCAGTATTTGTAGCTGCTGGCTTTTAAAAAAAAAAAAAACGGCGGACTCCCGCTTTAAATTGTAATGCATTAGTTAACATTTCTCTACAATTCCCAAACTCATTATATACTGCTGGAGTGAGAAATCTAATATTTATTATTATTTATGGTATTGAGGTATGAACATGCACTACAGACCAGTTTTCATTTTGAAGTCAAATTTCAATTTAGTTTTAGTCTTGACTAAAATGGCATTTTAGTTTTTAGTCATCTCAATTGTTTTAGTCGTATTTTAGTCGACTAAAATAGTATTCATGTAGTCGACTAAAATGTTTTAGTCGTGAAATGAACACTGATTCCAGCAGGTGTGATAAAACTAGATCAGCCTCCACTAGCATATGCACTCACCAGAGATTAGATGAATGTCAGCCTTAATGGTCTCCTTTTAGAATTCCTCTTGTCATTTAAACAAGGGTGTTGTAAAAAAGCTCACCACCGGGAGCCCATAAGAGTGCTTGTATTGTGCAGTATTTTTAAAAAAATTTGGTAAAACAATTAGAGCTATAGCATAAAAAAAAATCAGTAAAAGAACTGGCCAGACTTGCAACAAAAGCTGCCGATCCTGAGCATGTAGATGCGGCGGCAATTACGTCAGCACGTAGGCCTCTCCCAACACGTTACGAGCACGTTCTCAAGGGAACACCTGGTGGAATACACTTGTTGGCAATGCTGTTGTTGCACAAGCTTCTGGTAAGCACATAAGTGAATAATAATTTCTTACTGATAATCAACAGGTACACACTGGAGATCCACATAAAATATTGGCACTTTTTTCATTTTGCTGGTTATTCATGAGGTGTATGATTACTGTTTTTTGTTCTAGCAGGTTTTTTTATTTATTTATTTTTCCTGTTTAGCGCTTATGCACTTTTATTTTTCTTCTGCTAAAAGGGGAGGCAAGATGGATGTCCCTGGACGCAGAGCAGCACAGAACTCAAGTCATGTACCTCCTTGATGAACTGGAGGTGGTGTCCCGGGAGAAGCGTCTGTCAGCGGCTAGAGCTATCCTCTACTTGGCACAAGGTGGGCACCAGCATAAGAAGAGAATCGGGGGAAAACTAAGTGGATGTCGTTTCATCAGGCTCCTGTACAGTAGCACAGCTTTTTTTTTTTTCTTTTTTTTTTTTTTTTCTTCTTTTTTTTTGCTCAGCTGTTTAGTGACATTGTGGTGCTGGACTAATATACAGTCGGACACTGGCAATTGTCAACCCGTAGATTATAAAAAAGACAGTGTAACTTGCACACCACACTCCTCTCTTTGTTCCACCAAACCCATCCTCATTATTTATAGCTTATTTGATTGCTCTGTGTGGCTCAAACTAATTCTATATTGCTTTACAGGGAACACAGAGCCATTCACATTAGTCCCTCCTCCCAAATAAGTTTTTATTTTCTTGTTAGTCATACTGTCGCATGCAGAAGACTCAATTTAGATAGAAGCCATTTAGTATCCTGTATGTATTTGCATTTTGTGATCAAACACAAACCTGTTAAGTGCACAGAAGAAAAACCCACGCAAATCTGGAGAAAATATAAATTCTACTTACACGGTATAGTTTTCTATGATGAATATTAAAGACTGGTAACAACATATTATATAATACTTTTGTATTTTAAAGGGAAACTGTAACTTAAAATAGGTGTACCAGATTCATTCTAATGTGAAGTACTGTAATTTAGGGGTTGTTGGGAGGAACCATAGTGCCAACATGCTACCAGCACACCTGAAAGTGTTAGACTGGTGATTGTGCAGAAGTCGATCAGTAGATCAACTTCTGTACAACCTCCCCTGTCCCCCGTCCATACATGGATTGAAAATTGTCTTCCTGCTGAACTGGACAAGTTTAGATGCATGTATGGCTGCCCTTAGCAGCAGTACCTGAGAGCAAAGATTTACCCAACCTCCTAGAGATGTGATTATTCCTCCACTTACTAAGGCTACTTTCACACTGAGGCTCTGGGCACGCTGGCGGTAAAGCAGCGCTATATTTAGCGGCGATTTACCGTCGTTTTAGCTGCGCTTTTCGGCCGCTAGCGGGGCAGTTTTAACCCCCCGCTAGCAGCAGAAAAGGGGTTTGGAGCGCTGCCCCATTGTTTCAATTGTTCAATGGGAAGGGGCGCTTTAGGAGTGGTAAATACAGCGCTCCAAAGAACACATTTTTCAGCGTCCTGCAAGCGCACCACTCCAGTGTGAAAGACCTCAGACTTTCACACTGGAGAGAGCAGCAGCTGTTTGAGGGCACTTTGCAGGCGCTATTTTTAGCACTCTAGCGCCTCAGTGTGAAAGGGGCCTAAGGGTCCTTTCACACGGGGCGGATCAGTTCTGATCCGCCCCGTGGATGTCCGTTTGCTCAGCGGGGATCACTCCGTCGATCCCCGCTGAGCAGGGAGATGACAGGTCTGTCTCTGCACACTGCGCAGGGACGGACCTGTCACAGCGCCGCTCTCCCCTATGGGAGATCGGATGACGACGGACCGCAGTGTCCGTCGTCATCCGATCCGATCCGCAGACGGATGGAAAAATAGCTTTTTCCTCCGTCACACTTTTTCGGATCGGAGCGGGTCGGATGTCAGCGGACATGTCACCGCTGACATCCGACGCTCCATAGAGCTCTATGGAGCACCCGTTCAGGTCCGCCTGAAAAACTGACAGGCGGGCCTGAACGGCACGTCGGTGTGAAAGAGGCCTTACTGAATGGGCTTAGTTTGTCTTCTACAAGCTAGTAAGGTGTTTTTTTTTTTTTTTTTTTTTTTTTTTTACATATTTAAAATGAAAAACAGGCCTTCATCTGGTTACATTGCTGCATTTTACAGTGTGTGTGTGTGTGTGTTTTTGTTTTTGAAGCTTCCCTTTTCTGCATATGAAAGCCCTGGATTAGTTTACTTTTAATGGGTGAGGCTTAAAATCTCACTAAAGGCAAACTTTATTTTTAAGTTCTTGATAGAGCGAAGAGCGATTAGAATGCTTGTCGCTTTTTATTGCTCTCTATGCCCTCGTTATGGAGATTCACCCTTTCTATTTGTCCTGTTTACCATTTATCATTGAAAGCAAAATGAAAAGGAAAATCTCACAAATTTTGGGTTGTCTCCAGAAAAGTAATAGAGGGGAAATCTTCCAATGGTTACAATAGTTCTGGTGACCTGCGGGGCCAATTTAAAGGTATTTCTTCTCGCTTCCTGTTTTGGCTATCAGATGGGAAGTAAAGGGAAATCTTCACAACGGGACACAGATGGCAAAAAAATAAATAAAAATCTGACGAGTTTTAACTCTTCCTTGCTCTATCCAAAATGAAGAAAATAAGTACTTCCTATAGTTGTACTTTAATATGCTGTGTCTTATGTGTCCCTGGATTGGATGGCTTAAAATGTTTTTATAATTTCCTTTCTCCTTTCTGTTCTTTGTCTTATGGACACATTGTTATGTGTTTTGAATAAGCTATGTTTGGTGTATCCTGAATCATGCTGATATAATATTTTTATTTTTTATTTTTTTATGCCTCCTCTTCTTGTTTTGTACTTTGAAATATGATTAATAAAAATATTTAAACATGTCATTAGCTTCATATTGGTATGTGCATGGCCAACATAAGTGGATGAACACTGTTGATCTCTCTTGGCAGGTGTGTTTGTAGAATGCGAAAATGAGACTGATGTCCTCCAATGGTCTCGATACAACTGCTTCCTACTTTACCAGATGGGGACTTTTGCTGTCTTCTTGGAACTTCTGAACATGGAAATTGCGTAAGATAGTGAAGTTCTCTGTGTAACATTCTGTATTGGTTTAGTGTGTGTGTAAAAAAATGTTTTTATATGAATACATTAAAACAAACTCGTACATTTCATAGTTTCTCCCTAGTCATCTTATATCAAACTTTCTGAAGTAAGACTTCTCCAGAATGTCCAAGAAAAGAAAGTCAGAGCGATTTCTCATGCAAAACGATTACAATTCTATTTTCTTTCTAGTAAATTTTTATATTTTCTGTTAATTTACCACATATGCATAACTTTTTGGCAGCTTATTTCCAACCTTTTGCGTGTTGGTGGGGGCTGCGGGGACCGGAACTAAGCAAAACGCCCAACTCCATTTTTGTCAGAAAAATGTTTATTGTATGCATCCAAAGCACTGTACATGAGCAACTTAATAAAGCAAGTAACGTGTCCCAGAGAACAAAATCACTCTGTCAGGTTTTTATGTGCAGTCTGTGCTCCTATTTGTGAGATTTTTTTCATCACTTCTTGTCAGGCCAGGAAATGATGGAAAATCTTGTTAATAGTTATAAATGATGCAACAAAACACAATTTTTGTGGTGAAAAGTTAGATGAAATATCCCCAGCAATACAAATGTTCCAAAACTGGAAATGGAAGTTAACTTTAACCTATTCTTACAAAGTTACAACTAATACCCCTTTTACACTGAGGCGCTTTTGCGCTAAAAAATAGCACCTGAAAACTGCTTCCCATTAATTTCAGTGGGTGCTTTTACAATGGGGCGGCGCTCTGGTGGAGCGGTGAAAAAAGTCCTGTAAGCAGCACCTTTGGGACATGTTTAGAGTGCTTTAAAAAGCACCTTAAAAAAACACCCCTGTCCATTGAAATAAATGAAAAGTGCTTCCAAAGCACTGCAAAATGGCTTTTCTCTTATATTCACGATTGACACAGCTCCTCGCTGTAACAAATGGGTTGTTAGCCTTATCACTTTGAGAATACTAGGCATAGTTTTAATACAACACTCAGAACTCTTAGTTCCACCCAGGGGGGGCGGTCTCTTGGTTAACAACCCCCCCATCTGCAGACAGACCTCAGTTTTATTTTGCCTAGTGTAGCAGAAGGCCCTAGGAACCCTGCGGGCCCATCGGTTCATGCTTTTTTATGCAGAAGCTTGGCTTTTTGCGCAAGATGAATGATCCTTTGATCAGCTATCAACAGACGGCTGGGTGACAGGCTGGATACCCTTATCCTTGTAGTCTCCCCAGTCCGGCCATCGAGCGTGTGCAGGTCGCAGCTACGGCTTGGCAGGCCACGACAAAACCTCAGCTCCAGAGGTGGTCGGTGAGCTTTTATGCTCCGGGGCATACATATGACCGGGCTACTGATGTCTGCGTCACAGTATGCCGAGGCCAGCAGCTACCCTGTACTGATCAGTGAGTAGTTCTGCAATGGAATCTCTCCCAGCTCTTCAGGACTGGAAAGTACAGCTCTCCCTTCCTCGGCGGGGCTGAGTGGCTGGGCATTCCCTGGGAGGTCGGTTCGGGGGTCCCTCACCTCCCTCTCTTCTCTCCCCTGTCCCTATCTTCCCCCACCCCCTCCCTAGGGGGATGCTGCATGTGGCTGCTGAGCGGTGTATGTGTGCATATATGGGGGATTTCTGTGGGCTCTCACCTGAGATGGGGTTGCTGGCTGGCTAGAGGTGTCCTGGGTCCTGTGTGTTAAGCTCCCGGAATGTGCCTGTGAGGGTCTGGTGCGATGCTGTGTCTCCATTATCATTCTTTCTTTCTGCACCTCATGAAGCTGCTGGTGGCATTTTAGGTGTGGGCGAGGGCAGCATGCTTTCCTGGCTTCAGCGGCCATTTTCCAAGTGATCTTCTATTCAGGACACTGGCGGCCATTTTTTGGAAACCGCAACACGTTTTTCAGTGTTCTCTAGCAGCAGCATGGTTCATGTGCTCTCACAGCCATTTTCCCTGTATTTCCTGTCTGTGTACTGGACGCTGGGCAGCCATTTTATTGAAGCCTGAGCACTTTTATAGAACGTTTTAGTGATCATTCTGGCGGCTGCACTTGGGAGCACTCGGGGACTACAGGTACTACTTGTGAACAGGAAAGAGCCCCTCAGTCAGCGGCAGCAAGGAGGGTGGGACTGTCACTGTCCTAAGTCCCCTTCGGGTGGCAGACAGGGTAGGGTCAGCATGGCTTCAGAAACTGGTGTTTCTTCCCCCGAAATCCAGGCAATTGCAACCGGGTCACCTGCGGACTGCGCAGTGCCCATGGACACCCTGACTGCGGTCCTCAATTTGTTTGTTGCCAAGATGGAGGCGGCGCATGGGAGGAAAGGTGCATTAAAGAGGCCCCTGCTTCCCCCCCCCCCGTCCTCTGTCTTGCAAGTCACCCTATCTGGTTATCCACAAGGATAAGGTGGTGTTGCGTCCACAACCGTCTTTTCTACCAAAAGTGGTCTCGGCTTTTCATATCAATGAGGACATTGTATTGCCATCTCTGTGTCCTAAGCCAAAGCACCCTAAGGAGGTGGCCCTTCACGCTCTGGATGTGGTTCGGGCTCTTAAGGTGTATTTGTCTGCCACGCCTCCCTTTCGGAAGTCAGACTCACTGTTTCGGTGGCTGGTCCAAAGAAAGGCATGGCGGTCTAGTCGGCCACCATTTCCAGGTGGATCAGACAGATTGAAGTACAACCCTACGCCTTGAAGGGACAGGTGCCCCCTTTTCGGTCACGGCCCACTCCACAAGGGCAATCGGAACATCTTGGGCCTTCCGACACCAAGCGTCCGCCGCTCAGGTGTGTAAAGCGGCGACCTGGTCGTCTGTCCACAAGTTTGCCAAGTTCTACAAGGTAGGCGTCAGTGCATCGGCTGATGCCTGTTTTGGCCGCAAAGTTTTGCAGGCGGCCGTGTAATTGCAATTGAATATGCAATATATATTTTCTGTTTTTTCAATGAAAATACAGTACAGTTATGTTAATGCACGGTTTCTTTACTTCCGCAGTTTGGTGCGGTCTTGGGTGATCACTCCTGTTGCGGATAACCTGTGTTTTTTTTATTTTTATTTATTTTTTTTGTGGGTAAAGTTTCACTAGTTCCCACTTGCCATGGTGGATGAAGTTTTGTGCTGTTTTCCCACCCCTTGTTTGGCACTGCTTGGGGACGGTCCCGTTTGTTACAAAGAGGCAATGTGTCGGTCGGTGAATATAATAGAAAATAGGAGTTTTTGGACTCGCCGTAAAAACCTTTTCTATGTAATTCACCGACCGACACAGCACCCGCCCCTCCTTTTACTTTTTTTTTCCTTCTAAGGTCACATTGTCACGTGATCTTTAAAAAAAAGCACACCACTAACGGCAATAAAGTACCACAAAAGCACTGCAGAAACACCCAACGTTTTTGAGTGCCTCAGAGTGAAAGGGGTCTAAATGTAAGCTAAATAATTGAAGTGTGTTACCATCTAATGCTGCTATGCTAGTATGAAACTGCTAAGATCTACTATCATAGTTTCATACTAGTGATATTTCTATCCTCCTCCGATTATTTAAAACAAGGAGCAGGGGAGCGCAATAATCGGTGGCAATTCGATATGTTATCCTTTCTGAAGTATACAAGAATTGCTAAAGGGTATTACCCCTCATTGCCTCTTGAACAATGTTTATAAATCATGCCTAAGTCACATTTAGTTTTCAGGGACTTTTGAACTTTTTATATATCTTTTGGTTCTAGGAACAGCCAGGCCTGCAGCAGTGCTCTAAGGAAGCCTGCACTGTCGTTGGCAGACAGCACTGAACTAAGGTAAGTCCAAATGGGTGATGTAATTCTGCTGTTATACTTCAAGTCCTTGACACAGTATAAAGGATTCTACCCTTTGTCTATGTCTAGGGTCATTCTAAGTGTCATGTATCTCCTGGTGGAAAATATAAGGCAGGAATCACCAGACGATGATCCAGAATGGAGTATTCAGAGGCAAACTTTCCACACAGAACTTGGTGAGTAGGGACATTTTTTCAAGCCAACAGCAGTTATTGCATTTGGGCAGAATTCTGAATTTTTAGTCTCCATTGTTGGAACACTGCAAAATCATTTTGGAGGACTTCTATTTCTCCACATTTAGCTTACTCTGACAGATACTGCCCCATCATCTGTCTGACCTCACAAGTTTTCTCCCAGCCCCTTAGAGTACATACTAGTGCCCATTAAGCCCGCTAAGGGAATTATAATTGGCTAAAGATGTTCTAGAACAATGGGGTTGATTTAATAAAACTGGAGAGTACAAAATCTGGTGCAGCTGTGCATAGAAACCAATCAGCTTCCAGGTTTTTTTTTTTTTTTTTTGCCAAAGCTTAGGGGTTGTAAACCTCTGGGGGGGGGGGGGGGGGAGGACCCTGCAAGACAAAGGCAAAATGAGAAGCTGCAAGTTTAGGAGATATTCAAGGTACCTACAGGTAAGCCTTGTTATAGTGGTGTGACAGATTTTACAACCACTTTAACAAAGTTAAAAGTTGATTGGCTACCATGCACAGCTGCATCAGATTTTGCACTCTCCAGTTTTAGTAAATCAAGCATGGGGTGTCCTCTTGGCTTTCAAGCTCAAGAGTCAAGCCGCGTACACACGGGCGGACTGTATGGCCAACTTAGTCCGTCGAAACACATTTCAGCGGACAGTCCGCTCGTGTGTGGGCTTCAGCGGACTTTTTCAGCGTGCAGTCTGGCGTACTAAGTATTTAGGAATCTCCGTAATACTGTCCGTCATACTTTGGTTTCAGCGGACAATCCGCTCGTCAGTAGGCTAGTTCGACGGACTAAGAATGGCGCATGCTCAGAAAGGATTTACACGGCGAAAGGTTGCATTGCTGTGTATTGGACTTCCTATTTCTAGTCCCGTCGTACGTGCTGTACACGTCATCGCGCAAGCTTTCGACGGACTGTTTGTGCATCCGTGTGTGGTCATGTCCGTTCATTCGAAAGTAGGACGGACTGTCCGTCGGATTGTATGGCGGACTAAGTAGGCCATACAATCCGCCCGTGTGTACGCGGCTTTAGGCTTAAAGTACACTAAACTAAATAAAGGTGTAGATCAAATTTTTTTTTTTCATTCATTAATGGACAAAGGAACTCTGCATTTTGGTTATATGCTGTCTACAAGCATCAGCAGGGATTGGACGTTTTGGGCCAGCATGCTAGAGTTTTGTTTAACCTTTTCTAGTTCTATGTCTTGCGTATTTTATTTCAGATTTTATGTATATATTAGTATTGCTTATTTCCTTACCTTTTTTATTTCATGTATATATCCTAAATTGCAACTTTTTAATGTGTGTTTAGCTTTTCCATCCAATGGCGAGGAACCATTTGCTCATCTCCTCTTCACAATGGTTGCCAAGTTCTGTAGTGGCCACTCTCCACATTTTCCCATGAAAAAGGTCCTCCTATTGCTCTGGAAAGTTCTTTTGGTATGTTCAGTATTAAGTACCTTGTGATGTTTAAAGTATGTTATATGGTATATGTGATTTTTAATGTATGAACATGGAAAAGTGACGGCAGAAAAAGACGGAGTAGTCCCTTGTGACTGCCCATATTATTATTTTTTTTGTGGGGGGGGGGAGTTAGGGGTGTGTGTGTGTGTGTGTGTGTGTGTGTGTGTGTGTGTGTGTGTGTGTGTGTGTTTTTTTTTTTCTCATTACTAAGCAGCCTTAAACATATACACAAGGTCATTTTCACTGAGTGATGTACTGTACTTAGTTTACACTAGGGGGATTCTCCGAGCTGCAGAAGATGAAGGAGAGAAAGAGAGCAGAGTTGGGTCTGCCACCAATGCAGGAAGACAGTATACAAGTGATGAAGAACATGAGACCCACTGCTCCTCCATCCTATGGAATCGAATTTGGCGAGCAGCAGAAGAGGGGGCGACGTAGCCGCAGGGTATGCTTTACGTAGACTTAAGTACTGCATGTCCATCTGTCTGCATAAGCTGTTCTCCTTTGTGGGGGGTAAGTGACTGCATTGCAGTACATATGACTGTCAACAGAAAAGTAAAAAAATATAAACTGTTTAAAAATTGTCAAATCCCACTTTCTTTGTATTAAAGAAAGAAATTATGTTCTAGTCCTCACATTTGGACTTAAGACTGACCACTAAAGAACAGCGCTCTAGGCAGACATCTCATAATGCATCCCACGCGCTGATAGAAACCGGTGCTGGCTCTGCATGTAGGAATGAATCTAAGAAAAGGCTGGACGGCCGCACTCTTAAAACCTTTTATTGGAAAAGGTTTAAAAATTTGTCTGGTACTAAGACATCAGAGGCAAAGGATCAATGAAAAGCTGACATTTTTCACGCGACTGTGGGTGCTTTGTCATGACTAAGCACCCCATAGTGGTGTGAAACATGTCAGCTTTTAATTGATTGTGTGCCTCAGTTATTGTGTGTGAAAATGTTCACCCTTTAGCTCAAGAATGTAAATAATGTGTAACCTTGCACTAGAGGGAGAATTATTCTGTGAATGAACACACACCGAGAATGTTTTCATAGTTTCATAATGTTTCCATGTGCTTTCATACACTCAGCAATCTCCCTCTGGTGCAGGGTGAGCTTGTGAAAAAAAAAGTGTGATTAAAACAATTTGAAAAAGTAACACTAAGTACTTAAAATAGTTCTTAAGTCTTACGTTTTTTTCTTTTACCTTAATGCATTCTATGCGTTAAGGTAAAAAACCTGTGCTGGAGGTTCCCCCCCACCCCCCTTTTATACTAACCTGAGCCAATCTTGATCCAGCATTATGCACGAGAGCAGCTCTCTTTCACTGGGCAAATTGATAACAGCAGTAGCCATTGGCTCCTGCTGCTGTCAATCAAATCACGTGACAAGGATGAGGGTATCTATAGACTCAGACAGGGTGGCTCAGGAGCGAGCCCACACAAGTGCCCCCCAGAAAGCTGCTTTCTATGGTAGCACTCGCATAAGAGGAAGGGCCAGGAGCACTGATAGGGGACTTCAGAAGAAAAGGAATGGGGCTGCTCTGTGCAGTACCATTGCACATAGCAGGTAAATGACATATTTATTATTTAAATAAAGATTTTAAGCTTTTATATCACTTTTTAAAGTTCTAAATCTTGTAAAACCAAAATATTTAACTTGTTAAATAAGGTATTTTATTTTTAGTGAATTTATTACTATGAGGTAAATACTGCATGCGTTATTTTGGAGCAAAAAATTTGGTATTTATCTCTTGGTGAATTGATGCCTTTTTTCTTCCTTGTCTCAAGGATCACCTTGAACTTTTGTTTCTCTTGCTTTTTGCAGCAAATTTCCACTTTGTTAAATATTCTTTAGACTTTCTTTTTCTATTCGGTCATTGTACTATATTCAATTGTGGCAGGGTGTGTGAATGTTTCCTGTTCCTTATTTTGACTTGGGTTGATAGTATTTATTGCCTATTAATTGTAGAAGAGTTTTAGATTTGTATTTTTATCTGCATGTTAGGGGAAATGGCTATTCATTGTCATTTACTTGTTGATCTAGTCAACCAATTTGAGGCTATAGATTTCAATTGGATTCTTTTTATTTATTATAAAAATAAAAAAAAATCATAAACTTTCATTTCTTTATCATACATCATAGGACACAGAGCCTTAAGTATTTACTTAGTGGGTTATAGCTACCTTCAGGTGTTGACACTGGCATACCCAATACAGGAAGTTGACTCCCCTATATAACCCCCTCCTCCTTCCAGGAGTACCTCCGTTTTTTCGCCAGTGTCTAAAGGTATTGGCACGAGTGAAGATGTGCTCTGCTGAGCTCCCGGAGGGATCTATGCTAGAGGTCGACCGATATATCGGCCGATATTTGCCGTTTTTAAAATAATCGGCATCGGCCGATTGTGCTGATAAAAAGCCGATTTAGAACTACAGCGGGACTTTGAAATGACTTCTGTATAGAAGTCAGTGTGAGTTGCCTGAGTCGTCATAGCAACCCTTTCCTCCTCTCTGGGCAGACTGCCAAGAAAAGAACTAAATGATACAATGTTTACACTTCAATGAATGAAATCATCTCTGTGTGTAGAAGTTCTCAGTTTAACCATGGTGTTGCCACCAAAAAAATAAAACTACTTAAAATTCTTTAAAAAAATCAAAAAAAAAATTTTTTACTCACCTCTAAATACCGGTTGCTAGGGGGTCCCTCGTAGTCTGCCTTCTTCATTGCCCGGGCTGGTGACATCACTTCCCCTCGCGCCGCACATTCACCTGGGACCTGTCATGTGTCCCAGGTGACTGTACGGCGTATGTGAAGCCACAGCCGGGTGCCCACAGTATGCATGACGGCAGAGCGGGGAGCGAGGGGGGGCTTCATTCCCCCGCATCGCTGGACCCTGGGGCAGGTAAGTGTCCGATTATTAAAAGCCAGCAGCTGCAGTATTTGTAGCTGCTGACTTTTAATTTTTTTTTTTTAGGGGGTACCCCACTTTAAAGACTAAATCTTTTCTGACACTTGTTGCTTACAAGTAAAAATCCTGTATTTTCTGCCAGAAAATCACTTAGACCTCCTAAAAATTATATATATTTTTTTAGCAGAGATCCTAGGGAATAAAATAGCGGTTGTTGCAATATTTTATGTCACACGGCATTTGCACAGAGGTCTTTCAAATGCATTTTTTTGGGGAAAAAAATACACTATTTAAAAATAAAATAAAAACAGTAAAGTTAGCCCATTTTTTTTTTTTTTTTTTTTTTCCGTCCAAAAGTTTTGACTACCTGTTTTTATTTAATACATAGGTTTTTTTTTTTTTTTTTGTTATCTAAATCATACATACAAGTAAACTGATTGGAGGTTTGTTTTGTTTAATAAATGTTTAAATGTAAGAAATTTTCTGTATCACTTATGAAGGCTGCTTTCACACTGGAGCGTTGATGGTAAAACGCAAGTTTTAGCGGCTCTTTACCATCATTTTAGCGGTGCTATTTGGCTGCTAGTGGGGCACATATAACCCAGCTAGCGGCCAAGGAAGAGGTTAAATGCGCCCATGAAGCACTGCTGCCAAATCGCATTGCATGCGCTTCGGCAGTGGTGCCCATTCATATCAATGGGCAGGAGTGGTGGAGGAGCGGTATACACCACTCCAAACGTGCTGCTTGCAGGACTTTTTTTTAAGATCCTGCCAGCGCATCACCTCAGTGTAAAGCATTCTGTCTTTCACACAGACTGCAGGGGAGCCATTTTGCAGGCACTTTACAGGCGCTATTTTTAGCCCAAATGCGCCTGAAAAACGCCCCAATGGGAAAGGTGTGTTAGATCAAGGGGGATTAAAAAATAAATAATAATAAATAAAAAAATAAATAAATAAAATAAAAATCGGCCTAACATATCGGCCCAAAAAAATCGGCATCATATATTGGCTATCGGCCGCCATGATTTCTAAATATCGGCATCGGCCAGAGAAAAACCCATATCGGTCGACCTCTAATCTATGCTGGATTTAAAAAGCCTCCACAACCGGATCCATCCCGCCACTGCGCCTCCAGGATGGTACCCAGGCCTCGCATAGAAGAACGAGGTTTTGCTTGTAACGCTCCTCTTTGAGGGCTGGACCCTAGGAACCAGGACTCTTTTTGGTCTTGCTACATTACCTAAAGCTGTCCTGAGGGGGTGCTATACATGGTCCAAAGGAGTGGAACCCCTATTAAAAGAGCTCCAGTCTTTGAAGGTTTAACCACGCTGCCCGTCGTGATGGGTGAAGTTTGGATCTGTCTGTTTACAGCAGTATCCTGCAGCGAGGAAAAGGTAAGAGGAAAGCATAGGAACTGCAAAGTCCACCTATGACTTTTCTTTCAATTATATTGTAAAATGCCTTAAAAACTCCTCTAGAGGGAGTAATAGTGTATAGATCCTGTTTAAATCTGTGCTAATACAGCATGTGTCTCAGCAGTTGGAGGGGGGTCTCCTCTCCCCCTAAATGGGGAAACTGAGTGGATAGGGATACATGTTGTTTTTAAACAAGCATAAATCTGAAAAGCTGATAAAACGGCTGTGTAAATCCACCCCCCCCCCACCTCCCCTGCCTCCCACCTCCCCTCTGAGGTGACTCTTGCTAAAGCACAGGAAAGGGCGCGGCGCATAGACAATCGGGCTGAAAAAGCTTGAAGCTGATACTCTGGGAAACAGACAGTGTCTATCAGAGCAGCTGAAGCAAGGCTGCCACAGAACACAGAAGCGCTGGTGCACGTGAGGGGTTTGCACAGGCATTTGCAGTACAGGAAGAAACGTATTGTTTAGCATTAGATCATTCTATGCTACCACTGTTTTTCCTACTATTGTTCAAATAGAACAGTTCTTAGAGTACCTTTTTGCTTTTTGTACTTTGCACTATGGCTTCAAGGCTTACTATTAAGGCACCAAAACCACCCCCAGGCGCTCGGAACTCCAGACATGAATCCACCTTGTCATCCTCTCCGGAGATACCTGACATGGCAAGCCAGGGTGAGTCATTGGAAGCAATTGGGGGTGCAACTGCTTCTCACACTTCAGCCCCTGTATACGTGACTAAAGATGCATTTTCCTCTGCCCTGCAGGGCTTAGAAGGAAGAATAGCGGCTTTAATCGCATCCTCCATTAAAGGGGATAAGAAGCGTGCTAGATCCTTCTCTCCCACTCCAAATTCCTTAATAGGGGAACAGTGGGGACAGGATGAGGTATTACCCTCAAACAATCGGTAAAAACAAACCAATTACCCCTCTAAAGAGGAAACAACAGTTGAAGTTTCAGCTTCACAATCTGAGGTACAAATCCTTACGGACATGGTTCGCTCCACTTTCATGCTACCCCTAACAGATTCAGCTGAAAGTCTGGTTTCTTCTTTAGGTTCCTTGAAACCTTCACAACCAGTGCACACGTTTCTAGTCCACACATTACTAGAGGAGCTTATTTATACCAAATGGGATCATCCGAATAAGCATTTTCTCCCTCCAAAGAGATTCTCAGTTCTCTATCCCAGTGTTTCTCAACTCCAGTCCTCAAGACGCCCCAACAGGTCATGTTTTCAGGATTTTCCTCAGATGAAACGGCTGTGGTAATTACTAAGGCAGCGAAACTGATCGTATCACCTGTGCAAAATAATGGGAAGCCTGAAAACATGACCTGTTGGGGTGCCTTGTGGACTGGAGTTCAGAAACACTGCTCTATCCTATGGAGGAAAAATTCACCCAAAAATGGAAAGTTCCAGCCGTAGATGCTGCGATTTCCAGTGTGAATAAAAGTTTAAATTGTCCAGTGGACAATGCACAAATGCTAAAGGATCCAACAGATAAAACGGAACTCATGTTAAAATCCTCTTTTTCTTTAGCAGGTACTGTTGCTCAGCCTGCAATTGCAGCTATATGCATCTGTCAGTCCTTAAAAGACCAGTTCACAGAGGTCTTTAACGAGCTCCCTGCACAACAAGCCAGTGAGTTGGCTGATTTACCAAAAGCATTATGTTTTGCCATAGATGCTATAAAGGATTCTATTCACCAGGCATCTTGCCTTGCACTTGTGCTAGTACACATGCGTAAGACCCTTTGGTTAAAGGGTTGGTCTGCCGAAGCACCCTGCATAAATTGTCTAGTTTCCCATTTCATGGGGAGCGACTATTTTGGCGATGATTTGGATAAATACATCCAGACAATTTCCAGTGGAAAAAGTATAAACGTGCTTCATTTAAATGGACTTTCTCTCTAGCACCAAGCGCATCCGCCTCTAGGTAGTGGCAACGGCTTCCACCATCAGATTCAAGAGGAAAATCGCAGGGTCAGGCCCAGGCTCAAATATAGACCTGGAGCTGCAAGACTACAAAGCAGAATACTAAGATCTCTTCATGAGGTGGGGGGGGAAGACATCTGCATTTTGGAGAACTCTGGCAGAGGGAAACTCAGGACAGATGGGCTTTCTCCACATTGACTCTTGGACAGGGATCTCCAAAGTATGGCCCTCCAGCTGTTGCAGAACTACATGTCCCATGAGGCATTGCAAAACTGTGACATTCACAGAAATGACTAAGCATGATGGGAATTGTAGTTCCTGAACAACTGGAGGGCCATAGTTTGGAGACGTATGCTCTAGGAATACAAACTAGAGTTTCGGGAGTTTCCACCATCTCGCTTTCTGAGATCAAACGTTCCCAAGGATCCAGGGAAAAGACAATCCCTGTTTCAAGCATTAGACAGATTGACTCAAGGGGTAATCATACAGATCCCCACAGAAGAACAAGGTTTAGGTTTCTATTCAAACCTGTTTACGGTACCAAAACCGAATGGAGATGTCAGGCCCATTCTGGATCTAAAATTTTTTTAAATCGGTTCCTAAAAATTCGCTCATTTTGAATGGAGTCGATCAGGTCAGTGGTCTCAATCCTACAAGGCAGAGAACTTCTGACATCCATCGACATCAGGGACTCATATCTGCATGTCCCTATATTTCCCGCTCACCAAAGGTTTCTGCGATTCGAAGTGGAACAATGGCACTTTCAGTTCGCGGCCTTACCCTTTGGGCTAGCCACAGCACCACGGGTATTCACAAAAATACTGGCCCCACCTCTAGCCAGGTTGAGGGCACAGGGCATAACCGTATTGGTGTACCTAGACAATCTATTGTTAATAGACCAGTCAGTGACTCGCTTAAGGCAAAGTGGACGCATTACAACCAGTTACCTGGAAATTCTTGGGTGGATCCTCAACCTAGAGAAGTCTTCCTTAAAACCAGTAAGAAGGCTGGATTACTTAGGCCTGATCATAGATACAGTCCAGAAAAGGGTGTTCTTGCCTCCAGCAAACATCAGCTCCATACAGGAGCTGGTACGGTTGGTCAGAGGCTCTCTGCTTGGAACAAGACGATCCAAGCTTTGGACTTGCCAATGCGGCTGTCCCCAAGAGTGTCTCCAAACCTCAGTTGGTGGTTATGAAGCCAGAATTTGCTGAAGGGGAAATCCTTCAGACCAATAATCTGGAAAGTAGTAACAACAGATACCAGGCTGGGGAACGGTACTAGAGGAGACGACTGTCCAGGGACAGTGGTCAAAACTCGAAAGAGCCCTGCCCATCAACATTCTAGAGATTCGGGCAATGTATCTGGCTCTGAAAACCTGGACCTCCAGGTTAAAGAATTGTCAAGTCCGGATTCAATCCAACAGTGTCAAAGCTATGGCCTATATTAATCACCAAGGGGGCACCAAGAGTCTCTCGGCTCAGAGATAGGTGAGCCATATCCTAACTTTGGCAGAAAGGAATGTCTCATCCCTATTGGCAGTTTTCATTCCGGGAGTAGAAAATTGGCAGGCGGACTATGAACCATTACAGCATGTTCCCTTAGTCCTTCTGACTAGGAAGCTGATATTTTTGGTTGCTGTAGCAAGGAGAGTTTCAGAATTGGCTGCTCTTTCTTGTAAAGAGCCATATTTGATTATTCATGAGGACAGAGTGATGTTACGCCCTCTTCCAGTCTTTTTGCCAAAAATGGTTTCAGGCTTTCATCTGAATGACTATATTGTCCTACCATCGTTTTTACCAAATCCATGTTCCAGGGAAGAAAATTCACTACATTGTCTTGATGTAGTGAGAGCAGTAAAAATCTATTTAAAGCAGACTGCTCAGATTCGTAAGACTGATGTCTTGTTTATTCTGCCAGAAGGTCCTAAAAAAGGACAGGCAGCGTTGAAATCCACTGTTACGAAGTGGATTCGGCAAGTTCTAATTCAAACGTATGATTTAAGGGGTAAGATTCCCCCTATTCAAGTTAAGGCGCAGTCTACCAGAGTGGTTAGTGCTTCTTGGGCAGTGTGTTACCAGGCCTCCTTTGCTCAGATCTACAAGGCCGCAACTTGGTCTTTGGTCCATACCTTCACAACATTTTATCAAGTGGATGTAAGAAGGAATGAGGATATCGCCTTCGGGCGCAGTGTGCTGAAGGCAGCAGTATAAGTCCTCAAGGTCTGGGGGTGCCCTATGGGTTGTGTCTCCCTCCCCTCAAGTAGAATTGCCCCACTAAGTAAATACTTAAGGCTCTGTCTCCTATGATGTACGATAAAGAAAATAGGATTTTTATAATAGCTTACCTGTAAAATACTTTTCTTGGATTACATCATAGGACACAGAGGTCCTGCCCCTCTTCTTTTATGGGGTTTAAGTATATTGCTTTGCCACAAAAACTGAGGTACTCCTGGAAGGAGGAGGAGTTATATAGGGGAGTCAACTTCCTGTGTTGGGTGTGCCAGTGTCAACACCTGAAGGTAGCTATAACCCACTAAGTAAATACTTAAGGCTCTGTGTCCTATGCTGTACTCCAAGAAAAGGATTTTACAGGTAAGCTGTTAGAAAAATCAGATTTTTGGAACATCAGCATTGTAGTAGCAGTACAAACAAGAGCTCTATTTGACAATCCAATATAAGCTTGCTTAACCTCCTCGCGCCAGCCCTATAGCCGAATGACGGCCGTAGAGCAGGCGCTTTCGTGCGGGTGGCCATCCCTGGACGTCCTTATGTTTACTTCCGCAATGCGCGCCGCCCCGGGCGCGCATCGGGGAAGTCCTGTGTTTGCCGTGTCCCCAGGAGACAGGCAAACACAGATATGTTGCTGTAAACGGCCAATCACAGCGGCCGTTTACAGTGCGATCGGCATGTCCAATGTGAGATGATCTCATATGTAAACATATGAGATCATCTCGCAGCGCTGCTCTCCCTCCTCACACAGACAGCGTATGAGGAGGGAGAGATGAACGGCCGTAAGTGTGAAAAAAATAAAAAAAAGTGCCATCCTCCCCCAGTGCCGTGCTCTCCCAGTGCCACCTGTTAGTGCTATCTGTCCCCAGTGCCACCTGTTGTCAGTGCCACGTATAAGTGCCATCTGTCATCAGTGCCACATAGTGCCATCTGTCATCAGTGCCATCTGTCATCAGTGCCAGATTTCAGTGTCACATGTCATCAATGCCACTTATCAGTGCCATCTGTCATCAGTGTCACGCGTCATCGGTGCCACGTATTAGTGCCATCTGTCATCGGTACCACGTATTAGTGCCATCTGTCATCGGTGCCACGTATTAGTGCCATCTGTCGGTGCCACATAGTGCCATCTGTCATCAGTGCCATCTGTCATCAGTGCCAGATTTCAGTGTCACATGTCATCAATGCCACTTATCAGTGCCATCTGTCATCAGTGTCACGCGTCATCGGTGCCACGTATTAGTGCCATCTGTCATCGGTGCCACGTATTAGTGCCATCTGTCATCGGTGCCACGTATTAGTGCCATCTGTCGGTGCCACATAGTGCCATCTGTCATCGGTGCCACATAGTGCCATCTGTCATCAGTGCCACGTATAAGTGCCATCTATCATCAGTGCCACGTGTCATCAGTGCCACGTGTCATTGTTCTGGTGCTCCAGGGCCTTCAAAAGTGTAATAGGTAGTCAACAAGTTAGATGTGTAATTTATGCTCCTAGAACACGTGATGGCGCTCCCTGCAGGTCGGGCCTCTCTATGTGGCCAGGCTGTGAAAAAGTCCCACACATGTGGTATTGTAATACTCAGGAGGAGTAGCAGAATTTTTTGGGGGGTGTCATTTGTAGTATACACATGCCACGTGAGAGAAATAACCTATTACAATGACAATTTTGTGGAAAAAAATAAAAAAAATGAAAAATCTTAATTTTGCAAAGAATTGTGGGAAAAAAATTACAACATTAAAAAGCTCACCATGCCTCTTACTAAATACCTTGGAATGTCTACTTTCCAAAAAGGGGTCATTTGGGGGGTATTTTTACTTTCCTGGCTTGTTCGGGTCACAAGAAATGAGATAGGCCACCAGTACATCAGATGGGATCAATTTTGTGCAATTCGCACCACAGCTTGTAGACTCTCTAACTTTCACAAAGACCAAATAATATCCACTAATTTGGGTTATTTTTACCAAACATATGTAGCAGTATAAATTGTGGCCAAAATTTATGAAGAAAAATTAATAATTTGCATAATTTTGTCACAGAAACAAAGAAATATGCGTTTTTTTTTCAAAATTTTCGGTCTTTTTACATTTATAGCGCACAAAATAAAAACCCCAGAGGTGATCAAATACCACCAAAAGAAAGCTCTATTTGTGGGGAAAAAAAAGGACAAAAAATTCATTTGGGTACAGTTTTGCATGATTGAGTAATTGTCATTCAAAGTGTGAGAGCACTGAAAGCTGAAAATTGGTCTGGGCAGGAAGGGTGTTTAAGTGCCCAGTAAGCAAGTGGTTAAATAAAAAAGAATGATTTCTTGTTGTGAGTGCAACCTGTCTGCTGGGTATCTCTTTTCACATCTTCCTGGATTCCCTGCATGCTTTCCAGTGTCTCCTCTGCTGTTTCCTTTGAATTTCTAAGGACTACATATACCATGGTACCTTGCTGACATTTTTGTACGGACCCCGCTTCCTGATACTCACTCCTTCTCAGCACCTCTGTAGTCCAGAAGGCAGGCTCTGTGAAATGTGCGACACAGGGGTGCCTATTTACAGGGTATAGTGAATTCAAGGAGGTATATGTGTAGGATCATCATAAAGTAAATTTACAAACTTCAAGATTGTACAAATTAATAGAATTAGACTAGAAATAATTGAAATACAATTTTACATTTTTAGCATAGATACTTTTTAAATTAGTAGCGTTTTTTATTTATGGGGACGTACGTTTAACAGTACATTTGCGCTGTTTATTCATTTTGTTCTCAAATGTTCAGGGAAATTATTTTTTATTTTTTTTCCTTCAACTTAGAAAGTTATATTTAGCTTTCTTCAATCTGATTTTATTGAAATTAGTAGAACTAAAATATTTTTTTTATTTAGAGTATGAGAGAGCAGGTGCTCACTAGATACAATGCACATTCTAACTTGCTGAAAAGCTGGTATTTTAATGTGTCTTTCAGGGGATGGTGGCAGCATATTGGAAGGGAGGGAGGTGTTGGCATGTAACAATGAAGATTAGGACCGGTACTTTCATTGCTTAGAGAATATTCTGTTAAAAGAAGCCTAATGACTAAATCCAACATGTTAAATGATCCAAAAAGTTGTATGAGTTAAATACAAACTTCTAGGATTCTAGAAAGTACATGTTGTGTCAGCAGTTTATTAACTAGAAAAGATTAGATTATTTTTCCTTCCAATAGCAGAGGATGCATAAAAAGGTAAATCCCAACCTGCAGAAGTAAGGCCCATTACATCACAGGATTCTCTAAATGGGGTTTATTTACTAAAGCTGGCGAGTGCTTCCAGGTTTTATTGCCAAAGCTTAATTGAGCAATCAGAGGTTAGAAGCTGATTGGTTTCTCTGCAGAAATTAGACTGATTTTGCACTCTCCGGCTTTAGTAAACCCCAATAAGTCATGTTTTGCCCTTTCTGCATCATGCTTAACTGGCGCTTCTGTTACCTAATGTTAATAATTTCTGTTTCGTTCTAAACAGGACAGTCTTGATCTGTATAATGAGAGAGACCCTTTTAAGAGTGAAGAATCTGCAGGGACGGAAGAGGATGAAAATGAGGATGCAGAGAACATGGTGGAGGCAGAGTCTGATGTACAAGAAAGGGATGTCATGTCACAGCCAATGACTTGCCTGAGAATTCACACAGAGCGAGTGTGCTTCCCTAAGGGTCTTCCTTGGGCACCTAAAGTAAGGTGAAAGAACTAAATTTTGGCAATCGGCACTAATGTATACCAGTTACACATGCTAGTACGGTGATTTTGTTGCACAGCCCTTCACCCAAAGTTGATCAAGAGGAAGCGAAAAACCCCAGAAACGCATGATCCAATTTGCTACGGCAGGGGAAAAAAAAAATCCTTCCTGATTCCCGAGAGGCAATCTGATTTTTTCCTGGATCAAATTTACCTATAAATGTTAGTACCCAGTTATATTGTGTAGGTTTAGGAAAGAATCCAGGCCTTTTTTTTAAAGCAATCTACTGAGCTGGCCAGAACCACCTCTGGAGGGAGTCTATTACACATTTTCACAGCTCTTACTGTGAAGAAATCTTTCCGTATTTGGAGTGCCCCCTTGTCCTCTGGTGTTGCGTTATTCACTTTAAGGACATCACAATTTCACTATATGGATCACTTATATATTTGTAGATGGTGATCATAGCGTTCCCCCCCTTAATCTCCTAAAGAGTGAATAAATTCAGTTCCTCTAATCTTTCCTCATAGCTGAGCTCCTCCATTCCTCTTATCAGTTTGGTTGCCCTTCTCTGCACTTTCTCCAGTTCCCCGATAGCCTGCCAATCGGGAACTACTTTGATTAGTTTTTGATCACCAGTGGAGACCTCAGCTGTCACTGACATAGTGACCATATGCAGGCAGACTCTTCATATAAAGGCTGCATTGTTGATCTGCCCTGCCATGTATTTTTTGCTGCCCTGTTTAAAAATGTTTTATATTTATTTTTGCACATTTGTCAGCCTAAAAAACAAGGCAGGATTGTTCTTAATAATAAAAACCTTTTATATATTCTCAGAAATATGTATAAACTTTTTTAGATGTGCAAGAAGTCAGAGTTTATTAGAGGTCGACCGATATGGGTTTTTCTCTGGCCGATGCCGATATTTAGAAATCATGGCGGCCGCTAGCCGATATATGATGCCGATTTTTTTTTGGGCCGATATGTTAGGCCGATTTTATTTTATTTATTTATTTTTTTCCTTTTTTATTTATTATTATTTATTTTTTTTAATCCCCCTTGATCTAACACACCTTTCCCATTGGGGCGTTTTTCAGGCGCTTTTGGGCTAAAAATAGCGCCTGTAAAGTGCCTGCAAAATGGCTCCCCTGCAGTCTGTGTCAAAGTCCGAGTGCTTTCACACTGAGGCGATGCGCTGGCAGGATCTTAAAAAAAAGTCCTGCAAGCAGCACGTTTGGAGTGGTGTATACCGCTCCTCCACCACTCCTGCCCATTGATATGAATGGGCACCACTGCCGAAGCGCATGCAATGCGATTTGGCAGCAGTGCTTCATGGGCGCATTTAACCTCTTCCTTGGCCGCTAGCTGGGTTATATGTGCCCCACTAGCAGCCAAATAGCACCGCTAAAATGATGGTAAAGAGCCGCTAAAACTTGCGTTTTACCATCAACGCCTGCCCGCTCCAGTGTGAAAGCAGCCTTCATAAGTGATACAGAAAATTTCTTACATTTAAACATTTATTAAACAAAACAAACCTCCAATCAGTTTACTTGTATGTATGATTTAGATAAAAAAAAAAAAAAAAAAAAAAAACGATGTATTAAATAAAAACAGGTAGTCAAAACTTTTGGACGAAAAAAAAAAAATGGGCTAACTTTACTGTTTTTATTTTATTTTTAAATAGTGTATTTTTTTCCCAAAAAAATGCATTTGAAAGACCTCTGTGCAAATGCCGTGTGACATAAAATATTGCAACAACCGCTATTTTATTCCCTAGGATCTCTGCTAAAAAATATATATATAATTTTTGGGGGGTCTAAGTGATTTTCTGGCAGAAAATACAGGATTTTTACTTGTAAGCAACAAGTGTCAGAAAAGATTTAGTCTTTAAATGGTTAAACTGAGAACTTCTACACACAGAGATGATTTCATTCATTCAAGTGTAAACATTGTATCATTTAGTTCTTTTCTTGGCAGTCTGCCCAGAGAGGAGGAAAGTGTTGCTATGACGACTCAGGCAACTCACACTGACTTCTATACAGAAGTCATTTCAAAGTCCCGCAGTAGTTCTAAATCGGCTTTTTATCAGCACAATCGGCCGATGCCGATTATTTAAAAAACTGCAAATATCGGCCGGCCGATATATCGGTCGACCTCTAGAGTTTATTACGTTCATTGGTGCAGATGCTGAATATCTGAGTCAATGGTATCGGGTCAAGAAAGGGTTAGGGTGCTAGTTGTCCTAAACAGCACTATGCTGATTATCAGTTACAGCTTTATTTGTAGAAATAAAATTTTTATTTGTATGTTTATGTTTCAGAGAGAAAGACATTGAAAATTTCCTGGAGATGAGTCGAAACAAGTTCATTGGATTCACATTAGGGCAGTGAGTATAATATTGATGCTGTTCTCACCTGCATTCTATTATGTACCAGTAGTCCCTGTATGTGATGCATTTTCTCCTGTGTAGTGACACAGATACGCTGGTGGGATTACCGCGGCCTATTCATGAGAGTGTGAAGATTTTAAAGCAGGTAACAACAAATAATTCATGTCATTTCATATCTACCAGGTATATCTGAGAGTAAAATGGATCCTATTTTTGTCTTCGTTGCCAACTTTTAAAAGGCATTTATAAATTTAATTTTATTCAGTAAAGCCCTGCCAAGAACAGTAATTCATTGCAACCCATCCCATACCTTATTTCTTTAATGAAAGTTAGAACACTAAAAAGATTACTCCTATCCTTTACGCATCACTCTGTCTCTTTTGAAGTGGAACTAAACACTCTAAATCAACAGTATGTATCGGCTTACAACACGCACTTTTTTCCCCTTAAAATCAGGGGAAAATCGTGGGTGCGTGTTATACGCCGATCCCTCGCTGATTGTGAGCCTTTTGGCTGCTGTCGCAGTCCCGCGTGAGCTGCGGAGAATGGCCGAGAGCTACCGAGTGCTGCCGAGAAACACAAGACATCCGGCTCTGTATCTTGAAAGCGCCATTTTTAAACGTCAAGGCTGCAAATGACACTGACAATGCTGCAGATGGACACTGACAAGGCTGCATTGATGGGCATTTAAATGTAAGTTTTTTTTTTCTTTAAAAATCCCTCCTAAACTTGGGGTCCGTGTTACACGCCGGTGCGTGTTAAAGGCCGACAAATACGGTAATCCTTATGCTGCTAGCATTAGTAAGGTAGATGGGAAGAATAATCATTTCTTTCTTTTTACGTTTTTTTTTTGTTTTTGTTTTTTGTTTTGTTTTTTTTTCTTCCTCTTTGTTGGATTCCACAGATCTTTATGATGGATGGGTTTGAATATCGCCACCCACAGGTGCAAGATGCTAGGTGCAAGCAAAACTAAATATACACACAAGGGATGACCCATCCCATATGCATCACAGAGTTAATTTTATTTTGCCTAGCATTTCAGGAGTGAGGACCCTCTTCTTCTTCTCTTTTTTTTTTTTTTTTTTTTTTTTTGTGCCTCTTGATGAACATTTGTTCCAGTTGAAGAGATTTTTAACTTCAAACAACTGTGGTGTCGAGTGACTAGATGGATAGAATATATTTGGGGTAGTCCCCCCCCCAGCACAGCACAGATGCCAGCCTATAGGTGTTGGGGTTTGAGCTGCAATGTCATTGGCCAGGAAGAGTTTTGACACCAAAGTGGACATGGAGGTCTGTCGGACTTGGTCCTTTTCCATCGAGGTGTCATGTGTTCAGCTGATGACCTTTGGATCAGCATGAGATCAGAGGTGTTCATCTTGTTCATGTTGGACGAAAAGCTACAAATCCCAGCTTTGCCTCCTTTGGACCAAGAGTATTCTCCTGATCGGTATGAATGCATTGGTTTATGTTTTTAGCAACCGCCCAGTTTTCCGCTTGGCAGTCTGTTTTTGTCTGGTTACTGCTGGCTACCAACTGAGGTCTGTGTTGGCCACCTGAAGGTAGCCACCTCTTGGGTGTGTTTTTTAGTTTTGGTTACACCTAGCGTCGTTCTGCAAGTGGCGACATCAAGCCCATCAATCATAAAGATCTGCTGTGTCCTCAATGATCTCAGAGAAAAGCATTTTATGGTGAGTACAAAAATCTTTTTCATTTCTTCAGTTCCCTTTTGGTTTCTGGCCTAGGCCAAAATGATGTCATACTTCATGGGCTGTTTTTGTTTTTTTTTTTAAATCTGGAAGGGATTTTCTTGGCTAAGCACACCCTCCTGACTGCATGCCTGAGCTAAGGGCAAATGGATTCCAGGAAGTAAATGTTAAATGAATCACCTGCGTTTACTCAAGATGGCTGCGACTAGAAATGCTAGGGGGGGATTTTTAAAAGTAATTTCTCAATCTTAATATAAAGCATGGAGACATGGATGGATGTGTGAGCTTGTTTTGAATAATAGAAATGCATTACTGTTTTCAGTTTGCGGTGCTCAGATACAGTTTAGTTACACTTTAAAAGAAGCCAAGAGAAATGTTGTAGAATGTCTGTCCATGAATGAGAAAGTGTTGAAGCCATTAAATCATTGTGAGGGCCAGCCAGACTAGCAATTGTTTGAGCTTCAGTGTAAGAAACACAAATCTTGTTTCATTCTCTAGGCTTGTAATAGGGGGTTTCTTGCTTATTTGAGAAAGGGCATTTTATTTTCCCCCATGTCCTTCCAGGACAGCACATGAGAGAGCACGATTCCACCCCCCTGAAGGTAGGAGATCCAGCAGGAAAGACTTTAAGAGGTGGTCTCCCAACATAGTCCATTAGTATTTGTATTTCCTCCACCAGAGGGAAGCATACGTTTGGAGGTCTGCAGGGGGTAGTCAAGCTTTTTCATGTACTGTCCATTTCTACTGTGGATCTGGATGGCTTACCTTCTATAGCAGTAGTGGAACACCTTTCTTTTTCACGCTCACTTCAACCTCTGGGTTGGGAGTATGGGGCAGTCCAGTGCTCCCTTCCCAGCTACATGATGCACTGATATTTAGGATTTCCCTGAGCCCAGCCACTTTGGGGTTGTCGGTTCTTAAAGCTGATTCTGCATTTCTGTGAATTGTTGGGAGGAGCAGGCCTTCTACTTTAGTTTGGGGTCCTGCAGGTAGGGCTGCCCTCTGGTTCCTGGCAGGAGTTTATAGTGCCTGTTTTTTTGTGTTTTTTTTTTTCTCCACTCTGCCCTCTACTTACATGCTGTGGGGAGAGGCAACCATGACAATGGAAACAGGAGCCAAGCACTGCAAGAAAGGTCACACAGATCAGTTATCTCTCTATATTTTGTTTGTGTACAGATGTGATGTACTGTTCTCATATATGACTGGAGCAAATGCATGTTAAAGTTTACCTACTTAATCAACATGCCTTGGTATCATGTGAACATTCCTACTGCTCTGTAAACAATAATTGTACTTTCTATACTTTTTTACTTTCCTGTATCTGAAAGCCAACAAACCTCAATAACTCACTGGGTCCAGTAGGAGGGAGATTGCAGATGTTCTTACTGCATTGGCACTGCATTATGCCCAATGTGTATGTTCAGAGGCTGATAGGCGAAGGCTGTCTTGTAGAGTTTTCCTGCAACCCTCATTCAAGATTTTCTTCTAACATCTCCTCTGAGAGACCTTGTGAAAGCCTCAGCACTTTTGTCCCTGTTAGGAGAGTTAGTTGACCAGCAAGTGTTTGTACCAGTGCCAACAGAGGAGGTCAATCTAGGTTTCATCTCAAGTGTTTGTAGTACAGAAACCTCCAGGCAAGTTTTGTCTCCTTAATTGAAGTAAATGTAAATTTTTAGTGTACCTAGTGAATTTTGTATATGATCTTGGCGTTCCAAGGCTATCCAGCTGCTGGTATAGATTGGCAATCTTAAGCGTATGGGGATAGAACACCATGAATGTAATGTATTTTTTTCTGCTAAGGAGATAACCTACCGGTGGTGGTTATACTAACACTGGTTGACATACTGCTTCTGACTAAATTACTTGCCAGTGTTCAAATACAATTTCAGTTCCCCAATTGTATGAAAAGAAAATCCTGGTTTGTGTATTTTAGCTGCACATGATTGGATAATCAAAGTGAATCTTCACGTATTTTTATTGTGTGAACATTTTCAAACCCTTTAGTAAATTAATTGTAAGATAAATCCAGGAACAGCTGCAATATAGTCTTTAACATAGTAGATGGGGAAGATGGTCTATAGTCCAGAGAGTGAATATCACCTGTATTAATAATTGAGCATTGTATAAATAGTTACAGTATATGGTGACATTATGCTTGTAAATGCTGTTTGATATGTGTTTCCAATATCAGTTGAGACTACAGATTTCTATTTCAGCTGGTTCCCTGCATTTTCATGAATAATTCAGGCTAAAGTGTGTTTGACTCAATAGTGCTCAGCTTTAGCTTGCTCTGTGTGGGTTATGTGATGCAACCTAACAATGACACTTTACGACTTTCTCTGTTCTTTCAGCACAAGTATATTTCGATTTCTGATGTGCAGATTAAAAAGGAACAAGAGCTGGAACAATGCCCCATGTCACTGGTAAGAGGATTGTTAATGTTACAATTATTGTAAACGTGTGCAAAAACTCAGTTATGTACATCAGGGGTCTCCAAACTACGGCCCTTTGCTTGACTTTATCTGGCCCTTTGGGCGCTATTCATTCTACTGATGAGACCCTATTCTGCCCACTGTCGCCAACAATGGGGCAAAGTACCTGCCACTGACCTCAACAATGGGCTGCTATTTCTCATACTGACACAAAAAATGGGGTTTTATTCCTCTCCCGAATACCAAAGATGGTGTATGGTTTGTTCCCACTGATGCCAGAAAAAAATTCTGTTCCCACTGGCCACAGTCTGGCCCCCCTAAAATCTAGAGGACCGTAAACGGGCCCTTTTTATTTAGAAAGTTTGGAGACTCCCTGATGTACATGATACGTCTCCGTTTCAGAGCTCTGAGCCAAGCACCTCCAACTCTGTTTTGCGTCAGGTATCCCCTAATAGAAATGAGACACCTTCTGACACACCATGCATAGCAAGAAAAAAACTGAGGAAGTTCTCAACATCAATGTCCAGATTGGAACTTGAGGATATTGGGGTACACGCAATGTTTGTCAGTTCCTTGATCCAAAAAATATTTAGGTGTTTGTAACATAAGGTATGCGACCAAAACATTGATGATATTCTTATGAACACGGTAGACCTTCCAAACTAAAGGCAGCCAGAGTGTTAAAAATGGTAAATCCTCAGTTCTATACTAAATATACATACAGTTGTTCTCATAAGTTTACACAACCTGGCAGAATTTGATTTCTTGGCCATTTTTGAGAGAATATGAATGATAAAACAAAAACTTTTCTTTCACTCATGGTTAGTGTTTGGCTGAAGCCATTTATTATCAATTAATTGTGTTTACTCTTCTTAAATCATAATAAGAGAAACTAGCCAAATGATCTGATCAAAAGTTGGCATACCCTGGTAATTTTGGCCGGATAACATGCACACAAGTTGACACAAAAGGGGTTTGAATTTCTATTAAAGGTAACCATCCTCATCTGTGAGTTGTTTGCTTGTAATGTGTGTGTGTGTGTGTGTGTAAAAGGTCAGTGAGTTTCTGGACTCCTGACATCCCTTTCATCTTTCATCCAGTGCTGCACTGACGTTTCTGTTTTCTGAGTCATGGGGAAAGCAAAAGAATTGTGAAAGGATCTGCATGAAAAGGTAGTTGAACTGTATAAAACAGGAAAGGGATATAAAAACATATCCAAGGAATTGAAAATGCCAATCAGCAGTGTTCAAACTCTAATCAAGAAGTGGAAAATGAGGGGTTCTGTTGAAACCAAACCATGGTCAGGTAGACTAACTAACTAAAATCTCAGCCACAACTTCCAGGAAAATTGTTCGGGATGCAAAGAAAACCCCACAAATAACTTCAAGTGCGATACAGAACTCCCTGAAAACATGTGGTGTGGCTGTTTCAATATGTACACTAAGGAGGCCCTGGAAGAAAGACGGTGTGCATGGTCGTGTCGCCAGAAGAAAGTCATTACTACACAAATGCCACAAAGTATCCTGCTTACAATATGCCAAACAGCACAGAGACAGGCCTCATACCTTCTGGCACAAAGTCATTTGGAGCGATGAGACCACAATTGAGATTTTTGGCCACAACCATAAATGCTTAGTCAACAAAGTCTATGATGGAAGATTACACCATTCCTACTGTTAAACACGGAGATGGATCGCTGATATTTTGGGGATGTGTGTCCTACAAAGGCACATGAAATTTGGTCAAGCTTGATGGCAAGATGAATGCAGTATGTTATCAAAAAATGCTGGTGGAACATTTGCATTCATCAGCCAGGAAGCTGTGCATGGGATGTGCTTTGACATTCCAACATGACCATGATCCAAAACACAAGGCCAAGTCGACCTGTCATTGGCTACAGCAGAATAAAGTGAAGGTTCTGGAGTGGCCATCCCTGTCTCCTGACCTCCGTATAATTGAGCCACTCCGGGGAGATCAAACATGCAGTTCATGCAAGCTGGCCCAAGAATTTCCCGGAACTGGAGGCTTTTTTGCCAAGAGAAATGGGCTTTACCATCTGACAAGATAAGAAGCCTCATCCAAAAATACCACAAAGGACTTTAAGCTGTGACTGATGTTAAAAGGGGAAATACACAGTATTAAGCACTAGGGTATGTAAACTTTTGATCAGGGTCATTTGGGTAGTTTGTGTTGCCATTATGATTTTAAAAAGAGTAAACACAGCTGATTGATAATAAATGGCTTTAGCCAAACACTAAACATGAGTGAAAAAAGTTTTTGTGTTATCCATATTCTCTGAAAAATGGGTAAGAAATCATAAATTCTACCAGGGTATGTAAACTTATGAGCACTACTGTAGGTCCTTTCCATGATATTCTCTTATCAAAAACGCTATGTCCATAAGGGGCACCGCCGAGCACCCCCCCCCCCCCCCAAACAAACCATGCGCCTGGCCCCTAATCTACATGCAGGGCACCATGGACGCATGGATTTCAATAGGACGTTTTATTTTATTATTTTTCTTTGAAGCACGTGATTGAATGATTTAAAGCCTGAGGCTCTAATTGTCTTCAGAAAATGGTGGGCTCGGGATGCAGGTTTGTCAGCTGCCACTGATGTTGGGCATCCTATAATGGCATCGACAAATTAATAATAAGTGGTACAGAATAAGTAACACTGTGCTTGTGCCATAGTGAAGTACCAATCTCATTTACAGTATGCCTAAACTCAAGAACAGAAATTAAATTTCTATGTCGGACATCACAGGACATGTTCAGAATCCATAATTTGTTATGCTGTCACTTTCAGGTGAATGAATATTTGCCTAAAAAAGGGCATTAATGCCTACCCTAACATGACCTCTTCCAGCTCGGCACACCTCATTTTTTGAAGGCGATTATGTGCCTGTGAAGTCTGTAAAGATTTTCTCTGTTAAGCTTCATTGTCAGCTCCCTTGGTGGGGAAAAGGATTGGCTTTTCTTGGTCAGTCACCTACAGCCCTGGGCCAAGAGGGACAGTACCCAGCCCACAATATAGAAAAGCAGGAAAAAATGTAAGGTTGCTGGTTGGCACTTGATCCTACAGGCAGGGAAAATGTGGGTACTTTGTATTGAATAATTTGCTGGCAGGGTGCTATACAAGTACCAGGTAGTGATCCCCTGCAGGGGTAGTAGAGTTCCTAAAGGCCTCTGGGGGTGTGGACACCATGATATGCAAAGATTGGGCTCTGCAGCAGATGGTGTGTGCCCATGTCTTGCAAGATGGGCCTGCCTCGTTCCCCTGCCCCTCCTATCCCCCCTTCCTTCTTTTTGCCAGCTGGGACAAGCCTTTGTGGTTCAAGCCATGACAAATTACCTATAGGGGGTGGGGTTTGTGATGAGCAGATGATCTTGAAGATTCCTGCATCAGGTAACAAGGGCCCCCTTTTAAGGTCACCCTGCAATGGCTCCCCACCTGGTAAACTTTGTTCTGACTCCTTGCACTCATTTAGTGTCTCTACTGTTCCCGGGGGGAACATTCCACTGGGTACTTTGCGTCCACAAAGGTTTTCTCATTGGCTGTGGCTGGGCCATGGGACCAGGTGCTTTGGCCCTGGCAGGTACTGGAGAAAGAAGAGGCAGGTGAGACTCAGAGGTTCTTGGCAAAGGAATTCCTCTCTGGAAATAAAGGTTCCCTATGCTTTTGGCCTATTTGTATTGTTCCTAATATAGCATGTACATTTCTTTAATTTGTTGTTGAGGAATTACCTGGTGATCCTGCCAGTTCCCTTTTGGTTACTTTATCAAATTGACCATACCAACCATGGAAGAAGGTAATGCTGCACTGTCAGTTTGCATCCCTGGGATTGCTTCTAGGAGATGCAGGATGCCATGCCCATGCACGGCTTTCCTGTATCTTCTGTAGTCAGTAAAGGTGCCAAATTTCCCACCCATTCCTGCTAATACTGTGCCTGTGTCCCTGGTAGTCACTTTTTAGATGCTCTGCCCTCGTTCTGATTTGAAAGCGTCTCCCAACAGGAGCTTCACTATCAAAACTGCAAAGCAAGCAGAAGGGGAATATACTTTCACACTGTGTGAAATTACACTGCCTGCCTACTATATGGTCACATAACCACAGAATATAAAATGAATGACCTGGATAAAGGTTGTGAGGGTGCATTTTGGCATTTCGGCAGTCTGGTGTGGCTATGGCGCTGGCCTTGTGTTCCATTAAAGGTCAACTTTGTTCTATTCTGTTGGCCTATCGCTTCCCAGAAATAATGTGCGAGTGAAGTCCTTTCCTAAAGCTCTCTTCAAGGATCTTTTCCAGCTGGACAATATCTCCTCAACTTATATTGTGGAAAGTGCCTACCATGTCCCACTGGAAGTGAATCCTGTGGTGAGACTACTTATTTGTGGAGACATGACCTCATCTTATCTGCAGCACTTACGAAATCACTGCTTTAGTTTTTTTTTTTTTTTTTTTTAAACAAGATAAGGTTTATTGAGCATGAGCAAAACAAAAGGTTACAGAGGAGTATTCAACCCAAGAATGGTGCAACAGGCACCGAACATCAGAAAAATAAGGATACACTCCATATCTGACATAGTATAATAAAAGTGCAATATACATGTTTCTATGTCTAACAGCAGTACACACATGGATACAACAGTAACTCGTCCAGGTGGATCCAATAAAAAGGAAACGGCCACATCCCATAGAATGATCCCAGAGGGCTAGTCCTCACAGCTGTTAATGCTTTCCAGCCACCTATCCCAAACTTTATGGAATTTCAACGGGCACCCTCTATTAGAGTATATAATTTTCTTAAAAGGTAAGGTGCGGTTAATAGCTGCCTTCCACTGCTGGATCGTAGGGGGGTCAGGCCTAAGCCACACCAGTGCTATCTGCATCCTAGCGGTGAAAAGAGTCTCCTGTAAGAAGGTACGTAAGTATTTACTTTCCTCCTGGAGGGGGAGGAGACCAAGGACACATTGGCGTGGGCAAAGCGTAAGGGGGGAGCCCATATGGTCATGTAGGAATTGTATGATCTGTGCCCAGTACCTGTGAATGGGAGGACATGTCCAGATAAGGTGGAAGAACGTGCTGTCTCCGTCGCCGCACCTGGGGCAAATAGGAGCAAAGTCGGGTCTGTATTTGGCAAGCCGGGCCGGGGTCAGATAGGAGCGATGTAATATATAAAGATGGGTCAGCCTGTCAGACAATTTGGGGGATACCTCAGTCAACACTGCCAACATCTCCTCCCAGTGATCGTCCTCCACCCGCCCAATGTCAGCCTCCCACCTAGTTCTAAGACTATACGCATGAGTTGTTGCCCGTGGGGTGAGTAGATATGCGTACAGGGTGGAGATAAATTTACGGGGATCCTCACCAAAAAACAATTTCGCCAGCGGGGTGTCCGCGAGTCCGGGGGGCGCACTCCCAAACTGTGCCTGCAGGGCATGGCGGACCTGTAGGTATCGAAAAAATATATGATTAGGGAGGCCAAATTCCTCCTTAAGTGCCTGGAACGTCTTGACACCCTGGTTGGTAAAAAGTTGAGATAAATATATAATACCTCTGCAAATCCACACCTTATAATCTGGTACGCTCAGTAGCTCAGGCAACTCAAGGTTATCCCAAATGGGTGTGTGTGCATGTAGGGAAGGAGCCTCAGATCTGGACAGCGCCAGCCGCCAAACCCGGGCGTGATGTGCGAGCATGCTGCGGCCGGTATCCGAGCGATGGACGCCTCTGTGTTTGCAGAAAACAATTTGAAAGGGGTGCGCGATCACGTCGGTCGCCGAGGTACATACCAAATACGAGTATCGCATTTTATCGTATGAGTTAAAGTAATAAAAGTGTGAGAGCTGGGATGCCAGGTAATACGTCTCCAAGTCAGGGAGCGCAACCCCCCCGAGGCGAACTGGACATTTGAGGGTCTGCCAGGCTAACTTGTGCCTGGAAGAACCCCAAACAAAGGAGTTGATGATTGATTCCATGTCACGGAACAGGCGGGGCGGCGCCCGAAGCGGGGCATGCCAAAACAGGTACAATAATTTTGGGAGAAGAATCATTTTAACAAGACCCAGACGGCCCATGACCCCAAGGGGGAGCCTGGACCACACCTGGGTCTTTTGTTTTAACAAAGAAAAAACAGGCGTAAGATTAAGGCTAACGTAGTCTGCGGGGGATCTAGAGCAGTACACTCCTAGGTATTTAATCTTATCCGTATACATTAAGGGTAGTAGGGCCTGCGCCTCCGAGGGGACGGAGACATCGATGGGGAGAATTTGGGATTTGGACCAATTTATACGTAATCCGGAGAATACCCCAAAGCGTCGAATCACCTCCAACACCGCCGATAGGGAGGGGCCAGCATCCTCCAGGTATAGCAGCATATCGTCCGCGTAGAGACTCACAACCTCGGACATCCGACCCAGACGAAGTCCGCGAATGTCCGGGTGAGCTCTAAGGGCAATAGCCAAGGGCTCCACCGCCAACGCGTACAGCATGGGCGATATAGGGCACCCCTGACGCGTGCCCCGCGACAGGGAGAAGGGGCTGGATATCCGGCCGTTAACCAGGATGCGGGCAGTGGGGGCCTGATAGAGAAGCTGGATCCACCGTATAAATCTAGGGCCGAAGCCAAATTTGTGGAGGCATTCCCACAGATACCCCCACTCCACTGAGTCAAACGCTTTAGCAGCATCCAAGCTAACCACCACCCTGGACCCGGGATTGTCGTGGGGGGCCTGTAGGTTCATGAACAGTCTCCTAAGGTTGAAGGCCGTATTCTTTCTAGGCATAAAACCTGTCTGGTCAGTGTGAATGAGGTGGAGAATAACCTTGTTGAGCCTAAGAGCAAGGATCTTAGCCAGGATTTTGATATCCAATTGCAGAAGTGATATGGGGCGATAGGACTCGGGGCAGAGAGGGTCCTTACCCGGTTTCGGGATCAACACAAGCAAAGCTTCATTCATGGACCTGGGAAGCACACCGGTGTCAAATATATGCGTGTATAGTAGGTGGAGTTTAGGGAGAAGGACCTCCTGGAACTGAGTATAGAATTCCCGTGGGAGACCGTCTGAACCAGGGGCCTTGGACGGTGGTAGGCATGCAATGGCTTCTGCTATACAGTCTTCAGTTATGGGAGCCTCCAGGAGCTCCACTTGGGAGTCCGTGAGGACTGGGAAAGTCACAGTCTGGAGTAGAGCACGCAGTCCAACCAGGGAGTCAGCAGCCCCCGAGGTGTAAAGATCTGCGTAAAAGCGCCTAAACTCATGGGCCACCTCCGTTGGGTCCGACAGCGTAGCTCCAGATGCAGACCTGAGTCGGACCACAACCGGAGGGCTATGGTCCAGGTGGGCCATATAGGCAAGTAGCTTGCCAGCCCTCTCCCCATATTCATAACCCTTTTGTTTACAATAAAAAACCTGTCTCTCTGCTCTATCAAGGTGCAAATGGTCAGTAAGTCTGGACTGCATTTTCACCCTAGCGGAATTGGAGGGAGTGGGATGCACCAGAAACTCCCTTTCCATCTCAGCCAGCACCCCCTCAGCCCGCTGTAAAGCGAGCCGCGAGGAGCGCTTGTAACGAGTAATATGAGTTGACAGCAGGGCGCGTGCGTGTAATTTAAAAGTTTCCCACACCAGGCCAAACGGGGCAGTGCCCGTATTAGCCTGGAAAAAATAGTCCCATTCACGCCGGATCGCCTCCAAGTCAGGGAGGATCGTCAACCAGAAAGGATTCAGCCTCCACATCCGGGAAACCGGGGTGGAGGGTAAACTGAACTTGGCCCAACAGGGCGAGTGATCGGACAGGACCCTGATCCCAATCCCCGTGTCCCGCAAGCATGGGAGCAGAGCAGAGGAGACCAGGATCATGTCAATCCGGGACATGGCATCTCGAGCCGGCGTGAAGCAGGAGTACGCACGCGAGGTGGGGTGCATATACCTCCAGGTGTCCGCAAGGGCGAACTCAGCAAGGAATCGGCCAAACCTAGTCTGGGAGGGGGGTGGCATAGAGGGACCGTGCAGTCTATCCACGGCAGGAGATACCACTGAGTTGAAATCGCCCAACCACATAGACGGGAGGGTGGGGTGCTGCAACATAAACTCAATCCCTGCCTGGAGGGCCTCAAAGTGAAAGGGCGGTGGTATGTAAAAGGCCAATAAAAGGAGTTCTATGCCACCCACGGTAGCATGTAAGAACACATAGCGTCCCCGCCTGTCCGTCTGTAAGTTATGTAGTGTAAATTGGGCAGTTTTAGCTACCAGGACAGCGACTCCACTGGAATTATTGGTATAAGGGGCATGGTACATCCACCCGACCCATGGCTTCTTAAGAGACATCTGCAGCTGACCCGTAATATGCGTCTCAACCAGCACCATGATATCCGCTTGCATTTGCCTGAGATGAGACAACACAGCCACCCTCTTAGATCTATCCCGTAGGCCCCGCACATTCCACGTAACTACCTTAAGGGTCGCCATGACAAGCAGGGATCACATATCGGAGGCGGGGAAGCCAGCAATAAACACCCTGGCCCGAAGGATACCAGGGGAAGAGCCCCCACAGAGGGCGGCATAGCGGGCGACGGGGCACCCCCCACCCGCCACGGGCACAGTCCCCACACCCACCAGAGGAACAAAACAAAGTAGAATGCAATAAGAAATACCATAGAAGGGAAAGGAGGAGCCACTCTCCCCCGTGAACAAGGGAACCCATAAGCAACGTGAACTTCACCTGAAATAAACGGTTAGACAGTAGAGCAACTAACAGACATGAATGAATAAGTGCAGACATGGAGTAATTAATTAATGTGGAACAACAAACCAAAATTAAGCATGCTAACGTGTAGCAAAACAGTACCCTCACTGGACCGGCAATGCGGGTAAAATACACAGCAAACCAGACAGTGTTGGAAGGCTGAGGCCGGCCAGGGAAACAGAACTTAGCCTGGCAGTGGGGGGTGCGCTCGGCCACCAAGAGCAATAAAAGACGCAGCCAAACGTAAAAGCATGTGTGACCAAACGCAACCCCCACCAGAAATAGGGGCGAACAAGAGTCAATCGTGCTGTGCTGTCGAGCAGGAATCCTCAACGTGTGGAAGTCCTGGTCAAGAGCAGTGTCCAGAGCTCCGGCTGCAAACCTGGTCGTGGGACAGTGGAACTAAGAGGGGGGGGGGGGGAAATAAAAAGGGGGCCGCTAAGAGGCAAAGTTACTCACGGTCCCCCCGACACAGTAGCAGGAAACAGGGCGAACTGAAGACAACAGGGGAACCAGCAGGAGCGTCGTCCGGGCGTTGTTCAAGCCAGGATAGCACAGCAGCGGGGTCCTCAAAGAAGTGGGTCTTGCCGTCGCGGATAACACGGAGCCGAGCAGGGAACATCATCACGTAAGCCAGGTGACGGATGCGGAGCTGACGCTTGGCCTCTGTGAATCTAGCTCTCCTCTTCTGGATCTCAGCGGAGAAATCCGGGAACACCGCTATGCGCTTGTCCTCGTATGGGATGTTGCCTTTCTCGCGAGTGAGACGCAGAACCGCATCACGGTCTCGATAATTCAACATTTTTGCGATGAAAGTGCGCGGTGGGGCGCCCGGAGGTGGAGGTCGTGAGGCTAGGCGGTGAGCGCGCTCGACCGCAAACGTGGAGGAGAAGGCCTCGCGGCCAAAGTTAGTAATCAGAAAGCGTTCAAGGAAGGCAGGGGGGTCAGAGCCCTCCACTTTTTCAGGCAGTCCAACGAAGCGGAGATTGCAGCGGCGCATTCTATTTTCAAGCTCATCCTGTTTGCTCAGGACCGTATTCAGTTGGTGCTGTAGCCTTTCAGTAGTAACTTGCAGGGGGGGAATATCATCCTCCACTTGCCCAATCCTGCGCTCAGTCTCCCCCACTCGCTCTCTCAATTTGTGCATGTCCTGGCGTATAAGAGAGATGTCAACCTTAACCTCCTCTATCCTGGAGGTAAGGGATGTGCGGCAGAGATTGACCGCCTCGAGGATGCGAGCTGTGTCATCATTAGAGGAGCTCTCCGCGGCTGGGCTCGGAGCGGCGCCATCTTCCTCCACGTGGTCCGGAGCATCGGCTCGGAACTTACCGAGCCTGGCAACCGCGCTCTGGGACTTCTTCGGCAGGGACATTCGTGCAGGACACACTCCCGGGAAGGGGCGAAGGTTATGCCTTGTTAGCGGCGAAGATCAGCCCAACAGGATAGAATAACGGATGTATATCAGCCGGAGCTCATGGAGAGTGCGTCCTACTCCATGCAGCAGCAGGCCACGCCCCCACTGCTTTAGTTTTTAAAATAAAATCCTTATGTTGTTACCCAACTTCCCAGCTGAAATACAAAGGCGCCAGAGAACATTTTTAGAAGAGAAAGGTTAAAAAAGGTACTGTATGTAATATGATATATCTTAGCAAGCTCAGAGTGATCTACAAGGGATCAACTACATTTTTTGATACATCTTAGGATGCTAAGTAATGGACATGGTAAGCCATATCTAACCTTTTATAATAAATGGAAACCAATTGCAAACCTTAGTCGATTGTTTCTTGTATACATAACTTTCTGGTCACTGGTCCCCCTGCCCCCCTTTCAATTTGAACCTATGCTAAGTGATCTATTCAGTAGCCCTACAAGGGGATCATTTGCTATACAAATCTTCTATCTACAGTCAGATTTGAGTGATAGTTACATATTGAATATCCAGAAAGATTAGCTTGCCCTTGGGATAGCTCGGCTCCACTATATGACCCCTACTCTATTGAAAGAACTCTGAATTGCTTTCTCCGGTCAGGAATTGTGCACTTCTTGTTCATACAGTAACTTATGATCTTTGAATCTGGCCCCCAATTTGGACTTTAGGGGTGCCTTGAAATTGCTTGTAAGTTTTAGACGTGCTAGGCCAGTGATGGTGAACCTTGGCACCCCAGATGTTTTGGAACTACATTTCCCATGATGCTCAACTAGACAGCAGAGTGCATGAGCATCATGGGAAATGTTATTACAAAACATCTGGGGTGCCGAGGTTTGCCATCAGTGTGCTAGGCCGTGCAGACCTGGCTGCCCAAAGTCCATTTAAACTTCTATAAGGCCTCAGAAAATCCAGTACTTCCGGACATAAATAAGTGTAGTATTATGGCCTGGGATCAGGCTCAAAGCCAGTGGCTTTAGAAAAGAGGTTCACGCAGTAGTCTGCTGGATGAATACAAAGCAAATGATACAGGTTAACCCAAAGAGCAGGGTTTAAGTACTAGCTGGTCTTCACCGGATCTCCTCATGGTGAAGATAGCGCGTCTGGAACAAGCAGGAGTGTAGTCTATGAACAAGCCACAAGGTCAGTAATGAGTAGTAGCTAGGTAGTATCAGGCAGATTCGTTGTCAATGGTCTGTAACAAGTGTTAGTGTAGATAAGGACAGCAAGTGGTACAGTGGGAAAAGCCAGATCTGGATCCTGACAGTACTCCCTTCCTTCCAAGATGGCCCCTGGATGTCTTAAGGCCCAGTTTGGGATGACATTTCTGGTCAATGAACAAGCCAAATGTCAGTAATGAATAGTAGCTGGATGGGATCATGTGGAAGCCAATGGTCAATGAGCAAGATATCGCCTGGAGAGAGCACAATAATCTGCCAAACAGGAAATGCAATGACCTAGCTTAAATAGGAAGTTCATGAGAGGAGCAAAGAGTTCAAGGTTCAACAGAGACGAGGTAGAAAGCAGGGGAATGTCCATGCAACTAAAGAAGGAACCGTTCAGTATTTCAGGTGGCACACCTACAAGAGCCAAAGCTAGACACCACAGATGAACCAGGTTCAGATCTTCAAGCTTAGATAATGACTGAAACAATGGCTGGGATTACCCTTTATTAACTTCAGTCAGAGACAGACTTGTACAATTTTAAAATGTATACATTGCTTTTACCTTACACCAGCACGATTTGGGAAAACTTTCGACCAGCTACTCTAGTAACTGCTGATATCAAGTACTATATATTACTTATACTACTTTGACCAATGTCTCAATAACCCAAAATCATGGGGTTTGGTTATTAAGCCTCATTGAACCCTTGGGAGTTCGGAAAACATTTAGAGCACTACTTGGCCTATTGCTACTTTAGGTAAGGAAAGCATCGGTACTCCATTTGGAAATCTCCATCTCCTCAAACTTTAGACAAATGGAAATCCTTTGTTAAAGAGTAACTTCAGTTTTGTTGAGAAAAACAATCCCCTCTGGTTGATCGATTTGTACATTGCAAGAACTTTAATAAACTTTGTTGCAGATTCCTACCTGTTTTCTGCTCTGAAGAACAAGCTGTTTTTCTATGTCGATGTGAGGGTGAATCTGAATGAGTGACTTTAATCAGCTGATGCACTTGCAGTTTTCTAATAATCGAATTTGCAGTGTCTGCATCCCTTTAGAAATGATTAGCCCTTTGGGAGTATCTCATCAAAAATGCCTTTTTTGTTGCAGTGGATGCCTAAAATCTGACTTGTTGTAGTGCAGACTTCTAGGAAAAACAGTGAGCCAGCCACACAAGCAAGAAAATTACATATCTGTGGACGTTCCATACACGACCTGTGTACAGAATGCCTCCAGGTTGTCATATTGCATTGAATTTTACAGAAAATTCTAGCCTTGCAGTTTAAAAAATGTTTAAATAACATTCAATTACAATATGGCTTGTATATGCTATATATTTTTTCTATTTCCTTTTTTTTTTTTTTCCCAATGAAAGTGGAGTAACCCTTTAACTCCACACTGCCTCTATATAGAGCCGCCCAGATTTCATAAGACATGGTCCCCATTGCAGGAGTTCCCTGACACTGCAACATCAAACTAAAGCTGAAAACACATATATTTGTTAGATTTTTTTTTTTTTTTCCTTTTAGATTTACCTTCAACTGTGTAGTGTAAAGGCCTGCCTGATTGCATACAATTTGAAAGCGTTTAGGTTTGAACTCCATATTATATGGTTTTGGTAAATATAAAGGAAAGTTGTACAAGAAAATTGTATAAAGGTTGTATAGTGTGTGTGTGTGTGTAGTCAGCTTTAGACTTCCAGGGTTTATATGCTTTCATAAAGACTCTTAAAGCGGAGGTTCACACAAAAAAGGAACCACATTTGGCACCTTTCAGGGGGGAGGGGGTGCAGATAACTGTATGATACAGGTATTTGTACCCACTTCCGGGCATAGATATCTGCAGGATCTGCAAGTATCTACGCCACTTCCTATACCGCGCAAGGCTCTTCACTTACCGAAGATGGCAGCAGCACCGGAGAGCCGAGCGACAGATCGGCTTTGGGTGCCGACATCGCAGGCATGCTGGACAGGTAAGCGTCCATATTTTAAAAGTCAGCAGCTGCAGTATTTGTAGCTGCTGACTTTTAAAATAAAAAATTACAGCGCAACTCCGCTTTAAAGTACACTCCATTCATGTAGTTGTCTCCTAATATTGAACTAATGCTAAAGGTATTTACATTTTTCGAATTATATTTTTTTTCTTTTGAGCATCGCTTGCTGGATGGATAATATCATTTGATATGACAAGTAGAACATTCTTCTTTAATGTAATTGTTAAATACAACACAAATGATCTTGCTTGAATTTTTCAGGGAGAGGAGGTGGTGGAGGAGACTGCAACAGAATGTCTATATAAAGCCATGTTGTTTAACATACCTCAATACATGGTAAGTTACCTAACTTGGGTCAGTGCTCAGAAATCATGTTTGTATATATTGCCTGCAGCTCATTTAGCATTGGTGTAGAAAGTCTAGCTGAAACTATAACTACACAACAAAGTTGATGGGGCTTAATGGGAAGGTGTGGGACTGTATTGTGCTGCTTTGGTCAACATAAACATGATATTTTACCTAATTTAGGTGACCTTTTATTCTGTATAGTAAGGTTTCCCTGTCATTTGAGTCAGAACTACCATGTGTCCAAAGATTTTTGGTGGCAGAGCGATTTTTATTTTTTTCTCTATCTGAGCATGAATATATCCATCACTAATTTGGAAATCCTTTAGTGAAGGAATGGAGAGAATATTTATTTGTCCTTTCATATTGCTTAATGTTGTATTAGGCTGGCTACGCAGGTAGTACTTTGTGATATCATAATCTTCTTTAGGTTCTCCAGCAGCTATCTATTGCAAGGGCCTACATACAGGGGGTAATTTACGAAAGGCAAGTCCACTTTGCACTACAAGTGTAAAGTGCATTTGAAATTGCACTGACCTTGGAAGTGCAGTCGCTGCAGATCCGAGGGGGGCATGCAAGGATAAATAAAAAACAGCATTTTAGCTTGTATATGATTGGATAATAAAATCAGCACAGCTTCCCCTCCTTTCAGATCTACACCTCAGATTTGCAGCGATTGCACTTCCAAGTTCAATTTCAAGTGCACTTTGCACTTGTAGTGCAAAGTGGATTTGCCTTCCGTAAATAACCCCCATAGAGTCCATTTAGTTTTTATTTGGGTAGTCTCTCTTGCTACATAGTTGTTGGTAAATTAAAACCATTGTACAGTTGGATTATAATAGGTGTAGGCATCGTTTGGATTGATATGTTGCATTTCCTTGTGTGAAATGAGCTTTCAAAATTGTTTTCATGTTTCCAGTTGACAGATAATCTAACTTTTCAGTTTCCATAGTAGTTGTGAGGAACCAAGCAGAATGCTATCTATATGAAACCATGCAGTCTGGTTTTAATCAGACCTTTGCAACTGTGATCATTCCGTTGTGTTTCTTGGAAACTTTGATGAGCCGTATTGGTTTCTCGTCAGGAATGGAATGATATGAAATGCATGGAGACTTCTATTTGATCACTTATTCCATAACTGATAATGGATTGGACATGTTTTTTTCCGTTTGAACTATTCTCTGTTTGGGGGTTACTATGAAACATGCTCTAGAAGAATAAGTGCTGTATATGTGACCTATTGTATCTATACGTTTGTACCTGTTTTGGCAGATTGCCTTGTTGAAGATACTTCTGGCAGCTGCTCCAACTTCCAAAGCCAAGACTGACTCCATTAATATTCTGGCTGATGTTTTGCCTGAGGAAATGCCGTGAGTAGTAGTAAAGTGGAGTAAAATAATCGTATGAAAACAGTTGCCAGCAATGATCTAGTTAATAAAGCTTAGTAAATATATACAGCCAAGAGGGGCGTGTCCGGATGTGAAGCGGAGCGGACGTGTGTCTGGGGAGCTCCGGCCATCCGCATATGAATCCTGTGCCATCCTGCTAAGTCCTTGGCCCAAAAGGAGTGTTTTTTTGCCCAGAAGATCCGCTGCCCTGCCGTGAGGTGTCCGGAGAGGCTATTGTGGAGTGGGGGACCGTGGAGTCGGAGATACGACCGCTCATCCTCCTCGTGCCGGCCGCCATCTTCCCAGCCTGTGAGGAGCAAACGGAGCTAATCCGGGGCCTGTGGGAGAGGTAAGGGGCTCCTCTTCATCCATCCGTTGCCCCCCCTTGTCCCCCTGGGCTGTCCCGTCCTTCCGCGGGCCGCTAGAGTGATTTTCGGGCCTGAGGCCTAGCGCGGCCTAGTGAAGCCTGCCGCGGACCGGACTTTCCTGGCCGGCCGGCCGGCGAACGAGCACCGCGATCGGCCAGCGGAGCGGCGGAGGCGGCTGTCGGTCGGTGGGGGGCTGAAGCTGACATCACAGGCCTGGCAGGAGTTGGTGGGGAAGCTGTGGAGCCTTAAAGAGACTGCCCCGGCCTGGTCCGGCCTAACGTAGCCTGGGCCTCAGTTGCAGCCTGCACCCAGTGGCTGGGGGGGATGTGCTGTGGTCGGCCTGGCCTCTGTGCTTTAGTAGCTGCTCCTTTTATTTGGTTCTGGACACTGATTCTCCTTGCAGGGGGGGCTGTTCTGGTGCATTGACTGAGGGCCCTGACTGTCCTCCCTTGCTGACGGACATTGCATCCATCCATCCAGCTCCCTGGGCCCTGCCATTTTGAGTCACTGCCTGAGCCTCGCTACCTAGGGACTGCAGCTGTGAGGAGCGGAGGCTCACGGGCGCCTGCGGCCCGCACCCCTTCATGGGCCCTAAACATCGGCCCAAGAGCTCTTCTGCGTCGAGCTGCCCTGCTCCTGATCCGCCTGCTCAACCAGATCCCTCTCTTATTGGGAGGGTGCAGTCGCTGCTTGCGGAATTAGCCATGGAGTCCGGTTCCCCCTCTGGGGCAGCATTGCCTACCCCTCCCTCCCAGGACAGCACTGCGGTGATACTGGCCGCCATTGAGCAGAGTAAAGCCTCTATGCTGGTACGCATTGACCGCCTTGCAGAAGAATGTACCTTTATTAGGAATGACCTGGACAAGATCAGGGGTAGGCTGACTGAATCAGAATCACGAATTTCTGCAGCTGAGGACCTCACGGCTACCCATACCAACAACATAGCGGACCTGCAACGCACGGTGCGACTGCTTGTCGCTAAGGCTGATGATGCGGAGAATAGAGCAAGACGCAACAATATCCGTGTCATAGGTCTGCCGGAGGGGGAGGAGGGTGATCGGCCAGCGGAGTTTGCTGAAGATTTTTTCAAGAAGCTGTTGAGCCTCCCGGAAGTCTCCCCGACATATGTGGTCGAGCGTGCTCATCGGGTTCCTACAGGACGTTACATCCCAGGGGCGACTCCCCGACCCTTCCTGGTCCGCTTTTTGAATTTCAGGGACCGGGATAGGATCCTCTCCGCAGCCCGTAGGCTCCCTTCTCTACCATACGGCAACTCCTCAATCCTACTGTTCCCGGACTTTTCGGCAGATTTGCAGCGCAAGAGAAGGTCCTTTAATGATATCCGCAGGCGCCTACGGGACAAGGATATTAAATACAGCATGTTATACCCCAGCCGCCTTCGGGTGCCTTATAACGGATCAGTGAAGTTCTTCGACACCCCGGAGGAAGCAAATGAATGGCTGATCACTCTACGCTAATCTTCTACAGCTTTCCCTACGTTAATGGGGGGTACTACTACTTGCCTGCATTGTTATCCTGCTGTGGGCTCCTGGCCTTTTTTTTTTTTTTGGTTTTTGTTTTTTGTTTTTTGTTTTTTTCCTGGCGGGTTGCTGTCACGGCAGCTGCGAAACTCACGGGATGCTACTTCCCAACGGATGGGTGGATGCCTTTGTTTCATCCTTCCTGCCGGCGGACGGCGTATGGATCTCCGCCTCTCCTAGGGCTGCTGCGATGCCTTGCCATCTCTCCAGTTGATCCTGCCTGACTCTGCTTTGTTTTGTTTTTTTTATTTTCCTCTTATGGGTTCTTTAACTGCCTCCTTTAGCTCGGAGCTCCCCGGACGTGGGACACTGAAGGACTTATTAGTTTTTTCCCTCATTTCAGGTTTTTTGCCCTGACAAGACTAAGCGGCTTTGAGCGGCCGCTGCTTCGGAACTTTTTTTGTGACTAAAGTCTGGAGGTTTAAGTTTTGGTTAGGTTTTTGGGTATCAAACTGGTCATGTTTTTTAGTGCCCGATTGTTTTTTGTTTTTCACCAATTGGGGCACTCTTGGCTGGTAGGGAGTTGTGGGTTTTCTTTTTTTCTTCTTTTTTGTTGTTTTAATTATGTTGCTGTTTCCTTGTTCTTTTTTCTTTTTTTCACTGTGCGCTCTGTCTCCACTGATAAATGCACTTGTTTTGAATGTTTTGCATGTTGTGCTGCCTTGCTCCATGCTCGCTGGCAGGATACTGGGATATTGTATGTGTATTACTGTACTATCATAATTATTAATTGTTTCCATGGCGTTAAGACTAGTGTCTTGGAACGTGCGGGGCCTTAATGATAAGGTAAAAAGGGCGTTGATGTTTAAATACCTGAATAATCACAGACCCCATGTACTTTTTCTTCAGGAGACTCATCTCCTGGGGAATAAAATCCTTGCCCTGCGCAGGCCCTGGGTGAGACAGGCATTTCATGCCACATACTCTAGCTATGCGAGGGGAGTGGCCATCTTGCTAAACAAATCACTAGCTTACAAAGTTGTTCACCTGCATACTGACCAAGGGGGTAGATTTATTGTCCTACTGTTAGAGATCGGCCAGGTGGTTTACGCTTTGGTCAACGTATATGTGCCCCCTCCTTTCAATCCACAGATTCTGTATAAGATTGCTGAACTGCTGGCTCCCCTACAGTTCTCCAGATTGTACATAGCTGGGGATTTTAACTCTATTTTAGACCCGTCCCTGGACTCATCCAACCCGAACAGGGCTTATTCGCCAGATCTACTGCAGTGGGCCCAAACGTTTAACTACACTGAGATCTGGAGATGGAGGAATGTGGGCGTACGGGCCTATTCTTTCCACTCCTCCACACATAGGTCGGGCTCTCGGATTGATTTGGTCTTCGGCAACTCTGGGGCCCTGACGTCGGTGAGGGGGGCCCTGTACCTGCCTGCAGGCCTCTCTGACCACGCACCTTTGGAGGTCACCTTGCAGTTGTCGGACACCAGGGGTACAGGTTGTTGGCGTCTGGCGTCCAAATGGGTACAGGACTTGCGGGTGGGGGAGGAGGTCGCTCCTAAGCTGAAACAATATTGGGATCTGAATGAGGGTTCTGCCTCGGTACAGATGGTCTGGGATGCTTTTAAGGCCAATACCAGGGGGGAATATATTTCGGCTATCAAGGCGGTCCGCTCTGAGATGTCATCTCAGATGCGGCAGCTTGAGGGGAGCGAGACCGAGGCGGCTGAGGCTTTTTCCGCCTCGCCGACCCCGGAGCGCTTTACTCGGCTGGCTGATTCAAGGCGGGCCCTATCCCTTCATCTTGCGGAGGCCACACACTTAGATCTGAAGTCTCTGGCAGGGAAAATCTTTGAATCCGGGGACAAAAATGGTAAGCTTCTGGCAAATTTAGTAGCTGATTCTAAAATGCAGACAGTTGTCTCGGAGATCTATGGATCGGAGGGTCAGTTGGTGTCCGCGCCTGACATGATACTTTCTGAGTTCAGGGCCTTCTATGAACAACTGTATGCTGAGGTTCCAGGGGGGTCGGTGGAAGCGCAGAGGGAATTTCTTTCCTCCTTAAATTTGCCCTCTCTATCACAGGAGGACCGGGAATTCCTTGATAAGGATTTTACCTTGGAGGAAGTGGAGGAGGCAATTCGCTCACTCCCTGGTGGGAAGACTCCTGGACCTGATGGTCTACCTGGCGACTGGTACAGGATGTATGCCCCACTGATTGCTCCCAAGTTGTTAAAAGTGTTCTCCGATAGCAAACTTCGGATGGGGCTTCCCCCATCCATGTATCAAGCACATATAGTGCTTATCCCTAAGCCTGGCAAGGATATCTCCCTGTGTGCTTCCTATAGACCGATCTCCCTGCTAAATTATGATCTGAAAATTTTGACGAAGATTCTGGCCACCAGGTTACGGACGGTCCTGTCATCCCTGATTGAGATGGACCAAACTGGATTTATGCCAGGGAAGTCCACTGATATAAATCTACGACGGGTGTTTACACATTTGCAGTTGCCGGCCACTGAGTCTTCTACGAGGGTCATAGTTACACTAGATATTGAAAAAGCTTTTGACTCTGTGGCCTGGCAGTTTATGTCCTTAGTTTTGGAGGCCATGGGTTTTGGAGTTGGATTTTGTAATTGGATACATATTTTATATAAGGAGCCCCTGGCGCAGATTAAGATGGGTGGCGCCTTGTCAGAGCCTTTTGCTGTTAGGAGAGGAACGCGGCAGGGTTGTCCATTGTCACCGGCTCTGTTTGCCCTGGCAATGGAGCCACTCGCGTCGGCCCTCAGGAAGGCGGAGGGAGTTAGAGGGATACAGGTGGGTTCCATACAGGAGAAAGTAGCCTTATATGCAGATGACCTCATACTCTTTTTAAGTGACCCGGCCCAGTCTCTCAGGGAGACGCTACTTATTCTTTCTCACTTCACTGACTGTTCAGGGCTCAAGGTAAACTGGGATAAATCTCAAATTATGTCAATAGATAGGGAAGCCAAGGCAGCTGCGGATCCCAACCTGCCACTCATGTGGACAGATACTATGAAATATTTGGGGATTTACATTTCCCCCTCTTCCTCTGATTTTTGTTCCCTCAATCTGGATCCACTGGTGCGGCGGATGAGGACTAGACTGAAGGCATGGTCGCATCTCCCTCTCACCTTGATTGGGAGAATTAATTTATTTAAGATGAAGCTTTTGCCTGCTTTTCTCTATGTTCTCAGACATGCTCCAGTCTGGATTCCTAAAAAAATATTTCGCACGATAAATTCTCTTTTGGTGTCCTTTCTCTGGGGCGCTGGTCAGCCACGGTTTAAGCTCACGGTATTGCAGAGGCCTTGGGGGGAGGGTGGACTAGCTTGCCCGGATTTGTACTCCTACTATGTGGCGGCTCTTCTGACCCATGCTCATAATTGGCTGGTTTCAGACGAGTCCAATGCGGCGGTGGTCCTGGAAGCGGCGTGGTTGGGGTCGTATGAGGCACTAAGACACTTGGTGTATCGCGGTCTGCGAGCCCCTTTTCCTCTTACTGCTGCAATGAGGGCGGTTATAAGGGCATGGAAGGCTGCCAATCTGATGCGCCCCGTACCCGCGGGACACATCTCCCCGCATAGTCCTCTTTGGCTCAACCCGAATTTACCGGAATTTGGCTCTATTCCTGACCCTAGTGTATGGGCAAGCAGGGGTATTAAATATATTGATCAACTCTGTGTTGAGGGCAAAATTCAGACCTTTGACAGGCTGAAACAACAGTATACACTGCCCAACTCACACTTATTCAGATACTTACAACTTAATCACGCCTTTCGATCGCAGTTTGGAAATGCCCCCGTCGCATTCTACACCTCAAGGTTGGAATCTCTGCTCAGAGATGTTGATCTGTCCAAACCGTTGTCTGCTATCTACAAGGTATTACTCCCAGGTGTCCATACCGGTCTGGAACTCCAAAGGGCAAGGTGGGAAGCTGATTTTCCCTCCTTGGACACGGAGGACTGGGAAGATGTATGGGAGTACCCTTTCCTACAGTTAGTGTCAGCCAGAGATAGATTGGTGCAATTCAAAATAGTGCATAGGGTATATTACACTCCGCAACGTCTTCACAGAATCTATCCATCTGTCCCTGATTCTTGTTGGAGATGCAACTCACTTTCGGCGGATTTCATACACATGTTCTGGAGCTGTCCTCAGATAGCTGGGTTCTGGGTGGAGGTGACTAATTTTATTCTGACGGTTACCACCGTTAACGTACCTTTATCGGTCGAGATATGCCTCTTAGGACTGGTCGAGCCGCTGGCTACACGCCGAGCGCTCAGAACACTCCTGGGCTTATTGCTGTACTATGCCCGTAAGTCGATTGTTCTCAAATGGAAGGCCCCGGTAGCCCCCTCTATTAATTTTTGGAAGAACTTAGTGAATACGGCTCTCCCTCTTTACAGGGCCACCTACCTTTCGCGAGGGTGTGGCACTAAATTTCATAAAGTATGGGGCATTTGGACGGAGTCGCGCGACACCAACGCTGACTTGAATCCGGACTGATGGAGTTTCATTAGTGACTAGGGGAAGAGTTCTAAGTGGTGTGCTATTCATGTAACCTTGGGTCATTCTTTACGTGGGCAATAGGGGATTGGTAGGTGAAGGGTGATGTATGCATATTTTATCCTGGGTCTGAGTGTGGACTGTGGTGGAGCATGGGCGAATTAAGTAACTGTCCGGAGTAATGTGCAGTGGTGCTGGAGCGTACAGGGGGAGGGGGGGTTTTTCTTTTTTCTGTTGGATGCACACGCAGGTGGCGGTGTATCGGGTGGGGGGAGGGGGAGGGTTCATTGGTTGTTCCCTGATTGTTGACTCAGGGGGGGTTTTGTAATAATCAGCCTGGGTATGCCCAATAGGCTGTAGGTTGTTTTATTGTTTTACTTGCAAATTAATAAAAATAATTTTCAAAAAAAAAAAAAAAAAATATATACAGCCAAGCCTTATACTGCATTGCTTAGACTGAGGGGAGTTCAAGTTCCCTTCGGAGTTCCCCAAAATTCCTTTTGGTAATGTGGCTCTTTAAAAAAAAAAAAAAAAGTGTATGTATATGTGTGTGTGTGTGTGTGTATATATATATAATATATATACCATCGGTGGAATGTCAATGAGCAGATTAGCTAAAACAAACTTTTGGGCTTTCTTCTGTACATAAACTGCCTGGCAACATATAGAGCAAGCACTCTAAAAAGCCAGGTTATTGTGTTAAGGGAAACATTTTTTCCACAGGTTTCTTGGCTGAGCTTTAGTTCATTGTTTCTTGCTCCCATTTTCCCAATATTGGCTGGTATAACTGTCAGAGACCATTTTGTACACAAAGTGACAGGTCACAGCTAAACCATGACAACTATTTCTGTAATGGTGATCCAGCATTTTAGAGTGCTGGATCCTTCTGCAAATTTTACATAGTTACATTGGCCCAAGCTGCACCAATGAAACTATGTATGTGCTATACCTGTGTTATCCCTGTGGAGGCTGGAAATCATTGTAGTTGGCACCGCTACTGAGCTGATTGCCACTAGATCTAGGCTGCCCTGCTACTTAACATAGGAGTTTGCCCACTCGGTATGGGTACAACTCACAGAACATATTGCTTTTTATCAGTAAATGCAAAGTATTCTCTGATTGTATGAGGTGGAGATTGTGACAGCAGCACACCCCACTGCACCACCTCATCCAATTGGATAATGTTTTGCATTCATTGAGAAAATGCAAAGTGTTCCCTAAATGGTGACCCACGGTATATTGGTGTGCCGCTCAGTCTTGATCGCTGTGGGGAGTAATGTGGGCAATGCCGCGTCTGCTGCATGAGTGCCAGCAAGGAATGAAGTTCGTCCCAGCTTCTGTATTCACTGGAAGGAAGAGAGGAAAGATCCCTGGTGCTGCACATTCATGGAGTCCTATGGTGGTATGAGAGAGACAACCTCAGCCTGAGCTTCTGCCAGGCCATGCCCCCCCATGTGTTTTGCTCCTGGCGGTGGAGTGAAACACATTGGGGGCATGACCTGGCAAGAGCCCAAGCTGAAGTTGTCTCATTACCTTTATAGGACTCCATGGATGTGCAGCACCAGGAATCTTTCCTCTCTTCGTTCCCTGAATGGTGGCTGTCATGAGTGGGTAATCTCCTGTGTTCACAATGCTGCAGGCCCCGGAAGCTCATGGAGATCACTGTAGTAGTGGTGGTTGCCTACTTCAGTAATTTTCAGCTTCCGCAGGTATAGCACATACCTAGATTGGGTCAAACTGGACCAATGTAACTGCAAAAAATGCTATACCTACCTAAACTTTAGCTTTAAGGGCTTTTGCGGACAGATTATCTAAGTAATATTCATAGCTTTGCTTTAAATGTTATATAGATTTTATTTTTTTATTTTTTTAATAAAGCACTTCAGCTTTCACACCTGTTTACCTCTTATCTGGGTATACATGGATTGAAATTTGTCCAGTTTAGCAAGGCACTGTGGTTGTACAGAAGTTCATCTGCCGATTAACTTCTATACCACTGCCCTAATTGATTTTCCCCACTCGACCAGCATCACAGGCTGTAGACCGCAGCATTTATCAGTGTTTTCTGACTACTGTCTGAATATAATAGCTCAGCGGAAGAATTTCTCCTATCCACTTTGAATGTGTGGATTGCAGAATTGAATGAAAAAAAGGACTAATGACCATAGCCATTTTTAAATTTCCACCTGACGTCAGCGGCTGCATGCAATGTGAATATCTCCTAAACCGTACAGGTTTGGGAGATATTTTGCTCACAGGTATGCCTCATTATAAGCTTACGTGTAGGTAAAAATTTTAAAAAATGGGTATACAACCACTTTTAGAAAACAAAATGATACAGACACTTTTTTTTCTGGGGGGACAGACTAGGCTTTCTATTCACAGTGTTGTCTTTCAAAAAAAATTTTTTTTAAATATGCAAAATACATTTTTATTTTTTTTTATAAGGAAAAGGTTTTACTGTAAATAGAAAGTACGGTATACATTTTAGGAAAAAATGTCTAATTTAAAGTGACACCAAAAGCATTTCAAAGTCATTTGCAAATGAGAAACTTTTGTTAGATTTTTCTTTCAGTTTTGAATTTTTTTTTTTCTTTTATGCAATACAAAAGTCAAACAAAAGAAAACATTTAGATAAAAAACATGTAGGGGAAGGGAAAGTTAACTGGGGCTGTTCAGGGTTAATAAGGAGTTTAATAATTTTATTATATTCAATTTTATTTTTAATATTGTAAACTTGTATGATTTGTTTGTGCATATGATATCCGCTAAAGATCAGACATGAATGAAATTGTAAAATACAATGAAGCAATAAATTTTTACAATGTATTTACTCAATGGTGCTTGTAGACTATCTGCATGTGTACTTTTACACAGAAGCAGCTGAATTTTGCCAACCACCCAATTCTGCAATCTGTGTAACACAGAAATTCCCGGCTGTCGCTTTGACAGTCTGTAATGGCACCTGAGAGAGTGGTGGCATGGATGAGTAGAACAGAAGATGCTTCCTAAAAATTGAAATATTAGGAGATATCTCTTGCATTCAAAATCCTCAAGTGGTTAAGCACAAATTATTAAAAATCTTGTTAACTATACCACTTTATGACCAAAGGCCTTTGAAACCAGGGACCTAATGGCCGGAGAGCTGTTTTTATATTATTTTTCCATGACGGTACAGAAATGGTGTGTGTGTCTGATGATCACACAGTTGAGACATATTTTTGAGCAGCATTTAGTGAATACTGCTTTATGAAATGAGTGTCATCCACTGTAAACTTCAGCTTCTGGCTCCCAGGCAGAGAATAGTGTCACTGACATGATCATTCATGTCAGTGAAGGGTGTATATGAATTGGTAGACACTTGCTTATTCCCCGGAACTTTTAGGCCAGTTAATAGTGTATATTTCAGCAGTCAGGTGCAGGAAGAGATTAAACTTGTGCAAAAGGAGCGACAACGTATTACTGGCAATTTTAAAATGATTGACAGATGGGTGGAGTTTTAATTTATTTTTTTACTTCAAAAAATGGCCACATTTGCAAGTAAATGTTCAATGAAACATGAGAAGTCATTAATCTCTGCTTAAAGTATGTGCTTTGTAGGCAGTGAAATGAGTAACCTATACATTTGTGTTTTCTTATATTTTCATGTTGGCTGCTTTCCCTTTATATTTTTATCCCCTAGGGTCACTGTGCTGCAAAGCATGAAACTGGGGATCGACGTGAACCGTCACAAAGAGATCATTGTGAAGAGTGTATCTGTGCTGCTGGTACTGATACTCAAACACTTCAAGCTCAACCACATCTACCAGGTATAGGGCCCAGAAATGTGTGAGAGCAATACAGATTTCTGTTTTCTACATCTCCCCATGACAAATCATAGCATTGAGAGGAGTCTGCCTATTTTTCATTAAGTTTTTGAGACGTGTAATCTAAAACACTCAAGCTTGTTTTACACGTGACAGAAACCTTATTTATCTTTTAGTGAAAGGCACTCACAGAATCCTACTAATTGATGACAAGAGCCTGCAATAGTGTGTAATATTTACTCCACATATGTATGAAGCGCTACCCCCATAGGAGCCGCTGAATTGTTTTGTAATTTCTTTGCACACCTGAAGATGACACACCTCGCTCACCCAGCACTAAAGCTGGCCATACATTATACAAATTTCTTGTTTAATTTCCTTTTGATTTATCTTAAACCAGTGGCGTAGCTACAGGGGTCTCGGGGGTTGCAATGAAGACCCTCTCCCTGCTCCAGGGGGCCCATGTGGCTTGTAGAGAGAGGCTGTCAGATCAAACTCCCAATTGTGCATCAGCACTGGGAGCTTTGTCCAGACAGTGAACACACTCAGCAAAGTGAAGGAGGGAGAGTACTGTGCTCTGTCTCCCCCTACAGTGTAGTATACAGCTTTGTGATTGAAGGTACTGTACTGCTGATTTTTATTTATTTTTTTGTTTAAAGGCTGTGTGTGTTTGTGTGATTTATGTGTGTGTTTATATCCACTCATTCCACTCATTCTCTGACACTGCAGAGTATTTCACTCAGTAGTGTTACTACCAGGGTCTCAAAGATTGCACTTGTGACCAGGCCCTGGTGTTCCGCCACCGTTGGGGCTCCAAAAAGGCAAGAAGAGAGCCTGCTGCATAATATATGTGAAAGGGTGTCACGGCAAGGTCGTAATAAAGGGCTCTACGATGGGAGTAAAGGGGCCCGGGCACAGAGATCCTTGCCTTGGGACCAGTGGGTCTGAGAGCCCTTCAGGTTTTTTGCACAAGAGCTCTGAAGCTTCTATTTAAATTTCTGCCTCAAACTATGTAGTACAAGGGCCTGCCTGACTGCCTACAAATTGAAAGTGTTTAAGTTTGACCTCCTATTATATTCTGTGGTAAATCTAAAGGAAAAATGTTTAACATATGGGCAGCTTTACCAATGCCCTTTTGAAGTATTTCAAAGAATCAAGTGTAGCCTAAAAAAAGAAAGGATTAGCAAGTGTACTTGCACAAACCATCGATAAGGTAATGTTACTCAGAGTTCTGGTTAAACACCTGCAGTATTCTGGCTAACAGTAATTATCTGTACGGCATTTACCTAGCAACAATATATAAGGAGTCATAACTTGCTATAACAGTCCCAGTTTTATCCCAGTGGCCCATGACAGACAACAGATTAACTTGTATATTAGTCTCTTCGCAGTGCTAGGTCACCCTCTTGTAGGTCTTTAGACACTTGCACCGATTCAGTAAAAGTCCAGTTCATCAGACAGGGATAGAATTTGCTGATCTCTCTCTTTCAATTCCACTGAGACAGCCCCTCTTTTCCTTCCTTTCGAGTGATGGGAGTGCTCTTTTTAGTACAGTCTGATCTCTCCAGACACTCAAATAATTCCCTTTCAAGGAGAAAGTTTACGTCTAAGTTCTCACCCAATTGTGGTCAGCTATGGCAGGGATCAATTCACCCAGCAGCAGTTCAGTTCCTTTTTCACACACCTGCTTGTTTCTAGAATCATTCCCTTACATGTATCGTTGCCCAAAGTATGATGTCAGCAGCAATCTCTGATCAACTCTCTTCTCCTTGGCAGAACAACATCAGATAACTCCAAAAAACTCTGGTCACACACCACTGTTCCCCGTTCACTACAACCTTGTGGTGCCCTCTCTCAGCTACTCGGCACAGGAAAATGGTTTCACAGCACATGGTTGTCACAGTAGATTCCTGCATGCGCTCTGTAAGCTGACGACACAACAGCTTCTTCTCTTCAGCAGCCTAGTTCACTACCCCCTTCCACATTACATCAGCCAATCACAATTCTCCAGACCCATCCAAAATGGTTACCCCTGCACTTTAGAGAATCCATAGACAAGCAAAGTGGTCTCCATAAAGGGTTAATTTACTTTTAGCAAAAACTGTCTATGCAGATAAGGGATGTCTGTAGATGAAAATAACTGTGCAGCTTTAATCAAAATTTTAATAATATCCCTTCTGTAGGTGTAGACCATTTTATGTATCCCATTAAACCTGCCCTAAAAACTCCCAGGACGTTGGTAAGTGAGGTCCAGCTGTTACTGTTCACCTTCACCTATTATTTCAACTTTGGTAAAGCTGCACAATTTGTTTTTATCTACAGACACTCCTTATCTGCATAGGCAGTTTTTTTTTTTTTTGGTAAGATCTTATACACACAGGACATTTTGAAAACTCTCCCAGAAGCCTTTCCTCCTGGAAGCAGCATTTTTGCATAAAAAGCCCTGACGCTTGTAAATGCTTTTACAACCGTGTAGGCGCATTTACAGGCCTTAAATGCTTCGGTGTTAATTGGCCAGAATAATAATATATTCTGGCAATTAAAATTAATTTCTCCAGGGCTAAACGAACCTAGCGGCAATGCTTGTTTATAAGCAGTTACAAGCGTCAAATGTTTTTCTGCAAAAACTGCTGCTCCTAGACCCTGGTAGTGGGTTTTTTTGGCCACTAAACGCTGCTAAAAGCCTATGGGTGCATGGACTAACGTGCAAGGAAGTTAAGCGGCAGCTGCAAAAATGTCCAGTGTACATGAGGCCTGAAGGTGAACTAACCCTTTATAGATTTCTGCAATAAGGAATATTCAGTTTACTGTAGAAGGATAATACGGCAGCAACAAAGGAAGAGGTTCCACAGCAGTTACCAACTAATGTCCATGTTACAAGTAAAACATGAAAGGTGTGTGTATGTATGTGTATATGTATACAGTATAGATAGATGTACATTACCTTATTACCTTGATGTCTGCAAAAAGCAGGAGAGCTGCTGCCTACTGGAGAAGTCTACTATAGCATCCCTTTTTGTTTGGTTACACTGGCACTATGAGTGGTATTTTTTGTTTTTTGTTAGATGGCCCTCAGTTCACAGAGCGATGTAATTTACAAGGTGGCAAGACTACACCTGTGAATGCCTTGTACACACGGTCGGAAATTCCAATGGAAAATGTCCGATCGGATTATATTGTCGGAAAATCCGATCGTGTGTGGGCTCTATCGGACTTTTTCCGTCGGGAAACTCAGACGGAAAAAATTTGAGAGCAGGATCTCAATTTTTCCGACAAAAAAATCTGTTCAGACTTTTTCTGATCGTTTGTAGAGAATTCCGATCTGACAAAGTGCCACGCATGCTCAGATCAAATTATGAGACCAAATCTATTGGCTACTAGCCTCAACGTAGTCCCGTGGTAACGAACGAACGTCATCAAGTTCTGAATGATCGGATTTTCCGATGACTTTGTCTGACCGTGTGTATGCAACACCAGTTTCGGACAAAATCTGTCTGAAAAAATCTGATGGATTTTGTGGTCGGAATGTCCGACCATGTGTCCAAAGCATTAGACTTTGGAAATGCACATTTGTCAAAAATATATATATTTTTTAAGATGTTTCACTTTAAATCCTTCTGTCTGTGTTGCCCAGCAGTACGCAGCCTTGCTCAGCTATTCTTCTTCTGTTTTTGTAGTTTGAATACATCTCCCAGCACCTGGTGTTTGCTAACTGCATCCCTCTGATCCTGAAATTCTTCAACCAGAACATTATGTCCTACATCTGTGCCAAGAACAGGTGAGAGCAGAATTTAATTTTTTTACTAAGATCCTATTTAGTGACATAAATAACATACTTTTGGAGTTGTAAAATGATTTGTCGCTGAGCGAGGATGTGAAGTCTTTTATCCAAATTTAATTCAAAATGTTAACTGACATATGGTTCTATGTACTCTAATCCACCAGTGCTTGGATCTATAAAAATTACCAAAGCTGCTGTATCCCAAATTCAATATAAGCACTTGGTACATATTTGAATCCATGCTATACGATACTGTTGGTTAGTGTATACAAATCTATATGCATTCAACTAAAAAAAAAAACACATAGATTATACATTATTGCAAAAACAAAGTTTCCATTTATCAAAATTCTACAAACAATGCAGATATCTCCAACAAATTCAGGCTCTATGCCCTTAATACAGTGTCTGTATCATGGATTCCATAAAAGTGCTCTCGTGTTCACTTCTTGAATATATGCAGACAGATAACGCAGTGTTCCAGTGATTCTCCACCACTAACACAGAGAACTCACCAGATTTATATGACCACCCACTACAGCAACGGTCTTCAAACTGCGGCCCAGGGGCTGGATGTGACCCTTTGTTTGCCTTTTTCTGGCCCTTGGGGCACTATTTTTCTTCTTAATAAAAATACCTTATTCCTCCTCCTGACACCAGTGATGAGGAACAATTCTTTTCAATGACACTAGTCATGGGTCACGATTCCTCCCACTGGCACCAGTGATGGGGCACTATGCCTCCCACTGGCACCAGTGATGGGGCACTATGCCTCCCACTGGCACCAGTGATGGGGCACTATGCCTTCTCCCACTGACCAAAGTTGCTTTTTATTTTCTTTACTTCCACTGGCCATCATAAAGTCTCAAGGACGGTAAAATGCCCCTTTTAGTTTAGAAAGTTTGGAGACAAGTGATTTTATGGCAAAATAGAGGAAGACCGCCATAGTGTGAAACCTTAAACAAAATTTTTCCTTAAACCACTTTTCACATTGCCTACTCACATTAAAAAGTTCTATGCCTTGCATTGAGTCGTATTAGCTTTGCTGATATCAAAAGTACTTGGGGTACCTTCTCCATATGCCGTGGCCACGAGCGGTCCCTTCCTACTCTTCCCTGGGTGTATAATGCGTCACTTTTGGGTGTACTGTAGAAGGGAGCGCTCATGGCCACAGGATATGGAGCAGTACTCTTGATGTCCGCAAACAAGGAAATGTACCTTTAGTGCAAGGCATAGCACTCCTTTTTTATTTATTTTTTATTAAAAGGTTTTATAATTTTTTTATTTTATTTTTTTGATACATGCATCCATACAGACATACAAACAACCAAAACAGTTGGCACTGTACAACAGAAAGGCACACGTTGAACAGATGTTACAACTGATCACACATCTTTTACATTATTATTTGCATACTTCTAATGATTCCTACTGCTCGTATAATATATCATGTTAATGCACATGTCAGTGTCCAACAATATATACCGCATGTATATAAAAACACCGCATTCTCACTACCAGTAGCGAGGTATACATCGAGAAACAGTAGCTACAGCCCTAGACCAGTGCCACTAAACCGTTCTAAACCAAAACTAAAACCAGACCTGCAACAGTCAGCTTCTCCCTTTTTTATTTTTATTTATTTTAAGCCTGTTAACTGTATATCTTTAACAGTCCGAACAAATCAACAATTATTTAGATTTTGCCCCCTACACATGTCTGCAGCACTATGATAGGCCTTGCAAAATCTGGAGCCAACCCTGGTAATTAAATCCAGGGGCCCCATAGTTTATTACATTTAAACGGGGTACCCCTAGATTTCAAGATGTGCCTTTCCTTGAGTAAGGTAGTATTTACTTGGGTGCGCAGCTCCTCGAACTTAAGAGGGAGAGGGGCTATCCATTTCATTTATGTGCCAAACACAACAGGCGAGTAATAGCAGTATGAACATGGGGTGTAAATAGTTCTTCATCAAGAAACCCTAGAACACATTTCAGAGGGTCATTTTGAATAGAGACCTGAAAAGCTTGATTAATAGCTGATATTATTTTGTTCCAATATCTTACAAGCTTGGAGCGCCTCCAGAACATATGCAGATGGTCAGCTGGAGTACCCCCCCCCCCACCTGGGACAGTCTGGGTACTCTCTACAATGCCATTTAAATAGCTTGAGGGGGGTTCTATGAACCCCAGGAATAACAAAAAGTTGGGACAAATGCAAAGTTGGCCAAATTGAGACCAATGGGACCTGTTCTAAAATAGACTGCCATATTTCACCATCTACTGTTGGGATATCAGATGACCAGTCCCTTCTGCCTTGAACCTGCACTATACTTTGATAACAATTCACTAATGACCCATAGTGTGTGTGTGTATGTGTATATGTATATGTATATATATATATATATATATATATATATATATATATATATATATATATATATATATATATATATATATATTAGCTATTTGAACAATTAGTGGTGTATCGATCTGTTTGAGGGATGTAGAACTAGCCTGAGTAAAAAGTGCATGGTGAAGCTGGAGGAATTTAAAGCAGGAATTGGAGACACTAACTCTTCCCTGTAAGTCTGTGAACAGGATCGGAGCGCTACCATATACTATACTAATACATCACCAAATAAATCCTAAAAACTCATATCAAATATAAAATAACAATATATAAAGTCCATAAATTCCAGTGAATAAATAAATATGACGTTTGTGTGAATCCAAGTAGGTTTTTCCAGTGCAACTTCAACTTAATTGGATGTGCAGTATAAAGTGCTAAGACCAAAATTCGTGCTTCCCTCTGTTTGCCCTCTCACTCACCAGAGATCCTGGACTCCCATAACAGAAGTCGAATGCACTTTGAAAGGGTGGCTGGGCTTAGTAGTCCCACTGGCTGTATCACTGCGGCTTGTGTTGTCCTCTCTGGGCCATCAGAAATCCTGGAATCCCATTGAGAAGTGTGAAAATGTTATGAGGACTACAAAAGGTGTTGTCCTCCACGAACCTCCAGGGATGGGGTCAAATGACAAAAGAAGCTATATAGCGTAATTTATTGTATAAAATCCAAACTTCCAGGTAATACACTCATATTAAAACATTAAAAACAATGTAAAACCGGAAGTAGCCGTTAACACTTTTGCTGCCAGAGCCTTCTTTTTTTTTTTTCTTTTTTTTTTGTACACGTTTAAAAATGTTTGGCCCTGAAGATTACAAAAAACCCAAACATATTATATATTTTCTGAAAGCAGATACCTTAGAGAATAAAATAGTAGTAGTTCCTTTTTTTATGTCACACAATATTACCGCAAAGGTCTAGGAAACGCAAAATTTCAGTAAAAAACACAGGAACGTGAATTTTAGGCCAAACGCACGCAATAAATTGCCCAACTTTGTGGTCAAATATATAAAAGGCGAGGTTGCACCAAGTAAATCGATACTCAACAAGCCAAACCTTAAATTTTATGCGCCCGTGAAATGGTGTTTATGTGGGGGAACGCAAATGTTTGGGAGGGGGGGTTTTGGTTGTAACTTTTTATTTATTAATTTTTTTTCCTTTTCGTTCGAAAAAATACCCCTATATGAGGATTTTTAGGTGACAAGTTCTCTTTATTGAGATAAAAAAGACCCTGCATGTCTCCCCTGTGCTCCACTAAATGTTTTGCAATGCAGATCGCATTGCAAAACATTTACAGGCTGAGCTAGCTAGGGACTCCAAGAACTTGACCCAGAAGTGACATCAGAGATGATGCTTTTCGGGTCACTAGAAGAAGGGAAGGCAGAGCGGATGGGTGTCCGCTCTTCTCCTTCCCCTCTATCTGCCGGCACCCGCCATGGAGCTTCTGGGGTTGCCCATGGTCAAGCGGAGCCCGGTAAGCATGGCGAGGGTGGACACCAGTACCAGGGGTGTGTGAGGGCAATCAGGCAGCAGCGGAGCCACCGGGTTGTTTGATACTCCCCACTGTTAGGTCCGTACGATATATGGACCTGGTGGTGAAAGGGTTAAAGGCTTTAGACTATAATTATCATTAGACTATAATTGGTAAAATGAGTGTATACCTTTTGGTTATACCAGCTAGAAAATCCCTGCAGCTTCTCAAGCTCCTCCAACCTCCCTCTTTCCCATATTGGGTGAAAACTCGAGATACCAACATATCCTGATCCTATGCATTTCATCCCAAACCTTGGTCATCGTGAGTAAGGTAGAGTATTGACAACCAGTCCTGAAACCAGCCTGCCTCAAATTGAGCCACTAACTGGTATTTGGATGAACTGGAGAACAATATTGCCTGAATGGGGTCATTGGTGTTCATAGTTCCCCATCCAGAAAAATGTTGCAGCTGGGATGCTAAAAAGTAAAGTCGTGCCGAGGGGACATCCAATCCACAACCTTCTTTAAGCAGTTGCAAGATGGGCACGCGGATTCTTGGTTGCTTTCCTTCCCTTACCAAATCAGAGAGCAGAAAAGGGAATCCGTCTTTTTGAACCATATTTGTGGAATCCAAACGGGGAATTGTGTAAAATATACAGTTATTTGGGGGGCCCAGATCATTTTAATTAGATTTGCCCTACCCACAGTCGATAAGAGGGAGCTTACACCATACCCGGCTTTTAGATTTACATTTGTCTAACAGGGGTTGTAAGTTGTATTTCAAATGTCTGGATACATACATGTATGTATGTGTGGATGTGAGGGTAGTGGATAGCACTTTTTTTTACCTAGCAGTAAGAAGGGTCGCTGATTCGAATCCCAAACACGACACTACCTGCCTGGAGTTTGCATGTTCTCCCTGTGCCTGCGTGGGTTTCCTCTGGGTACTCCGGTTTCCTCCCACACTCCAAAGACATACTGGTAGGTTAATTGGATCCTGTCTAAATTGTCCCTAGTATGTATGAATGTGAGTTAAGGACCTTAGATTGTAAGCTCCTTGACGGTAGGGACTGAAGTAAATGTACAATGTATATGTAAAGCGCTATGCAAATTGACGGCGCTATATAAGTACCTGAAATAAATAAATAAATGTACCCAGACTCCCAAATATTTAACTCTAGAAACACTTTTATTTTGCTATGCGCAGGTTGGGATATCCACCTCCTCTAACAGGATGAGCACAGATTTAACCCAATTAATCATAAATCCTGAAAAGGATCTAAATGTAGTAATAAGGGAGGAGAGGGATTAATTAGTCACCTAAAAATAGTAATGAGTCATCCGCGTATAGGGCTAGTTCATCTTCCAGTAGTCCCCCTTTGAAACCGACCATATTACTGGATTGGCGAATTGCCACTGCCAGTGGCTTCAACGTTGGGGCAAATAAAAGCGGGGAGAGAGGGCACCCCTGGCGTGTTCCTGTATGGAGGGAAAAGATTTTGAAATTGATTCATTGATTAGCACAGATGCCTCTGGGCAGGAGTAAAGTAGGTGGACCCATGTAACGAATCTAGTTCCTAATCGAAATCGTTTTAATACCTCCCACAAATACAGCCATTCCACGCTGTTGACCGCTTTAGCAGCATCCAATGACAGGAAGACCCTGCTACCCACGTTATCGCAAGAAATTTGTTGGTTAAGGAATAATCTTCAGATGTTCGTGGACATTGATCTGTTAGGTATTAAACCTGACTGGTCAGGGTGTATTAACTGCTGCATCACCTTGCTAAGTCTATTGGCTAAAGCCTTCGCAAGAATTTTGACATCCGAATAAAGCAAGGAGATGGGACGGTATGACTCGGGGTATAAACAGTCTTTGCCTGGTTTTGGAAGCCCTATTATGCCTCACCATATTCCTAGATTCTGGTAGAGCATTCAATTCGTAGGCTAAGTTCAGAACATCTAACAGCTCTGGTAACAGTATATCTCCAAACTGTTTAGGAGGCCATCTACACCTGGAGCCTTATTATTCAGAGAATCAGTCACTGCCTTACTTGGCTCCTCGAACATAATGGGGGGAGGAGAGTTCCTATCCGCATTACCCAGACAAGGGAGCACAAGAGGGTCCAGAAAATCATACAGTTGTTGTGGTACATATTGCACCTTACTAGTATACAAATCACTGTAAAAGTCATGAAAAGTCCTTAAGATTTCCCCTGGGATCTGGGTAGCCACACCTGAGGCTGGGCTAATAGATGCTATATGGTTCGTAGGGGATAGGGAGCTGACTATTACTGCTAGTAGGTGACCAGTAGTTTTGCCATCAGCAAAGTAGATACAACGAGTAAAACATTTTTACTTTCTGCTTTTTACTTCAGCTTCTCTCTATACATTAACTGAGTGTCCTTCCAGGAATGGAGAGGTTGAGGGGACAGGTTGGATACATTACCTCAGTTGACAAAAAATTCTCCCAGTCCCTGCTAGATTTCTTGAAATGGCTGATCTCCTTGATTAGCCCCCTCAAATCCGCTTTCGTAGCATCCCACAGATACCAGTAGGATAGTGAGGTCGACCCTTTATTGGTATGAAAAAGTTCAGCTAGATGCCCTTTCATAGATTCACCACTTGGGAGTGCCTGTAGCCAAAATGGACTGTCCTTCCAAAAGGTGCGCTTAGAACAATGGGGCATAGCACTTTTTAATGTGAGTAGGCAATGTGGAAGTGGTTGTATGGCAAAATAGTGTTTTGTTTTTTTTTGTTTTGTTTTTAAGGTTTCACACTATAGCGGTCTTCCTCTATTTCTTCCTTATGTTGCACGAGTCTATATGATTAGAACACCAGCAAGAGGAGAGAAAGGGTGTTGGTACTAGTGGAAAATGGGATCTTGTTTAACCCCGTGTAACAAGTGTTTTTTTACTTGCTTGTAGTAGGTGGTCATATAAATCTGGCTAGTTCTCTATGTTGGTGGTGGAAGACTACTGGAGCACTGCGTTATTTGTCTGCAAATATTCTGGTTCAGTATCTTACTTTAGTGACGCTTTACAGAGATTATAATAACAAAGTGAACTTTTATCAAGTATACAGTAGGATCTTCTAAAATGTTTTACTACGAGGTGCAAATAACTAGGGAAAAATAACCAACATATGTAATCCAATGTGCGCAAATCCAGAAGCTAAACGTGAAGTATGGTGCGTTGTCAAGCCTCCCCAGGCACCCCGTCTGGGAGCAATCTGTGCCTCGGGGGAATAAAATGTGCATAACTATCTAGGTACTTATTCAAAAGAGGTGTGAGAGAGTTTTACAGTCGTTTCCAGAGTAAATGTGCATGCTATAATGTAGGAGTATTATGTGCGAAGCAGGTAAAATTTGTTAGTGGCTAAAATTCAGTAAGGGACATAGGGGCCGGGTGGCCATTCAAAAAATGAAATGAGGCAAAGAGAGAAGAAAGGGAGGGGGGGGGGGGAGGGTAGGTCAAAGGAAGCAAGTCGCTTTGGTTATGGGCACAATAAGGGCTCCTCTAAACCAGGGGGTAAAAAGTGAGTCACACAAGGATTCTGGAGCCGCTTGAATTTTAGGACTTTGTCCAGCAATGTTGTCTCTATATTAGTGTGGATCATAGCCTGGGTGATTCTATTTTGTGCTGCTTGTACACTTAAGCTGGGGGTTTTCCAAGCTTTCGCTGTGGTCTGCTTGGCAGCAGTACATGTCTTCATGTATTCAAGAAGTAAACACGAGCACTTTTCTGGGATCCATGATATGGACACTGTATTAAGTGCATAGAACCTGGATTTGTTGACGATATCTGCACTCCTGCACTGTTTGTGGAATTTTAATAAATGGACACTTTATTTTTGCACTTCAATATATAATATATATTTATTTTTTAGTTAAAGGTGTTGTAAACCTTCAGTTTTTCACCTTGATGCATTCTGTGCTGCAGCAGCCCCCCAGAGCCCCCCTTTTTCTTACCAGAGCCCCCCTTTTTCTTACCAGAGCCCGATCGTTTCAGCGACAGGCACAAGCACAGCAACTCCAGCCACTGTCTCAGATCCTCATTGGATAGATTAGTAGCAGCAGGAGCCATTGACTGCCGCTGGTGTCGATCAAATCCAGTGACACGGGGGCGGGGCCAAGTCCTGCTTTCTGTGTCAATGGACACAGCAGCAGGATTCGGGAGCGCACCCGCACTAGTGCCCTCATAGAATACGGCTCTCCGTGGGGGCACTTAAGAAGAGAAAGACCCAGTAGCGCCACCGGGGAACCCCAGAAAAGGAGGATCGGGCCGCTCTGTGCAAAACCCTTGCACAGACGAGGTAAGTATAACATGTTCTGTTATTTAAAAAAAAAAAAATACAATTTTACAATCACTTTAAAAGCACCTAGATTTGTATATGTAGCGGTGACACTTTGGATAAGGTGTCTGTCATGTACAAATTTAGTTTTTCCTCAGAACAGTAAAGGGGTTCTGAGGGCAGATTATGTAGTTTTAACTTTGACATCAGTTTGGCTGGGCTGTGTTAGAGTTCTGCCTGGTCATGTGTACAGTTAGGTGCACATGACAGGCTCAGAACCAGGCCTGGTTGGACGCTTTAGATATCAGCGTTCCCCGTAGCCAATCAGTGGGTGCGTTTGGCCCCGCTGAGGAGTCTGGGGAAGGGTACTTAAGATGTTGAAGTCACGTGTTCAAGGTTTGTTCGTGAGGCCATAGCTGCCTGTTCCTGGAGCTGGACCAGGGTAGCCCCGCGAGGGGTCCCAGTCACGGGAGCGAGTGCTGCCCCGCAACATGGTCGGTTTGACTAGCCCCATTAGACCCGCCTGGTCTGGGGTTAGGATCCGTCTGTTCCCGAGTCTCAGAACCGGCTGGTCCGAGGCGCAGTAACTGAAGGAGGATTCAAGGCGTCCGGGTGTGTTCTCAACTTGGAGGGACACCGCAGCCCATGTAAGCAATCGAGGGAGGACTCTTCGGAGGAGGGCCAACAAGCTGGCATCCCAGGAAGTGCCTGGTTGCTGGGTTGTCAAGGACACTAACGAATCCACGCTTTTCCAGTACTGCCAAGGAGACCGAGAACGTTCCAGGTACTGAGAAAGGGTTCTTGTTCATTTTCGGCTGAAAGCTTTATTCAAGTTCAAAGACTTTGTAAATTCTGGACCAAAGTGCTGACTGCCATAATCTCTTGCTAGAGATTTGTTCAGCCTTGAAGCACCCAGCTGCGAGTGGCTACTCTCTGGGTTGTATTAGAGACTTTCTGGTGATTAGCAGTTCAAGGTACCTGAGTTTATTCACCCTTGCCCTCTGTTCCCATACGAGACTGTGTTTGTTGGATGTTACCCCTGCAAATAAAAACCTTTCTAAAGGACTTTTATGGTGTCAGCGTCCAAAGATGTTGGGTACTAACCCTGGGAACCCCTAGACGTGGAAGAACAAGCCAAGTGGAGGTAACCAGTAAACCCAAAGTCAAGGCCGTCTTATCGAGGGTTATGGCCGCTACATATACATGGATCAATAGCACTGTATAGAGTTGATTACTATGTGTGTCATAAATTGACATTTATCAAACATTCACTGCAGATAAATCTTCCTAGTGCATGTGTTTTTAAACTACAGTGATTGATTCCTCCACAGTCTGCTTGGTGAAGGTTACATTCGCTACATTATAAATATTCCTCTAAACATCCGAAAAGATATTTAGTTTTTACTATATCCTCATTCCTATGATCTAGAATTTTATATAAATTTTCTATGATATATATATATATATATATATATATATATATATATATATATATATATATATATATATATATATATATATATATATATATATATATATATATTTTTTTTTTTTTTTTTTTTTTTTTTTTTTTACAAGGCCTCTGGGAGTTGAGATTTCAGTGCTTGAGTCCAGGTCTTTCCATCTGCTGTAGATATTACAGTGGGTGCCACACTCACTTATGGACTTTTAGTTTATTTTACATATTGTAGGAATTTTCGTTCACATCCTCTCCACAAGACACAACAGGAGGTGTGTGGAAATGCCTCCAAAGGGAGGAGAAAAACCTCTCGTAGACTGGTGTCGTCATAACCGGTTCTCCTTTTGAAAGGATTCCCTCTAAGTCTGTTTTGGTAACAAATGTAAAATATTGAATTCCACATTACATTCTGTTCCAGTGACAACTGTCTCGAGCGCAGTTTCCCAATGGGGACACAGACGGCAAAAAAAAAAAAAGTACTAGACATGAGTTCTAACTGGTCCTAAATGAGATCAGCCTCACAGGGGAGAGTTGGGTATGTAATTCTAATTTGAAATGCAAAGAAAGCAAAGTGCTGAAATCTCTCTAGTGCCTTCTTCCATTTATACCATCCATTTCAATGAAGTATGCCCAGGGCTTGTTGTATTTAAAACTCCAAAATGTGTGTATTGCAGCTGATCAGTCCTTTTGATGTGCTGATTCATGGGGAAAGGGATTGAAGAGTTGTACTGAATGTTTGTTTTTTTAACCCCTAAAGTGTATCCAAACCCAAGAACAAAGTTATATATTGCAGCTTACTAGTCCTTACGTGTGGTGACTACATTGTTTTTTATTTTCTGACTTTTCTTTTCTCTTTTATTTCACCTGGTGAACCTGCCAGTAAATGCTTGTTTAGACTTGGCAAGCGTTAACACATGCTTAAACCATATTTATAGCACAAAAAGTGTATGAGCTACTTTGCCATGCATAGGGCAGCCCATTGAAATAAATGGGCTGCCCTGTGCATATAGTGCGATGATGTGCAAAAAACCTGTGACCTGCTAGAGAAACTGTGCAGGCTTTACAAAAGAGCCTTGTTTACAGCAGACCCACTGCCTTTCTTTTGAACAAGGCAGTATACCTTAAAATGTTCCACTGCAAAAAGCAGCTCCGATCATCCTCTTCTCAGGTCCCTCACCAGAATTCCTGGCCCCTCCCTTCTGCCGAGTGTCCCCAGAACAAGCTGCTTGCAATGGGAGCGCCCCAGCAGGCTCGCTCCCAAGCCGTGGTTCTGCATGTCCATTCACAGACAGCTGTGGTCTGGCCCATCTCGTCTTTCCCCTCATTGGCTCAAGGGCTGTAATTGACAGCAGCGGGAGCCAATGGATCCCACTGCTGTCTCCACCAACCAGTGAGGAGGAGTCCCTGGAGAGCCAAGGCTCTCGTGCACATCGCTCAATCTGGGTGGGGCTCAGGTAAGTTTTGGGGGCCGGGGGGGTACTGCTGCACAGGGAAGATTTTTTTACCTTCATGCATGAAGGTAAAAAAACTTTGAGCCTTTAGAACCACATTAACCGGTGGAAACTCATGCAGGCATAGGGGGGACATGCAAACTGCCGTCAGGTTTTGAACCTATGACCCTAATGCTGCTAGCAGAATTGCTCATATTACAATCTGTGTCTTTGAACTGATAGTGTATAAAAGTGTATCAAACCCATTTTCTTTTTAGTTTTGGATAGATTAGGGCATGATAAAATCTCTTGACATATGTGTCTTATTTATATTTATTCACATGTCTTATTTAAATCTCTCCTTCTTTTCTTAGCATCTGTCTTCTTGACTTTCCATCCTGTGTCGTCCATGAATTGCCAGAGCTGACTGCTGAAAGTCTGGTAAGAAATTTGTAGATCTCCGTATATATATTTCAGCCATAGTATAAGGGTTACCTTTCATTCGTTTAGGCCAGGGGGTCTTCAAACTATGAGCTGCACGATTAAGGATCATGATTCTCGCAGCGTAAGATCTTTCACATTATACAAAATAAACGGGCTAAGTTTACTGTTTTGTATATATTTTTTTTAATTCATTGAAGTGTATTTTTTCCCAAATAATTGCATTTTGAAAGACCGCTGCTCAAATACAGTGTGACAAAAAAATATTGCAACGACTGCCATTTTATTCTCTATGGTCTCTGCTAAAAACGTATATGATGTTTGGGGGTTCTAAGTAAATTTTCTAGCAAAAAAATATGGATTTTAACTTGTAAGCCACAAGTGTCAAAAAAGGTTTAGTCTTTAAAGCGGAGACCCATCCACCACTGCAGAAATTAAAAGCCAGCAGCTGCACATACTGCAGCTGCTGACTTTTAATAATCGGACACTTGTCCTGGAGTCCACCAATGTTGGCACCACCGCAGGTGATGTTTCCATCAGCTGTTGGGTGCATGCCACCTTCATTTTGAGTAAGGGAACCCGGCAGTGAAGCCTTACAGCTTCATGCCGGGAACCCTACTGCGCATGCATGTGGCTCTGCTCCTCTCTTCTACTGGTCCAGCGGCTGGGGAAGGAGAAGGGAGCCCGGGCTGTGCCATCAATACCCACGGCTGAGGCTCCTCGAAGTGGGAACAGGATACCTGTAAAGGACCGGTATCCTGTCCCCCCTCCCCCCAAATGGTGCCAAATGTGGTACCGGGGGGGGGGCGAGAGTACAACAAGCGGAAGTTCCACTTTTGGTCCCTTTCACATGGGCTTTCTGATCAGGTCCGCTTGTCAGTTTTTCAGTCGGACCTGATCAGACGGACCATTCAGCCCTATGGAGCGGTGACATGTCCACTGATATCCAATCCTGTCTGTGAAATTCAGATGGATGGAAACCCTATTTTCCATCCGTATGGAGAATCGGATCATATAAATAACTAAAAGATACATTGTATCTCTTCTCTTATCTCTCAGCGCTGAGAAATGTTTATAAACATTTGTCTGCTTTTTTGTTTGACAGCTTGGCTCTGCATTTTTTACATAGAATCACAGAAATAGCTGATTAGCATCATGAAGGGGGTTGAATCGAGATTGCAATTTATTTATTTTTATTTTTTTAACAAGTAATCGTGTAAACAATTCTTCTTTCATCTTTCTTTTTTTTTATTTTTTTATTTTTTTCATGGAATGTATGGCTTATTAAAAAATAAATAAAAATATTACAATAAAGGGAAAGTGCCAGTTGTGTCCGTAACTCTTAAGGTATCTGCAAAAAAATAAAAATAAAAAAGGTTCCGTCCAAATATATGGCAGTGGTGTGTTGTACTTGGGTTGTGGCTTCATTAAAAAGTTGATCTCCATCTGACCTGAATAGTTGGTGATGGCTTATAGATGTGACCTAGGCACTTTTTTTTTTCCCTTAATATTTTCTGGAGATGCTGGGCGCTGCAAGTGCTATCTGTGTCAGGTAACCTTTTTTTACTTAACATTTCTTTAATTATCTTATCTTCTGCGTATTTGAAGTATTATCTGGCTAGTAATCTATGACAGACAGTTCCCTTATTGCTTAGAAAGAGATATGGGAGACAATTATTAACTTTCTGAGGGTAAGGAATGATCATTGATCTATGCCAAAAATCTTCCACTACTTTTTTTTTTTTTCCTGTGCTTGTCTTGTATGACATAGATGTCATAGACACGACTTGGGTCACGTGATTTGTAGTAACTGGGCAATGGCCACATGCTATATCTGGGTTGGTGACTGTACCATACACAGTGCAGTAAATTACAGATATGATGTCTATAAATATACACAAGCAGTAAATTCACTTGAAACCTAAGATGAGAAGAACCTGTTAAGCTAGTTGCTTATGGGGCTTACCTTTTCTTTTAACTAGAATGTAGTGTTTTTTTTTTATTTTTTTATTTATTTTTTTACACTTTTTTTTTTTTTCCTTCTCTTTTGATTTCTTCTGACTATTTTGCTCTGGATTTTGCAACGGTTATAAACCTTTGTAAATTTAAGTTTTAGGAAGATAACATTTGCAATTTTTTATGACAATAACTGGCCATAGAGGGATTGAAATTTGTCTGATTTCAGCTGGAACCAGCCAAATTTCAATCCTTGTATGGCCATTCTCTTGATCTAACGATTGACTTCTGTCAAATGGGAATGTTGGAAAACTTTTCTCGGTCATCGGCTGCAGCCAGTTGCTGATTAGTGTATTCTTATGGCAGCTGATTCCTCCATCCACCTCGCTTGTGCAGATGGTGAATGTTTTATTTTTTTTTGTTTTGTTTTTTCGATCAGCCCACCTGCTGATCAAAAGGAGATTTTGAAAAGAAAAATATCAGTCTATGGCCAGCCTAATAACACTGTTCCTCCCTGTGCAAAAGCAGAATGTTGCAAACTGCTGCATTATGCTGACATCAAGTGGTCATTTTGGTGTACTGCAGTTCTGTGCAAGGCTGACCTTACAGGAAACCGGTAATATTGTAAACTGTCTTTAACCAGTCCACTGCCAGTGATTTATTTGATTTTGCACAGCACTTATATACTGTTTATATATACCTGCCATTAATGTCACATGCAAATTTACTTTGCAGCACTGTACAAAGTAAGGATATATGATTGTTATATCAATAACATGAAAACCGGTTCTGCCCAAAGGTGCTTACCATGTAAAAGGAGTGGTGGGAGATACTACATACAAAAGATGTTTGGATTCAGTAGTTGGGTTGTCAGTTAAGTTTAGTGGACCAAGGTTATATACACTTTAGAAAGATTTAGAGGTTGTACGTGATATAAACAGGTCAGGATAAAAGTGGGAGCTGCCATTGCTCAGTAGTTTTGAAGGTATAATGTTTAAGAAAGTCATTTCCTCCTTTTTGGCTGTGCAAGTCATGGACCCAGAAAAGGAATGCATCTACTGAATATTCAGTACATTACCTTTTTACATACACATTTGGTGTGGGTCAGTAATTTACTAGTAATTATTTATGCAGGAATAAGAATGACAATCTTGCAGCATGGAGAAACAAGTAATGACCTCTTCCCTATTTACATCTAGGTAGATTCCAATAAAGACTTGGAGAGTGGTAAATTACTGATAACACATAGGGGGAGATTTACTTACACTGAAGCACTCAGAATCTGGTGCAGCTGTGCACGGAAGCCAATTGGCTTCTAACTTCAGCTTGTTCAATTAAGCTTTGACAATAAAAACCTTGACGCTGATTGGTTTCTATGGAGAGCTGAACCAGATTTTCCACTCTCCAGTCCAATCTCCCCCATAGAAAAAATTTCCAAAGGGATCAAGCAGTATGGGAGTAGGTCAGGAGATATGGTGACCTGTGAAAAAAAGAGAAAGGTGTGGTAGCGGAGCAAAGGTTCACGTTTATCTAAACTTAAAGGGGTTGTAAAGTCAGAAGGTTTTTTTTATCTTAATGCATTCTATGCATTAAAGCGGTTGTATACCCGCTGAAGTGTTTTTTTTTTTTTTTCTGACCTGCAAAGGAAAAGGCATAATGAGCTAGTATGCACCGCATACTTACCTTAGAACGAGGCCCCGACACCTGACCCGATCCACGCCGAGGGAGCTGACATGTTCCCTCAGCGTTTCTTCCGGGTATCACGACTCCTGTGCTGTGTGTGCGCGCGGGAGATTTCTTTCCGGCAGGGTCCGGCGTCTGCCGGACTTTCAGCCGAGAATCCCTTGTGCGCATGCGCCGCTGCAGTCAGCGGCGGATTGCGAGGGGAATATCTCCTAAACTAGGTTTAGGAGATTTTTTTTTACCTACAGGTAAGCCTTTCCTGTAGGTTAAAGTAAAAAATTGACTATACAGCCACTTTAAGATAAAAAGCCTTCAGTTTGCAGCAGCCCCCTAATATTTACCTGAGCCCCATCTCTGTCCAGTGATGTCCACGAGCGTCTTGACCATCCTAGACTCTGCCTCCTGATTGGCTGAGGCACAGCAGTGGCGCCATTTGCTTCCACTGCTGTCAAAGTCAGTTAGCCAATCAGGAGAGAGTGTGGCAGGGCTGGGCCGCTGCTCCATGTCTGAATGGACAAAGGGAGCTGTGACTCAGCTTGGGTGCCCCCATAGCAAGTTGCTTGATGTGGGAGCACTTGACAGGATGGAAGGTCCAGGAGCACCAAAGAGGAACCTGAGAAGAGGAGGATCTGGGCTGCTCTGTGCAAATCCACTGCAACAGAGCAGGTAAGTATGACATGTTTATTTTTATAGTAGGTTGTTTATCACAGTAGAAGTCAATAAAAGGGAGCATTTAAAAGTGTATGAACTGTTAAACAAAATGAGTGCAAGGTCAAAAATCTGTAAGTACTCATTCACACATTTGTTGATCATTGAGAAATACTCATTAACGAGCTGATGGCATTCATGATTCTAAAGGGAAAGTGATGAAGAGGAAATGATCTGCTTTGAGGCATGGTTAGGTTGTGGTGTGATAGCAGACATTTTTCTGAATTATTTGCAAGATGTATTTGTATACATTGACCTTTTTGGCACCATCCTGTCCTATAACAACACTTGCAACACACACCTAGGGAGACATCAGATAAGATTTTTTTTTTCTCTCACTAACACTGAAGCAAGGAAATCACAAGGGTATAATGAAAGCACATAACGAAGGGATATAATCCCCCCCCCCCCTTTTTTTTTTTTTATTTTTTTTTTTTTTATTTATAAAAGGGGGGATTAATTTTTTTCGCCCCTGTGTTATATCCCTTCTTTATGTGCTTTCATTATACCCTTGTGATTTCCTTGCTTCAGTGTTAGTGAGAGAGGAAGAAAAAAAACACAGGGTTTCTCTCCCCCTCCAGTAACCTCCCGGCCACCTTCCAGTACTAGTATATAGTAGCGATGGATATGTATGTAAATGTGGAGATATTGAAGGATTTGTTTATGCTTTGATTTCTTATGACTGTTTGATATTTGTTTGTTACTTTTTGTATAAGGAAAAAAAAATTATAAAAATGAATTAATTAAAAAAAAAAAAAGATAAGATGATCCCTTTCATTCATGCTAAGATTTAGCTCCTCTTCCTTATGGAATGAAGAGTTTGATTCATATTGAATCAAACAATACAGAAATCTAAAGTCGTGAAAGGATGATAGCTTAAAAAAGAAGGGAGCCTGAAATAAATGTGCCAAAAGATGAAAGATTATCTGTCCAGTGGATGTCGGACCAAGCAACAATTGTTTGTCGAGCTATCCGTGCTAAAATCTACATTAAATTTATAAATCGGCAGCTAGCATCACATTTTGTTGATTACAAATAAACAATAAATATATAAAACGTGCATTGCTTGTTATAAATCTGCAAAATGGAATATAGAAAAAAGTCCTTGGGAGAAAAAGCCAGAAGGGAGGGTGCCCCATACCAGTCTCATTGTGACAGATGGAACCACACACCACCACAGTGATCAAGCAATTCTCCTTCCCGGAATAAGTGGGGACCCTCTTATTATAGAGAGGTCAAACTCGCTGGATGAGACAGATTTTATTCAAAATGCATGTAAATTAAAAAGAGAACAGAAGTAGGTTTTTAATGACCTAGTGTTACTTTTAGCCAGAAGAAGTAATTGTAATCTTAGGTAATCTTTCTTCTCATGTTTTGCACTGCCTTGCTATGCAACATAATTGATAACCGTGCGTAGCAGCAAGGTCAGTATTGGAAGGATGAGATTGCGTTTTATTCTAACATTACATGGACTGTGTGAACATCTTTTTCTAATTTGTTTTCAGGAGTCAGGAGACCATAACCAATTTTGTTGGAGGAATCTTTTCTCATGCATCAACTTGCTGAGAATCCTTAACAAGCTCACCAAGTGGAAACATTCCCGGACAATGGTAAGTGTCCAACCGGATATCATGCTGAGCATTTATATGATGTACCTCCTAGATTCAAAGAAGCTGGAAAATGATTTCACATGTGCTATACATGCACAAATCCTACTGATAAACACAACAAAATACATGCTAATTGCATCCATCTGTATGCAGAAATGCATTCTGTAAATTCCTGCATACTATCCATATGGATGTTTGGTAGGGTTGTTGAACAATCTGTTTTAGTATCTTCTTTTTTTTTTTTCTTCTTTTTTTTTTTTATGTAATCTTTATTTGTATTTTCATCATTTTGTATGCAAAAATCACAAAAACTAATTGAGAGAGATAAAACTAATCCAAATAGGTAGCCGTCATGGAACACAAAATTAAAGTCCAGTTAGCCATCCTCATAGAAGGTATTAAGGCAGCGAAAGCAACATAACTAATGCTATAACATATGAACACTTACACTAATATACTGCCTCCGATAAACCAACATATCTCCAGAACCGATGATGACTCAGTACCCAAAACTTGGACATAAGCAAAGATGGCAGTGGGAAAAAGTAATGGGAGGAAGAGTGGTGAAGAAGGGAGGGCAGGGGAAAGGGGAGGAAGGAAGGTCACAAAATAGCACTTTACTGTAAAATAATTTCAGTTATGCTCTAAAAATCTCAGAGGATCTGGTCTAATCTGTCTTATACAGTCAATCTTCTTTTGAGGTCAATGGCCTTAGATGGTCTTGACAGTGTCAGGTATAGTGGACGGATCAGATGGGGCTGTTTGAGATCCCGGGAGGACTTTACCAGTGTAATAAATCCATGTGGCCCAGACACTATAAAACTTATCGTAACAATCATGTCGCCATCTATTCCCATGCAGCCATGATATCGTTTGAGACAAATCCAATCCGCCCAGCTAGGAATGTGAGGTTTCTTCCAGAATACAGGAATGAATCGCCTAGTCCTGTTTAGAAGGTGGGGCAACACCGACTTGCAAAAAGCTCCAGCGGGGAGTCAGGCAAGTCAGTGTCCAGGATCAATTCAATTTGGGATCTAATGTCTTGCCAGTAGAATTGCAGCTTGGAGCATTTCCACCAAATGTGCAGGAGCATGCCCAGGTGCCCACATTCCTGCCAGCAAGCATCCAAAATAGTTGGGTAGATTCTGGCCAGCTTAGAGGGGACCCTATACCAGCATGTGAGAAATTTAAAACAATTTTCTCTTATATTCACCGACTGACACAGCTCCTCTTAGCCATTGGATTGTTACGCCACCTTTAGGTGAAGACTAGGCATAACATGTTATGAAAAACACAGAACTTTTAGTTCCGCCCAAGTGGCGGTCCATTATGTATCAACCCCCCAGCCTGCCATGCAGCCATCAGTTTTATTTTGCCTAGTGAAGGAGAAGGACCTAGGAACCCTGACGGGCCCATCGGTCCGTGTTTTTTCTGCAGAAGCTTTGCTTTTTGCGCAAGATGAAAGATCCTGTGAGCTGCTACCAACAGCCGGCTGGGTGACAGGCTGGATACCCTTATCCTTGTAGTCTCCCCAGCCTGACCAGTAAGCGTATGCAGGTCAGAGCTGGGATGGCCACAACATACCTCCGCTCCAGAGGTGGTCGGTGAGCTTTTATGCTCCAGGGCACACATATGACCGGGCTACTGATGTCTGCGTCACAGTGTGCCGAGGCCAACAGCCACCCTGTACTGATCGGAGAGTGGGTCTGTGATGGAATGTCTCCCAGCTCTTCAGGACTGGTAAGGGGCTCTCACCTGGGGGGGGGGGGGGGGGGGTGGCTGCTCTGGCTGGCTGTGCCCTGAGGTGTGTTTTTTCTCTCCCTGGGGGTGTCTGTTGAGGCTGTGTCTGTAATCCCGGCCGCGCTAATCACCACCATTTTCTGACACGGTTCCTCTTTTTTTGTGTGTTCAGCAGCCATCTTAGGTGAGGGCAAGGAACAGCATGCTCTCCTGTAACTGGTGGCCATTTTCCCTGTGATTTTTCCTTTATACTGGATGCCGGCAGCCATTTTCTTGAAGCCTGAGCATGTTTTTCATCAGTCTCTAGGAGCAGCATGTTTTCTTGTAGTCCAGCGGCCATTTTCCCAGTGCTTTATGTTCCTATGCTGGACACTTGCCCATTTTCTTTGAGCCTGAGCAAATTGCAGATCGTTTTCAGCACCATATGCAGCAGCTTTGGATGACACAGTGGGAATTCCTCTGCACCTGGGAGCTGACAGAGAACACAGGCACTACTTGCTGGACAGCGCAGAACCAGTCATGTTGGTGAGTCCTGCGGGAAAGAGCCTCTCAGCCAGCAGCATTTAGGAGGGTGGGACCATCACTGTCCTAAGTCCCCTTCAGGTGATAGACAGGGTAGGGTCAGCATGGCTTCAGAAACTAGTGTTTCTTCCCCCCAAAATCCAGGCAATTGTAACCGGTTCACCTGTGGAATGTGCAGTGCCCCTGGGCGCTTTGTCGGTGGTCCTCAATTCGTTAGTTGCCAGGTTGGAAGCAGTGCGTGGGCGCAAAGGTGCTAAAAAGCGGCCCCTGCCCCTCCCCCCCGTCCTCTGCGGAGAGCTCTGACGTAGACTCGGGCCCTGCTAAGGCTGGTGACCCCTGCTCTGTCATTTCAGATGACGCTGACCAGCACGATTCGGACAGTGAGGCTGAGGCCCCGTCCGGGTCCGTGCACGATAAAGCGCTTGTTGGAGCACTTATCACAGCTGTGGATGATACTCTGAAGATTCAGGAGCCAGCAGATCCCTCTGCTGATGTAGCGGTCCCTTTTGAGTCCCATAAGCCAGCCCGTTCACCTAAGGCAGTGATGGCAAACCTTGGCACCCAAGATGTTTTGGAACTACATTACCCATGATGCTCCACTACACTGCAGAGTGCATGAGCATCATGGGAAATGTACTTTCAAAACATCTGGGGTGCCAAGGATCGCCATCACTGACCTAAAGTGTACCCGTATCTGACTTATTTTGACAAGTTCATTTACAAGGAATGGGATTGACCGCAACGGACCTTTTCGGTCCCCAAATACATGGCAGTGCGTTACCCTTTTGAAGAAAGCCTTCTCAAGAAGTGGTCAGCTCCTCCAGTCGTGGACCCCCCAGTATCCAGGTTAAATAAAGTAACCACGATCCCTGTAGAGGGGACTCCTGCACTTAAGGATCCCACGGCCAGGAAGGCCGAGGCAGTGGCTCGTTCTTTGTTTACGGTTGTGGGGTCAACCATGCGACCAGTACTGGCATCTGCACTTGTGTTATAGACACTGACTGAGTGGACAAAACTGTTGCACCGTGAATTGTGAGAACAGGCTTCTCCTGTCTGCGTTAAACTAGCAGACCAACTAGTGCAAGGCCTTAAGTACGTTTGGGATGCCTGGATACTCTTCCCCTGTTATCCAGGGCTTCAGTGTCATCAGTGGTGGTGAGGTGCCTGATTTGGTTAAAATGCTGGTCTGCTGACCAGGCATTCAAGAAAGCCCTGACGGATCTGCCCTTCCTTGGCGACCGGCTCTTTGGAGCCTCTATTGATGACATTATTAAAAATGCCACAGGTGGTAAGAGTACACTACTCCCACAGGCCAGGAAGGCTAAGGAGCCACGTCGTAGGCAAGGGCCCTCATTTTCCGATCACAAACTGCTTTATCGTCCGCCCGGAGCTTCGGCCAAGCGCCCCCAGCCCGACAGGACGACCTCTGAAGGACCAAAGCGTCCCTGGAACCGCAAACCTAACAAGCCTGCGAGCAAAAGTGCTACCGCAAGAAGGTTTGCCCGCAACTCAGGTGGGGCAGCCCAGTGGACCTCTCGGCTGTCCGACCTATGGGTCTGTGATCTGATTTCCTCCGGCTACAAGATAGAGCTCCTCTCTTGTTTGCAAAACAGATTCTTCTCCTCCAGCATACCCGTACTCCCGGCTCGCCGGGAGGCCCTTTTGGGAGCGGTAAGGGACCTGTTGAATCGTGGGGTGATACCTGTTCCGGACTCGGAACGTTTCTAGGGGTTCTACTCAAACCTGTTTGTAGTCCCCAAAAAGGAAGGGGTACGTCCACTCTTGGATATAAAAGCCCTCAATTACTTTGTAAAAGTACAGAGGTACAAAATGAAATCCGTTCGCTCAGTAGTCACTGCACTCCATGAAGGGGACTCCCTGGCGTCCTTAGACATCCAGGATGCGTACCTGCACATACCCATATGCCTCCGGCATCAGAAGTTTCTGCGATTTGCAGTCTGGGAAGCCCACTACCAGTTTGTGGCTCTCCCTTTTGGTTTGGCATTAGCCCCCCCGAGTCTTTACCAAGGTATTGGCTCCTGTTTTTTAGCGTTGCTGCAGCAACGCGGGATCGCGATCATGGGTTACCTAGACTATCTCCTCCTGAGAGCATATTCCGCCTCAGAGTTGGAGGAGGATGTGGCGATCACCATGCAGACCCTGCAGGAATTTGGGTGGCTGTTGAACCTAAAGTAGTCGGTGATCTATGCCTTTCCTCCACTGAAACTATTACCACATCTGCTTCGCAGAGTGGGGGCCGAGGGGATCCCAGTAATACTGATTGCCCCAGATTGGCCCCAGCTCCCCTGGTACGCAGACCTAGTGCGCCTGGTGGCAGACGCTCCCTGTCGACTGCCATTACGAGAAGACCTTCTGTCTCAAGGTCCGATTCTCCATCCTGCTTTACCATCGCTGGTTTTTACGGCATGGCTATTGAGAGCCAGGTGTTGAGGAACCGGGGTCTTTCGGACTTGGTGATCTCAACTATGCTGAGAGCACGGAAATCTTCTTCTCAGAAGATATTTCATCGTACCTGGAAGGCCTACATCTCCATGTGTGAGGAGAAAGGATGGCATCCGTGCTCCTTTTCTATATCCAGGGTCCTGCTGTTTCATCAGCAAGGAGTAGACCAGAAATTGGCTTTGAGCACCATTAAAGGACAAATATCGGCTTTGGCTGTCTTTTTTTCATCGACCCCTGGTGTCTCGCTCTCTAGTGAGCACTTTTGTCCAAGGGGTCCGACATGTAGTTCCTCTGGTGCGTCCACCGTTACCCCCGTGGGATCTGAACCTGGTGTTATCGGAGCTGCAAAAACCGCCATTTGAAAATATCCGAGAGATCCCTCTGTTGACTCTTTCCCAGAAAGTGGTCTTTCTAGTGGCCATTAAATCAGCCAGGAGGGTTTCGGAACTGGTGGCCTTGTCCTGCAAGTCGCCCTATCTGGTTATCCACAAGGATAAGGTGGTGTTGCGTCCGCAACCTTCTTTTCTGCCGAAGGTGGTTTCAGCGTTTGACATCAATGAAGACATTGTGTTGCCATCTCTGTGTCCTAAGCCGACACATCATAAGGAGGTGGCCCTTCATGCCCTGGACATGATTTGGTCTCTGAAGGTGTATTTGTCTACCAAGGCTCCCTTCGGGAAGTCAGACTCGCGGTTTGTTTCGGTGGCTGGTCCAAAGAAAGGCATGGCGGTCTCGTCGGCCACCATTTCCAGGTGGCTCAGGCAGATTGTAGTACAAGTCTACGCCTTGAAGGGGCAGGTGCCCCGCTTTCCGGTCACGTCCCACTCCACGAGGGCAATTTGTACAATCGGAACATCTTGGGCCTTCCGACATCAAGAGTCTGTCACTCAAGTGTCTAAGGTTGCGACCTGGTCGTCTGTCCACACGTTTACAAAATTCTACAAGGTAGATGTCAGTGCAATTTGCTGATGCCTGTTTTGGCCGCAAAGTTTTGCTGGCGGCTGTATAGTTGCAATTGCATATGCAATTTTTCCTGTTTTGTTGGGTAAAAATGCAGTACCTTTAAGTTAATGCATTGTTGCATTTGTTACCGCAGTTTTTGGTGCGGTTTGAAGGTAGGGTCTCTCTGTTGAGGAGCACCCTGGTTTTTGTGGTGTTTTTGCCATACACTGTCATTTTCATACTAGTTCCCACTTGCCATAGTGGAAGTTTTTATGCTGTTTTCCCACCCCTCGTTTTGGCACTGCTTGGGGACTTCCCAATGGCTAAGAGAGGAGCTGTGTTAGTCGGTGAATATAAGAGGAAATAGGATTTTTTGTACTCGCCGTAAAATCCTTTTCTCTGTAATTCACAGACTGACACAGCACCCGCCCCTCCTCATTTTCTTTACGTTATACTGCTTGTAGATGTACTGATGGCTGCATGGCCGTACGGTCCCAACTTTATAAATCCACTCATATGGTAAAAAGGAGCAGGGTATAGTTGCAGGTGTACAGCTGGGAGCAATGGGAAGGCAGATGAACCCCTAGGCACTTCAGAGAAAAATGACACCAGATGACAGAAAATGAATATTGCAGCTGTGTACGCAAACCCAGAGATGTAACCAGAGGGAAAATGTCTGATTTACTAGAATAAATTTTTACATTTGAGTGAGTTGACTCCTTAAAGCATTGCCATGATGTAGAGAGCGAACAATGGATCAGAGCTGTAGAACAGGACATCATCTGCGTAAGCACACCGCTTATGTTCCATTGGCCCCACATGAAATCTTTTAATATCGGGATTCAAACGTGTTTTATTAAGCAGTGGCTCAAGGGTAAGGGCAAAAATGAGGGGGGACACACCTGCCTCATTATATTGTAAATGGGGAATGAGCATGAGAGGAGGCAGTTTACCCTAATCTGAGCCTCTGCGGTGCTATAAAGCGATGCCATCCACAAAAACATATTGGGGCCAAGGCCTAACCTGGCCAGCACGGTACGGAGGTATGCCCAATTTACCCTGTCGAGCACCTTTTCGGCATCTGTATAAAGCAGGAGACGGTACAAGGTCAGCCCACAACTGGGCCCAGTGGATCAGCTGCATTGCCTGATTAGAATTGTCCCTTTCTTTTCTCTCCCAGCTATAAACTGGTCAGGGTGGATCACTGTTGGCAGGATGTGTTTAAGACGGTTGGCTAAAAGCCTCGCTAGTATTTTGATATCGGTATTTAAAAGCGATATTGTTCTTTAGTTACTGGGGATAGTGCCTTCCTTGGGGATGACCATAATATGTGCAAGCAACGCCTCCTTGGGTACAGCAGTGCCTGATGCCAAGGCATTAAAATAAGCACACACCAGACTGGAAAGGAGTGTGTAGAATTTACAATAGTGGGCATTGGTGAAGCCATCTGGGCCTGGGGTTTTTCCTTTGGGAGGTCTTTAATCACCACCAACACTGCTGGGGTAATGGGTGTTTCTAGTTGGTTGCTAACTTGGGTGATGAGCTGCGGGGATTGAGCCTCCTCCAAGTATTGCAGGATGCGCTCTGCTTTCTGGGCCTCTGTAGAGCCAGGTAGCATGTAGGGAAGGTGGTAGAGCTTAGCATAGTGACAACATTTTGACTTTTCCTTCATTGTCTGTCCTTGTGACCAAAAATGACAGTGAATCTCCTTAGCGGGGACATAGGCTGCAATAAGATCTTTTCAGAAGTTCTAACCCATCCATAGTGTATCCAAAACAAAGAAAAAATTGGATTTTGATGCAATTTATTGTGCATTAGATACAACTTTTTTGTCCCATTTACTGTATTTTAAAATGTAACAAGATATTATGTTTCTTTGGTTACAGATGCTAGTGGTATTTAAGTCTGCTCCCATCTTAAAACGAGCACTAAAGGTTAAACAGGCCATGATGCAGTTATATGTGCTGAGGCTGCTGAAGCTCCAGACTAAGTACCTGGGCAGACAGTGGAGAAAGAGCAATATGAAATCTATGTCTGCTATCTACCAAATGGTGCGGCATAGAATGAATGATGACTGGGCCTATGGCAACGGTGAGTAAAACCCATAATACATCATCCATTTACTTTTGTGAATTATACTTTCAGAATTAATATCAAGCATAAATGTACTCACCATTGCAGTATAATGGAAGTTAAAGCAGAGGTCCACCCAGTTTAGAAAGGTGGTCTTAAACGAAAGACCACCTATCCACCCCTTGTTTCTTTCTTTAATACCTTTTTTGGAAGTATTAAGCATACTTCTGATCCAACTGGGCCACGGCCCAGGATGTCACATCCTCTCTTGCGGCGAGCTTCCCCCCCCCCCCACTGCCTTTTGGGACTTGCGTGTGGAGGTTTTCCTTTTCTCTTACAGCTTTCAGAATTTGTAAAAGACCCCCCAAACTATACATTTTTTGAAAGCACATGGCCAGTAGAATAAAAAGGTGCTACTGATTTTTAAGACAGCGCGATATATCAAGACAATATTTTCACTAAAAATGCACGAAAATCATAATTAGTGCACATAAACACAACATAAAATTCCAGCTAAATTGCTACTAGAGCTTCGTTCACGTATGTCATACTAAAGTGTACGCCCATGTTTATACGCACAGGAATGCACAGGTGTTCTGTGCATCCCTGTACAGGCAGTCCCATTTATGTCAATTAGGATGCAGTAGCTGCATAGGCATAGCTGCTGTTCCCAATTTGACATCTGTATGGGTGAGAGTACATGACCCCGAACGCAGACAGCGTGAGCTCAGGGACATGCATGTGGACCTACATGGATATAAAATTGGGAGTAACGGCTCTGTTCGTGCAGTTGCTGCATTCCAAATGACATGATCGGGACTGCCTGCAGAGAGATGCACAGAACACCTATGCGTCCCTGTAAAGGTATGCTGTTTGCCCTATGTAAACAAGGCCTTAGGTCCCTTTCACACAAGCAGACCGATTGGGTCTGCCTGTCCGTCAGGCGGGTCCAATTGTACCACGCATTGCTTTCTATGGAGAGGTTGATGTAAATGGACATGTGTCCGTTTACACCCGCCTGCATATGATCCAGTCTGCTAAAAACAGATGGATGGGGTTTCCATTCCCCATCCATCTAGCAGATCAGATTACCAGGAGCAGCCAGTCCATTAGGGGCGCTGGGTCGCCACCCTCCTGCAGGGACCTGGATTCATACGTTTGTATGAGTTTTTTTTTTTAAGCCACATGATTAGAGCCTCTAATTGGCTTCAGAAAGGTTGGGCTCGGGGGGCGCAGAGCATTGCACCCTGAACCAACCCACTTGTGACAATAGCAAATCAATATTCGCAATTGTCTTCTGGCTGCTCCTCATGGCCAATCATGACGGATCTGGTTGGCCGAAAGAAGAAGCTTAAGAAGCCATGGAGGAGTGAGTGCTGGTGGACCTGAGGGGTCTTTCTATGTTTGTGTGGTTTTTATTGACTTTTTGAATATTTGGGGGGGGGGGGGGGGTTTCTTTGGTGAGATATAAGAGGTCTAAGCAGACCCCCATATCGTAATTTTATTTTTATTTTTTTGAGACAGAGAAAGGGACTGAAGATCTGAAGATCCCTTTCTGTGTACCTCTTTACTTGAATGAATTAGGAATCTGTATAGAGATTCCAGTCATTCATAAAATGACAGTCTGATCTATAGTAACCGCAAATGTTACTATATATCAGCTGTTAGTGGATTTAGGAGCGATCGTTGACTATATCCACTGTACTGTACTACAGGGGGTGCTTGGTAAACATAGTTACCAAGCCCCAAGCCCCAAAAAAAAAAGATAGAGCCTGGAGTTCTTCCTTAAAGTGGAAGTAAACTCCCCTATCGTTTTCAGCCAAGGAAGCTGCCATCTTTGCCTCTGTTTAATCTTCAACTGCTATGGTGCTGCACATGTGATTCGTTATGACAACCAGCCATTGGATGGTTTGATAGTGTGGCTGAGAGCACAGCCAATGTGCAGTTAGCATTCCCGGCATGCCTTTTTTTTTTTTTTAACTGTTTAAATCCATGGGTTTACTTCCACTTTAAAGCCCCACTTATAAACCAACTAAAATTTGTGCTGAAAAAAATAACATTACTATCCAAAGTCTTTTCACATACCAGTAACCACGGTCATGTGACACTTCGGCCACTGAACCTTCTGATTTTCTGTTTAGAGGTTTGGGCCCTTCTTTAGGTGCTTATGTCACTGTCTGTGTGACATGGACACTACCCTGGGGAGCCTGTTGCAAGCAATCCTATAGGTTGAGGAAAAGAGCGACGTTGGTAGAGGGGAGTGGAGGGAACAGACAGTCTCAGGTGGGCATGGCACCCGGGGCCAGATTAACATGGGGGATATTGGAGCTGGAGCTCCAGGCCCCTTACCTTAAGATGGGCCCATTTACCCAACAAAAAATCACAAAAAAACAAACAAAACGCGATAGACTTTGAGGGTCGTGGCTTGGCGACCAGGCAGCACAGAGACCCCAAATTTGGGGGGTAGGTAGCTGAAGACCTACCCCACCACTGATGGGGCTCCTATCACCTATGGTTCTGGTGATACGGGGCTCTTTGCTCAGCCTGTCAGAAGCTACATACAGAGCAACCAGTTTAAATACAAGCTGGCATATATGGGGGTTGATTTACTAAAGGCAAGTCCACTTTGCACTATAAGTGCATGGAAAATGCACTTAGAAGTGCAGTTGCTGTAAATCTGAGAGGAAGCTCTGAAATGAGGGGATGCTCTGCTGACTTTATTCAGTCATGTGCAAGCAAAAAATGCTGTTTATTTTCTTTGCATGTCCCTCTCAGATCTACAGAGATTGCACTTCCCAGTGCACTTGTAGTGCAAACTGGATTTGCCTTTCGTAAATAACCCCCACTGTTTGCAGCAGACTGAGAGGATGAGCTCACAGTGCCTCTCCTCACTTCTTGTCAGAGGCACTGAGCTCAATGGACAGCTTGGAGCATGTAGAGTTTGACAGGCAGCACTGCCTGTCAAACTTGCCTATTGATTTTAATGGGGCCACTCTGCAATTGCAAGCCAGACTCACTCACAGTAGCAGCATAGCCCAACAATGTAAAATTACCATTCAGCAATGTAAAAAAAAAAAAAACACAAGGAGGCGGCAGTAGCACCTCAAGAACGCCTGTCAGCTGCTGCTATACCACTCGTTGAAAAGCAATCCATTACAGATCACTTTTCAGAGGGCAGTAATTTAGGCAGTAAGCATTATTGCAAATGTGAAGGAAACTTCAAACACATCATCCATTTTACACTCGCCACCAACCAGGTCACTCCAAAGCCACTTCCCATGTTAGCCACCTCCCTTCAACTTATATCACAGGTGACTATTTCCCAACCTGCAGATGACAGACCCTACTCCAAAAGATGTTACTCCCCCCACCTGCTGATTGATATCCCTCCATGACCATCTCACACCCCCCTGCTGATAGACCTCTCTCCCCAACCTGTCCCCACACACCCTCTCACCTGTGGATGGGGGAATCACTCCCGCAGTGTTATTGTCTTCTGCCAGTGGGAAGCCTTCCCTGCCCACAGAATACAATGATCGGTGTTGCCAACTATAGCTGGCAGCACTGATTGTTTTGGAAAAAACCTGACAGGGTGGTTGTATTCAAGTCGATTTAATAGATTGGCTCGTGTACATCAGCTAGCCCATACATAGATTGGCTATGGCTGGTCTCTGCTTAATCGGCCTAATTTTAATCCATGTACTGACCACTACGCAGTCCCTAAACATCCTTCCACAAACCTTTACATTTTTCCTCCCCAGATTCCTTCATCCTCCTCACTTGTAGATAGTGCCCACTGTCATATCCCCCACACTCCTCACCTGTACATAGTACTGGCTGTCATACCCTCCACACTACTCTGCTGTACATAGTGCCCACTGTCATACCCTCTACATTCCTCTCCTGTACATACTGCTCACTGTCATACCCTCCACACTTCTCTCCTATACACAGTGCCCCCTGTCGTACACCCTCCCGCAAATTCTCTCCTGTACATACAGCCCACTGTCATACACTTTTTTCTCCTGTACATAGTGCCCGCTGTCATACCCTCCACATTCCTCTCCTGTACATACTGCAGAGAGAGCTGCTTGCCTGCTCGCTCCTGAGCCACTGCTCTATGCATCCATAAGACGCATAGTGCCGCGGCTTGGCCTACCCCCCCCCCCCCCCCCAAGCTCTCTCCTCATGGCTCACTGACTGTGATTGACAGCAGTGGGAGCCAATGGGCTCCCACTGCTGTCCCAGCCAAGGAGGAGGGGGAGTGCTATTGTGAACATCGCTGGATCAGAGGAAGCTCGGGTAAGGACACATGTTTTTTTACCTTCAGCCTGTAGAACCACTTTAAATGGCAAAAAAATATATTTATTTGTTAAACTATTTTTTTTTGGCTACTCTACCAATTTATCGTATGTCTTTACAGTGGTACCTGTCACCAATAGAAACTACACTGCTGGAGTAACATTGTAATGTGAACTGGCCACCAAAGTAAATAATCAGTAGTTTCCTGCCATGAACCTGATTTGTTATCTTTTAATATGTTTTTTAAGCAGTCTTTTGTTTGACTATATTGTCTTTAGATATTGATGCCCGACCTTGGGACTTCCAGGCAGAGGAGTGCACGTTACGGGGTAACATAGAGAGCTTTAACAGCCGAAGATATGAGAAAAACCCCAACTGGGAGTTTGCCCCTGTGGACAACTGTCTGCAGAGTGTATTGGGCCAGAGGATTGAGCTCCCGGAGGATTTTCATTACACCTATGAGCTCTGGCTGGAAAGAGAAGTGTTCTCCAGGCCAATCCAATGGGAAGAACTTCTGCAGTATTCCTGACTACCAAATGTAGCCATTCGGTCACATCTTGTGTACTATATGGGTGCTATTCTGATACTGCACAACAGGGGAAAACCAAGAGTTATATGAGTAACTTGCAGGCATTTTCTCTCCTATGGGTCTAGTTTGAAGAAGAGTGCTTTGGAAAGATCAGAGTCCTTTTCTATTTGCACAGAAATGGAATGACTTTTTTTTTCTTTTTTTTTTTTGCCAGTGCTCTGTTCTAGTGGGAACATATCTCTTTGACATGCATCCCGTCCACAGGTTCCAATTACCTGATGCCTTTGATTCAAGTGCCTAGACTTATGTTGACTATACACTATACGAAAAATCAGCCAAAATTCGGTCATTTAGACTGTTAGTTTTTCGGCTAGTTAATGGGCACAAATAAGTAATCGCTTGGGATGTTTTCGAGCCCAAAAAAAAAACGAAGGACAAGTTGGGAAATTTTCTGCCGAACAAACGATAAATTGAAAGGTTAATGTGTTTTCCATCCAAACTGTTTTGCACTAGGTATATGTGAAATAATGAACAAAAAATGTATTCATTTATGTCCACTGAATGATTGATCAGTCATTACATGATGGCACTATCGTTTGCTCTCACGGCCGAATGTTTGTTTTTTGGAAATGGGTTTTTTGGAAACTATTTTTTGTACAGTGTATAGCCAGCATTTAATATGATGTCATATTAGTCTGGTAATTAGTGCCACCATTGGTGTAAAGCAGGGATCTCAAACTGGCGGTCCTCCAGCTGTCACAAAACTACATGTCCCATCATGCCTCTTACTGTGGGAGTCATGCTTGTAACTGTGAGCCTTGCAATGCCTCATGGGACTTGTAGTTTCTCAACAGCTGGAGGGCCACCAGTTTGAGAACCCTGGTGTAAAGCTTTTGGTTTATAACAGTTTTTCAGATAGGTAAGCTTGTCTTTTGTGTGTTTTCCACATTGTGTGTGTAAAGAAACTCTAGAAATGTGAAGTTTTGATTTAATATAAAAGTGATTTTAAAGCCTCTGTTTTAATTTTTGAAAGCCTAACCTGTTGCACAAATCAAAGAAATAGCTTCTGCTATTTGGATGTGGAGGGAAAGGTTAGAGTACAGCTGAAATAGCTAAAAATAAGTGATCATACATGGGCTGTTGAAAACAGTGTTTAAAATACTTATGTATACATGAAAAACATGTCAATCAATGGCAAACTGCAGCATTCGGAAAATTTTGTCGAAGAGAAACTACAGATTCCTCAGGCCCCTTTCACACAGGCCTTCCATCTGTTTCATAGGTTCAGTCACGTTTTTTCTTTAAAAAAAAAAAACATTAGTTTTTCCATCCACTTAACCACCTGAGTTACATTTTTGGTTTACATGATTAAAAAATAATTTTAGTCCTGAAGATTTCTTAAAGCGGAGTTCCACCTGTTTTTCGTTTATTAAAAGTTAGCAGCTACAAAAACTGAGGTTGCTGACTTTTAATAAACAGACACTTACCTGTCCCACTGTCCAGCGATGCGGATGTCCTCTCCGCCGACACAGCTGACGGCATCACGGCTGGGCGTGCACTGCGCATGCGTGAGTCACTCTACCCTCTGCTATTGGCGAGGCAATCTTCTGGGGCCTGTGACGTGTCTCAGAAGATTGCTGTTAGGGAGGGGTCTCCTAGGCAGCTGGGAAGAGGAAGTGGGACAAGTAGTCCCACTAAAAAAGCAGGTATCCACTCCCCCCCCCCCCTCAAAATGACATGCCACGTGTGACATGTAGGGAGCAAGGAGTGCTTAAAATGGAAGTTTCACTTTTTGGGTGGAACGCCACTTTAAAACCCCCCCCAACCATTATATATTTTCCAAAAATATATATAATAGAGATATTTGCAAAAGACAGGCACTGCTGTCTACAGCACTTGCGCCGTAGACAACTGCGTGCAGGCAGACTGAGCGTGCCGTTGCTAGCGATCATGCCGCTAGCAGCGGTGCGCATGCGCGGGAATCACGTCATCGAAGCTCCAGCCAATCACAGCCCTGGAGCCGTGATACCCGGAAGATGGACGCTCTGTGGAAGAGGGGACATCGGTGGCTTTGCAGGCCCCTGTGTCAGGTAAGTGACACATGGGCGATGCATGGTAGCCCATTATGCTTTACCTTTGCAGGGAAACACAGAAGAAGTAAAACCGATCTGGGTTTACTTCCTCTTTAACCACTTTCAGACCGGACCAATTTGCTGGTCAAAGACCAGACCACTTTTTGCGATTCGGCACTGCGTCGCTTTAACTGACAATTGCGCGGTCGTGCGACGTGGCTCCCAAACAAAATTGACGTCCTTTTTTTCCCACAAATAGAGCTTTCTTTTGGTGGTATTTGATCACCCCTGCGGTTTTTATTTTTTGCGCTATAAACAAAAATAGAGCGACAATTTTGAAAAAAACGCATTCTTTTTTACTTTTTGTTATAATAAATATCCCCCAAAAATATATAAAAAAACATTTTTTTCCCTCAATTTAGGCCGATACGTATTCTTCTACATATTTTTGGTAAAAAAAATCGCAATAAGCAATTATTGATTGGTTTGCGCAAAAGTTATAGCGTTTACAAAATAGGGATAGTTTTATAGCATTTTTATTAATAATTTTTTATTATTTTTTTTTTTACTAGTAATGGCGGCGATCTGCGATTTTTATTGTGACTGCGACATTGTCGGGGACCCATCGGACATTTTTGACACATTTTTGGGACCATTGTCATTTATACAGTAATCACTGCTATATAAATGCAGTGATTCCTGTGTAAATGACACTGGCAGTGAAAGGGTTAACCAGTGGGTGGCAGTGTAGGGGTTAAGTGTTCCTAGGGGTGTGTTACTAACTGTGGGGGGGTTGGGCTTTCATTTAGTGTACACTGATCTCTGCTCCAATCACATGGAGCAGAGATCAGCGTCACTAGTTGCTAGGCAGAATGGAAAAATGTTGTTTATACAGCATTTCCTCCATTCGGCCGCTCTGTGAGACGATCGCGGGGATGCCCGCGGCGATCGAGTCCGCGGGTCCCGCGACCGGACTCACGGGGGTCCCGACCAGCGGGAGGGCGGCATCGAATATTGGACGTACATGTACGCCAATATGCCTGCCCGTGCCATTCTGTCGACGTACATCGTCGTGCGCTGGTCGGGAAGTGGTTAAGACAAAACACACAGATACAAGCTAATATGGACTTGTAGTACTAGAGGAAGAAGCACACTATTAAATCGGTGTCCTACTCTCTCCTTACCATCACTAATTTTAGCCCTCTTATCTCAGATCGTAGGTCACATTGATCTTCTGTTAGAGCAAAGCTATTTCACTTTCCCATGGATGCAAAAAAAAATTCTCCCAATTGCTCCTCAAAGATGTCTGGTTTATCCTATAAATCTGCAGGGTACATCAGTTAACCAAGGGTGATCCACCATTAGTCTGCACAACTGAAGAGCTAACGGGCCTAAAACAATTTGCATTAGCAGTACAATAAACTTTAACACATACAGTTGTGCTCATAAGTTTACATACCCTGGCAGAATTTGATTTCTTGGCCATTTTTCAGAGAATATGAATAACACAAAAACTTTTTTTTCCACTCGTGGTTAGTAATAACAAAAGAGAATGGGACTTGGACTTTTTAGACAGTCAACAAATATTTTATACAAAAATAGTTTATTTTAATATGAACACATAAAAATACATGATCTCTAAAAATCCACATTGATAACACGTTACATAGTAATACTACCACTACTGATAGGACCAATGATATCTACAAGGAGACAAGAGAATGAGTAGAAATCATTCCATAATGCTTAAGTATCCAGGGATGTGGTTCAAAGACCAGTAGACGGTATAATGCTGTTAAAGTAATAATTCCCTCTACATGTTGCACGCTTAGCGCTTCCTCAGGAGCTTGTATATTGATGACGAGAATGTGTACTAATTGAACACATACAGATTTAAAAGCAACACAAAATAGAACAAACAGAGGTATGTGAAGGGCTGCAGGGTAGAATAGTAGGGTACCTATGATATTGGCACAGAGGAAAAAACAGCTCTCTTGTACCACAGTTATTAGCCTCACAGAGGCTGTGTCTGGTGTGGGGTTCTGGCCACATGAGGTCCTACTATTTAGCAAGCTCTCTGAGGATTTACCAGTGCGTGGCATAGGTTCTTCGTGCAATTGAATAGCATATGGGGGCTGAATTAAGAAATCTAGTTTATTACTCTACTTGGCTTCTATTGTAATACCAAGTGATATACTTCACTACTACAATTACTCTTGGCCCATTTTTTGGTTCAATATCTCTTTGCTACGCCTAACCTACCTGGCAATCCCCATCGTTGCTATTTCTTCCTCTGTGCCAATATCACAGCTGGACTCCAGGTTTAATCTTTATTGCATACTTGTATTGCTGGAACCCTGGGCTGTGGAGGGGGTGGAAGAGGGGGCTCAGGCTCTTAGAGGCTTGCTGAGAGGCTGAGGCGGTGGCCAGTCCAGACATATGGACGGATCACGACCATATGGTCGCAATCTTTCCCGAGCCTGGACTGGCTCTGCGACATCAGCCGACAGCAGGATTCAGCCCATTGTCTACTGAAAAAGGGTCACAGCTGCAAAATGAACTGCACTCCTGTGATCCACAGATGTATACATAGTAAGATTGAATAAAGACACCAGTCCATCTAGTGTGGGTGCATGTCTACAATTATCCCTATTTTATTTAAGGTACCCATATAGCACTTTCAATTCATGCAGCAGCCCACAATCCAAGGTCCCCAACTCGCATTCATATACTAGGGCCTATTTGCTTTTTGAACAGAAGCCAATTAACCTACCAGTATGTCTTTGGAGTGTGGGAGGAAACCAGAGTACTCGGAGGAAACCCACACAGGCACAGGGAGAACATGCAAACTCCAGGCAGGTAGTGTTGGTTGGGATTCGAACCAGCGACCCTTTTTACTGCTAGGCGAGAGTGCTACCCACTACACCACTGTGTTGCCCACAGTGAGCTTTGGCTGTACTTTTAATGCTGAATGCAATTACGGTACTCTGATCGCTGTTTCCGAAGTTATCCCTTTTTTCCACATCAGCTATCAGATCTGTGTGATTTGTAATTGGTATACAATACTGTGCAAAAGTTTTAGGCAGATGTGAAGAAATGCTGTAAAGTAAGAATGCTTTCAAAATGTATTTTTAATTGTATATTTTTATTGATTAAAAAATACGAAGTGAGCGAACAGAAGAAAAATCTAAATCAAATCAATATTTGGTGTTACTACCCTTTGGCTTCATATCAGCATCAATTCTTCTAGGTACATTTCCACACAGTTTTTGAAGGAACTCGGCAGGTAGGTTGTCCCAAACATCTTGGAGAACTAACCACAAATCTTCTGTGGATGTAGGCTGCCTTAAATCCTTCTGTCATGTAATTCCTGACCGACTCATTGATATTGCGATCAGGGCTTTGTTGTCTTGCTGCAGAATAAATCTGGGGCCAATCACACTTCTCCCTAATGGTATGGCATGATGGATAAGCATCTGCCTGTATTAGCCCTAAGAACACCATTGATCCTGACCAAATCTCCAACTCTATTTTTCAATCTTCAGCGTTGCCTGTAGACACTCATTGTACCGCTCTCAAGTCCTTCGCAAACAAACTGGCTACAGCCAAATAGTTCAAATTTTAACTCAGTCTAGAGCACCTGCTGCAATTTTTTCTGCACCCCAGTTCCTATGTTTTCATGCATTCAGTAGTAGTCATTTTGCCTTGTTTTCATATACTTTTGCACAGTATTGTATATAAATAGGTGCCTGGGGACACCTCAGAAGTTCCCCTGGAAAAAGAGAGAAAAGTTTGGACTATGTTGGTACCTCAAGGACGTCGACAAGAGTATATATGATTTTATATAAAATAAATGTAATATATACCGTAGAATATAAAAACATTGTGGGAAAAAATCACATTGACAAAATAGTTTGATACAATTGGTAATTACAGCCTTGTATGCTGCTTCAAACAACTTTACGAGAAATGGAGGCGACCCCCAGTGTTGAAGTGGGGTATCGGATTTGATGCGTCTTGGCAATTGTCCTAGTTTCGCAACAATTGCTGCTTCTTCAGTAGGAGCCAGTCATAAGCATCTATTGAGATAAATCATAATTTCATATTTAAACCATTGTTTATGACATTGATATATATATTTTAAAACATGAAGGTTATTTTCTTTAACCACTTCAGCCCTGGAAGATTTCACCCCCTTCCTGACCAGAGCACTTTTTGTGATGCGGCACTGCATCGCTTTAATTGACAATTGCGCGCGGTCGTGCGACGTTGCACCCAAACAAAATGAACATCCTTTTTTCCCACAAATAAAGCTTTATTTTTGGTGGTATTTGATCACCTCTGTTTTTTTATTTTTTGCGCTATAAACAAAAAAAAAGTGTACATTTTTGAAAAAAACACAATTTTTTACTTTTTTCTATAATAAATATCCCTCAAAAATAGCTAAAAAAAAACTATTTTTTTCCTCAGTTTAGGCTGATATGTATTCTTCTACATATTTTTGGTATTTGGCAGACACATTGGACACTTTTTTTTTTTTTTATGTTTTTAAATTATTTTTATTAAATTATTATAAACATACAAACTCTTCCATATCATTTCCAATACATGAATACAAAACATAAAAAAAACGAAAAATACATACACATTTACAAATACAAAAACAAGAAAACAATTGGATCTATCCTTTATCATCCCCTCTCGAATGGCAATATTTCTGAAAAATTTATGGCCAAAACATTTTCTTTCACTTTCCCCTTTCCTCTTTCCCTTCTTCCCCTTTTCTCCTTATTTCCTCTTAAGTGTGGAGGCAAGGCTACTTCCCCCACCCCCCCCCCCCCCCCAATACAAGTTTAACCTGGAAGCAGCGCGGAGAGTTTTTGGAAGAGAATCCACAAGATGTTGGAGCTGTCTGTATCTCCACACATCCCATGGGGTCATGCTATACCTCTCTCGCAGCTCCATTCATGAGCGCAAAACGTTCCCCTTCAAGACGTTCTTAAGCCTCAACTGGTCTGATAGAGTCCATTTTAGATATTGATTAATATCTTTCCTCAGTGGGAAAAGTTATTACCAGTCAAGGGGGGCAGGAGACTATTATACTGCCATGAAATGCTATTAAGTAATTTATCCCATACGCTAAATGTTTCTATAGTGATTGGTGCTATTTCTCCCGAGAGCCCCCTGTATTGCTTTGGAATCCAAATAATCTGACCCAAAGCAGCTTTACTCACACTTTCCTCTAGGGCCACCCACTTTTTGTACGGTGAGCCGTGGACCCAGTCCACGATCCTCCGTAACACTGCCACCTCATGATATTTTCCAAGGTCTGGAAGGAACACTTCCCCCTTCTCTCTTGGTCTACTCATTGTTTTATAGGCAATACGGTTGGCTCGATTATTCCATACAAATTTCAGCAAAATCAATCTAAGGGTTTTCAAATATGCTCCAGGGATATTAATTGGCAGGCTTTGGAAGACAAATAGGGCTTTCAGAAGAATCATCATTTTAATCACGTTTATCCTATCAAATCATAATTTATGTGCAGGATTCCCTTTCAAATCTTGTTTAATTTTATTCAGTAAGGGAACGTAATTATCTTGGTATAGATCTGTCACTGATACTGCCAGGTATATTCCCAGATATCTCAATCTCTTTTGTTTCCACACAAAGAGGAAAAGAACTCTGAGAAGCCTACCCTCAATTGGGGGAACAGAGATATTTAATATCTCTGTTTTCTCTATGTTGATCCTTAAATTGGAAACAGCCCCATAACTACTCGATTCTCCCAAGATGTTTGGGAGTGTTTGTGAGGGATATGTTGTATAGAACATAATATTATCCGCAAAAGCAGATATCTTATATTCTTGTCCTGCAGTTTCTATCCCTCTAATCTCATGGTTGCCTCTTTTATAGTAGCTAAAAAGGGTTCCAGCGAGAACACAAAAAGTAAGGGGGAGAGTGGGCACCCCTGACGTGTACCATTATATAGCCTGAAGGGATCCGATAAAGTGCAATTTGCCAGAATTTGGGCCATGGGTTTTGAGTACAAGGCCTCAATCCACCTCAGCATACGTGGTCCTTTGCCAAATTTATGCAATGTCCCACGCATGAAGTTCCAATCTAGTCTATCAAAGGCCTTTTCGGCTTTTCTTTGCTTCATGCATTAATAGATTGTTTTTAGGATGTTATCCCTTGTTTCTCTCCCAGGGACAAACCCTGCTTGGTCCTTTCCTATGCATTCTGGCATATATAACTTCAGTCTCTCGGCCAATATTCTCGCATAAATTTTCATATCTTCATTAATATGGGATATTGGCCTAAAGCTGGAGCAAAATGTTGGATCCTTCCCTTCCTTTACCAAGAGTGTAATATAGGCCCCCAGAGCTTCTTCGCATATCTTTACACGCTCCCCAATAGCATTCATATATGAATCAAATTAAGGAATCGGGATTCCCATAAACGTTTTATAATAAAATGATGTGTACCCATCTGGGCCCGGGCTTTTCCCAACCTTACTTTTTTGGATTGCCTGCTCTTTTTTCTTCCTTAGTAATTTCCCTATCTAACCCGTTTGAGTCCTCATCCAATAAGACAGGTAACTTTATATTCAGTAAATACTGTTCTGTTTCTTCTATTTTGGGCCTCAACTGGGTTTTGAGCATCATTTATTCTATAAAGTGATTGATAATATTCCATAAAAATCCTGCTAATATCCCTGGTAGAATGCTTTATCTCTCCTTTTTTATCTTTCATTTTATGAATAAAATTCAGATTTCTTCTAGATTTAATCACCTCTGCCAATAATCTCCCAGGTCTGTTACCATATTCATATTGCCTTTTAGCTGTTCTAATGAAAATTCTTTTAGTATCTTGCTCCATTAAATCTCTCAAGGATTTCCGCTTTTTCCTTTTAACTCAATAATAACCTTGTTGTCCCTTACCCTTTTATGTGTCCATTCTAATGCTTTGATCTCTTGTAAAAGGGAATTTTTTCGTGCAGTCCAAATTTTTTTCCTCTTAGCCCCCTCTGCAATTAGTCTCCCTCTTAATGAAAACCTTATGAGTCTCCCACAGTATAGTCAATCAATATTCTCTGTTATTCTCCTTTAAAGAACAAGTTCAGATCTTTCTCCAAATCTTCCAATACAGTATGGTCATGTAAGAGTGATTCATCCACCGTCCAGGATCTTTGCCTGACCGGTGTATCCTTCATATTAAAGCTTACTAAAACCAGAGCATGATCCGAGAGGATGATTGACTTCACCTCTACTTTTAATAGGCCCTCTAAAAGCTGATGGTCTAGGAAAACATAATCAATTCTTGAGTAGGATGAATGTACTTGAGAATAATATGTGAAGTCCCTCCCCTTAGGGTGAATAATCCTCCACACCTCCACTAATTGCTTCTGATATCATTTTGTTTGACAGCTTTGAGGTTTTTCCCTTCTGAACGTAGGGAAATAGGTTGAGTATCAAGAGTTGGATCAAGCACAAAATTAAAGTATCCTGCCATAATAACTTTCCCCACCTTTTTTTCTAATTTACTAAATATCTTTCTCAAAAAGACACAAGGGTGACTATTAGGGCAGTAAATATTAACAAATGTATACTCATAGTTAAACAGGAAACCCTTAATAAATAGGTACCTTCCTTCGGAGTCAGATTCCATTGCTTTTAAAAATAAATGGTGTGTTCCTATCAAAACCAATTGCTATTTATTTAGATCTTTTGTTGGGAGAATATCCATGAAACCAAACTGGGAAACCTTTTGAGCTCAATCAGACCCTAGAAGACCATTTAAGATGAGTTTGTTGCAAAAACACAATATTTGATGACCAACTCTTCAATTCCTTTATTATTTGGTGCCTTTTATTGGGACTATTTAAACCTCTCACATTGTAGGTAACTCATTTTAAGGGCATCCTCTCTCAAATATATGAGGCACAAGCTGAAAGAGGCATTCGACCATATGAGAAAGAGATAATTCTTCCATTTCCTTTAGGATGATCCATTTAACTAACAAAAAACTTAACACAAACCAACAACTGAACCATACCCCACCTATTTTACCCCATTCAAACTTTTTTTTTTATACCATTCCCCCCTCCACCCCCTACACTGAATATCAATGATATGCCCCATCAGTCTGTCGCCCAGATTATGTGCGCCCAGTCTGACTGGGCCTCCCCTGGGGGGTTTAAGTTGACCAAAGACATATCTAGTTTACTGCAAAAATCTTCCAGAAATCGCAGTGTAGCTGAAGTCCTCTGATTTGTCGCAGTTAAACAAGCTGGAAAACCCCATATATAGGAGATATTTTTTCCCCTGTAGCTGGGTTATCAATGGTTTCAACGCTGTCCTGTGGGCTAACGTCTCTTGTGATAGATCTGTAAAGATCAATATTTTGGCTCCATTCATTTCAATCGGTGCAGCACTTCTCATACCACGTGAAACTTGTTGCTTAAATTTCATAATCGGAGAATCTCGCTATTGCGTCTCTTACGGTGTCTGTTGGTGCTTTAGTTATTTTTTGTATTCTATGTACTCTTTCAAAGCATATAGGAGATGATCTTTCTTTTTTCAATATTTCATTAACCACTTCGTGCTATAGCCAAAAGACAGCTACAGCGCGGACACTAACTGCTGGGAGGGTGTCCCTGGACGTCCTCCGGTTTACTTCCCCCCGTGTGCCGCCGCGGGCGCGCATCGGGGAAGTTCGGTGCTGCCCGTGTCCCTCGGACACAGCCAGTCACAGATCGCTGTAAACGGCCAATCACAGCGGCCGTTTACAGCCTGATCGGCGTGTCCAGTGAGAGATGATCTCATATGTAAACATATGAGATCATCTCTCATCGCTGGCTCTCCCTCCTCACACAGACAGCGTGTGAGGAGGGAGACATGAACCGCTGTGAGATGCAGCGGTTAGTGGAAAAAAATAAAAATAAAAAAATAAAAGTGCCCATCTGCCACCTGTCATCAGTGCCACCTGTCCCCAGTGCCACCTGTCGTCAGTGCCATCTGTCCCCAGTGCCACATATAAGCGCCATCTGTCATCAGTGCCATGTGTCATCAGTGCCACATAGTGCCATCTGTCCCCAGTGCCACGTGTGATCAGTGCCATATAGTGCCATCTGTCATCAGTGCCATATCAGCGCCACGTGTCATCAGTGCCACATATTAGTGCCACTATCGGTGCCATCTGTCATCAGTGCCACCTAACAGATGGCACGTGACACTGACATCAGTGTCACTTGTCATCAATGCCAGGTATCAGTGCCATCTGTCATCAGTGTCATGTATTAGAGCCACGTATCATCAGTGCCACATATTAGTGCCATCTGTCATCAGTGTCACGTGTCAGTGCCACGTATTAGTGGCATCTGTCATCAGTGCCGTGTCGGTGTCACGTGTTATTGTCTTGGTGCTCCAGGGCCTTCAAAAGTGTAATAGGTAGTCAACAAGTTAGATGTGTAATTTATGCGCCTAGAACACGTGACAGTGCTCCCTGCATGTTGGGCCTCTCTGAGTGGCCAGGCTGTGGAAAAGTCCCACACATGTGGTATTGTAATACTCAGGAGGTGTAGCAGAATTTATTTTGGGGCATTATTTGTGGTATACACATGCCACGTGAGAGAAATAACCTATTACAATGACAATTTTGTGGAAAAAAAATTATTTTGCAAAGAATTGTGGGAAAAAATGACATCAAAAAGCTCCCCATTCCTCTTAGTAAATACCTTGGAATGTATACTTTCAAAAGGGGTCATTTGGGGGGTATTTGTACTTTTCGGGCTTGTTCGGGTCACGAAGGGCGGCACAGTGGTGTAGTGGTTAGCACTCTCACCTAGCAGTAAAAAGGGTCACTGGTTCGAATCCCAACCATGACACTACCTGCCTGGAGTTTGCATGTTCTCCCTGTGCCTGCATGGGTTTCCTCCGGGTACTCCGGTTTCCTCCCACACTCCAAAGACATGCAGGTAGGTTAATTGGCTTCTGTCCAAAATTGGCCCTAGTATATGAATGAGGACCTTGGATTGTGGGCTCCTTGAGGGTAGGGACCAATGTGAGTGTGCAATGTACAAAGGCAGACACTCACTCAGGTTGAACTGGATGGACTAGTGTCTTTATTCAACCTTACTAACTATGATACTATGATACAAGAAATGAGGCCACCAGTACATCAGATGTGATAAATTTTGTATGATTTGCACCACAACTTGTAGATTCTCTAACTTTCACAAAGACCAAATAATATCCACGACTTTGGGTTATTTTTACCAAAGATATGTAGCAGTATAAATTGTGGCCAAACTTTATGAAGAAAAATTAATAATTTGCAAAATTTTATCACAGAAACAAAGAAAATGCATTTTTTTCAAAATTTTCGGTCTTTTTTAATTTATAGCACAAAAAAAAAAACCCAGAGGTGATCAAATACCACCAAAAGTAAGCTCTATTTGTGGGGGAAAAAAATCATTTGGGCAGTGTTGCATGACTGAGTAATTGTCATTCAAAGTGTGAGAGCACCGAAAGCTGAAAATTGGTCTGGGCAGGAGGGGGGTTTAAGTGCCCAGTGGTCAAGTGGTTAAACGCCTCACAGACCGCTTTCTCTAGATCAGAATTTTTCACGGTCTCTGGCAGTCCCCGAATTCTTAAATTGTTACGTGTATTCCAGTTTTCTTGGTCTTCAAGCCTATAGCGGATGTTCCTCATTTCCAGCCAATCCAATTCAGCTCTCTCCCGCAACTTCATAATGGCTTTTTTTATGAACATCTAAGTGAGCTTCAGATTCTTCCACTCCTTGCAGCACATTCTTTATATCCATTCTTGTGGCATCCAGTTCTCCTTTAATCGTGCATTCTAGATGAGACATCATTTCTGCCATATCTTGCTTTGTGGGAAGTGCTTGTAAGCTGTCTGTTTCCCTCCCCATCCTCTGTTGTTTTTGATCTATTTGCAGTACTCCCTCTTCAACAAGATCAGTTTTATTTGTCAACCCCTCTAACACTGGGGGAACTTCCTCCACAATCTCAACTGTCTGTTCCGTACTTTGCTCCATTTTATCCCATACCATATATGTCTTTATAGAGTTACAATTCCCACTTAAGTAGTTTTAACTCCTTTTCTCCCCATGGTTCCCCCCCATCAGATTGTTTTTATTCTATATATTTGCCACCCAAAGAACAGTCCCTTACCGCTCGAATGGACATTTACATAAGGGGAAATCAAATCCAAAGGAAAACAAAAGAGTTGTCAGATATGTATGCAAGAAATAATGTAACTGTTTAGTCACTGCGTACAGAGGTATGCTTAAAGGGGTTGTAAAGGTAAATGTTTTTTCACCTTAATGCATTCTATGCATTAAGGTAAAAAAACATCTCACACTGCCTGCGCCCCCAGCCCCCCCCCCCCCCATTTTACTTACCTCACCCCTCGAAAATCCTGCGCTCGCCCCCGCTGTCCTCTCCACCGCTCAGCCTGGCTGCTGATTGGCTGGAGTGGATGGATGGAAAGCAGTGCAGCCATTGGCTCGCGCTGCTGTCAATCACAACCACTGTTGCGGAGCGCCGGGGGCGGGGCCGTGTGATACAGCGAGTGGCTATAGCTGCCGGCTGTATGACAGGAGCGCGCCCGCAGGTGCTTCTCACCATGCGAGGGATTTCGCATGAAAGTGATAAGTACCTGCGTGAGGAAGCCGAGACAGCCGCCGAGGGACCCCAGAAGACCAGGTTCGGGGCCGCTGTGCAAAACGAGCTGCACAGTGGAGGTAAGTATAACATGTTTGTTATTTTTAAAAAAATTTTTTTTACTTTACAATCCCTTTAACCTCTTAAGGACCGTCGCATGTCAATTTATGTCGGCACAATGGCACCGACAGGCACAAGCACGTACATGTACGTGCTTGCCTTCCAGCGGGTGGGGGGTGCGATCGGACCCCCTCCCGCTGGCTGCGGCGGTCCGTTTCGCTTCAGGAGTGATCCAGGATGAGGGGATGGCCGTTGGTTTCTGGCCATCCCCTCTCGATCGCTCCTGCCGAATGAGAAGCTTCACCCGCCTGTGTAGTGTAAACACAGGCAGGGAGGAAGTGATGTCATTCTCCTCGGGTGGTCTTTTTGACCGGACTGCGAGGAGAACACATAGTAAGTGTGCACCAACACTACACTGACATGTAGGTACACATAGGCACACAAATCGCCCCCACCCCCATCGCCCCCCGATCCCCCCCCCCAACCTCCCCCCTCCCAGTCACAGTTTTACTGATTGCAGTGATCATTTATTTACTAATCACTGCATTTAGTGTCAGTTGTGACAGTAAAAACTAGCAGGGCAGTTAGTGTTAGGTCCAGGGTAGCCCCCTACCCCCCCTAATAAAAGTTTAACCCCCCTGATTGACCCTAGAGTTAACCCTTTCACCCCCTTTTGCCAGTGTCACTAAGCGATCGTTTTTCTGATCGCTGCATTAGTGTCACTGGTGCTGCTAGGTAGCTAGTTATTTTTTTAGGTTCACCGGCAGGTTTTTATAGCATTAGGTACCCCCATATACTACCCAATAAAGGTTTTAACCCCCTGATTGCCCCTAGAGTTAACCCTTTCACCAGCGATCACCGTATAAGTGTCACTGGTGATGCTGGATAGCCAGTTAGTTAGTTAGGTTCCCCGTCAGGTTTTTATATAGCGTCCGTGACCCCCATATACTACCTAATAAAGGTTTTAGCCCCCTGATTGCCCCCAGGTAACCTTTTCACCCCCTTTTGCCAGTGTCACTAAGCGATCGTTTTTCTGATCACTGCATTAGTGTCACTGGTGCCGCTAGGTAGCTAGTTATTTTTTATGTTCACCGCCAGGTTTTTATAGCGTTAGGTACCCCCATATACTACCTAATAAAGATTTTAACTCCCTGATTGCCCCTAGAGTTAACCCTTTCACCAGCAATCACCGTATAAGTGTCACTGGTGACGCTGGTTAGCCAGTTAGTTATTTAGGTTCCCCGTCAGGTTTTTATATAGCGTCAGGAACCCCCCATATACTACCTAATAAAGATTTTAACCCCCTGATTGCCCCAAGTTAACCCTTTCACCAGTGATCACCGTATAAGTGTTACGGGTGACTCTGGTTAGTTTGCTTTTTTATAGCATCAGGGCACCCACCATTTATTACCCAATAAAGGTTTAACCCCCTGATCACCCGGCGGGTGATATCAATTAGGTTTTAGGGTCAGGGTCTGCGTCGCCCCAGGCAGCGCTAGGTTAGTGCCAGTACCGCTAACACCCACACGCAAAGCATACACCTCCCATAGTGGTATAGTATCTGAACAGATCAATATCTGATCTGATCAGATCTATGCTAGCATCCCCAGCAGTTTAGGGTTCCAAAAAAACGCATTGTTAGCGGGATCAACCCAGATACCTGATAACACCTGCGTTTTGCCCCTCCGCCCAGCCCACCCAAGTGCAGTATCGATCGATCACTGTCACTTACAAAACACTAAATGCATAACTGCAGCATTCGCAGAGTCAGGCCTGATCACTGCGATCGCTAACAGTTTTTTTGGTAGTGTTTTATATTTAAATCCTGAAGTTAGTGCTTGGTTTTCGGGGTCCCGTACATGGCTAGGCTCCCAAAAAGTCTCCCACATGTGGTATCCCCATACTCGGGAGAAGCAGCAGAATTTATTTTGGGGTGTAATTTCACTTATGCCCATAGCATGTGTGAGCAATATATCATTTAGTGACAACTTTGTGCAAAAAAAAAAAAGTTTGTAATATTCCCGCAACTTGTGGCAAAATATAAAATATTTCATGGACTCAACATGCCTCTCAGTAAATAGCTTGGGGTGTCTACTGTCCAAAATGGTGTCATTTGGGAAGGGGGGGGGGTGGTGCTATCTTGGCATTTTATGGCCTTCGAAACTGTGATAGGTAGTGAGGAGTGAAATCAAAAATTTGCACCCTTAGAAATCCTGAAGGCAGTGATTGGTTTTCGGGGTGCCGTACGCGGCTAGACTCCCAAAAAGCCCCACATATGTGGTATCCCCGTACTCAGGAGAAGCAGCAGAATATATTTTGGGGTGCAATTCCACATATAACCATGGCATGTGTGAGCAATATATCATTTAGTGATAACTATTTGTAAACTTTTTTTTTTTGTGTGTCATTATTCAATCACTTGGGACAAAAAAAAATATTCAATGCGCTCAACATGCCACTCAGCAATTTCCTTGGGATATCTACTTTCCAAAATGGGGTCATTTGGGGGGGGGGGGGGTTGGTACTGCCCTGCCATTTTAGCACCTCAAGAAATGAGATAGGCAGTCATAAATTAAAAGCTGTGTAAATTCCAGAAAATGTACTCTAGTTTGTAGACGCTATAACTTTTGCGCAAACCAATAAATATACGCTTATTGACATTTTTTTTTACTAAAGACATGGGGCTGAATACATTTTGGCCTAAATGTATGACTAAAATTTAGTTTATTCGATTTTTCTTATAACAAAAAGTAGAAAATATCTTTTTTTTTTTTTTCAAAATTTTCAGTCTTTTTCCTTTTACATCTTAAAAAAATAAAAATCGCAGAGGCAATCAAATAACATCAAAAGAAAGCTCTATTTGTGGGAAGAAAAGGACGCAAATTTCATTTGGGTACACCATTGCATGACCGCGCAATTACCAGTTAAAGCAGTGCAGTGCGAAATTGTAAAAAGACCTCTGGTCCTTAGGCTGACAATTGGTCCGGGGCTTAAGTGGTTAAACCTATCGGCACATTTTAATATCGAAGCAAGCTAATACCTTCCCAATGTATCAATTCACATACCCTTATATAGGGGGTGCAAATAGATCTTCATATGGCTATGTATATTTAAGCTAGATCAACATGCAGTCCGTATAAAGGCAGGAATTCAGGAGAAGATAGCTAGAACTTCTAGTAATACTGCAGGAGGATAGAGATACAGAAGAGTAGATAAGTAATTCAGATCTCATATAGTCAGAGCTACTTATCTATTTTATAAAACTATTTGGCTGGCAAACCGAATAACTATATATTGTGTAGATATGTAAGTACACAGTAGGACCACCTTAAAGACTATAGAAAAATCAGCATAGATATATATATATATATAAAAGATCTCTTACTTAATATTATATCAGGATATTAGTCTTATGGCATATATCTCCTTGAGCAGTAAGAGGTTATCCAGGTGAAATATTACACAACTTTGCAGTTATATAACTATCCAAAAAAAAAAGACAAAGAAATATATGCATACAAGTCCAATCTGGTTAATCGGAAAATCCAAGCTGTACAGTAAAAAAGAAAAAAAAAGGGTGGAGGGAGGGGGAAGGCAATCAGTCCACTAGTACAAATTTATAGGCTCAGGCAAGCTGTCGTTTACTGATACAGCCCTCCTCCAGACATAAGATAATTTTCCCCTTGAGTAGTTCTACACAAGCTTACTGCCAGATCAGAACTTTGCATTAGTCTTCTATTTTCACCAGATCCACCTGATTAATTCTGATGTTTACCCAGCTTTCACTGGTAAAAGTACCAACACCTCACTGAGCAGTTTCCACAGACCAGTACACAGTCCCTGCCAATCATTAATTATTCTTCCTCTTTGATTTCCTCATAGGTCAAGTGAATAATACGGGTGCACGAACAGGATACATTGTTTCAGTTATTGCACCGGAACACAATCTTAGTGCATATGTTTCTTCACGTAGCAAATTTTTGTGCTAGTGCAAGATGGGCGATTTTGCAAATATGCGGCTATCCTGATACCTGAATAAATATTGTGTAATTACTTTTAATTGTAAAATCACAAGTCTTATTACGCATATTACCTCAGGTGGTGGAGAGTTGTACAAGTGCCATAGGTAAATAATATGCAGCTGTGCAAATCAAGGCAGGAAAATATATATATATATATATATATAGGTAAGTTCAATCAATCCAGTTTAGTTTTTCCTTTTTTCTTTTCCACCGCCTAAAAATATCAGTGCCCTATATGCAACTAAACCATGTAGAAGCACGAAAATGTTCAAGCATTAATACAAAGCAGACAGACTATATTTGCAATCTGGTGAATTAAGGCATGCAGTGTCATGCTTAATCAGGATAACACAGATGACACAGCTGTCCTAGAAGCTTGTAGCAATCTTCCCTTTAAAACTGACTCATCAGCCTCCTAGTAAACAATGTTTCTTTTAGTTCCTCTTTTTTTCTTTTCCCTGTCCACCAGTTCTAAATATTACTGCTGTATATTTCCTACCCATTCTTCCGATCTTCAGTCCTGCAGATGAGCTGGTTTGGCTGCAGAGATGTGCTCCATCTACACACTGTCCCTCTCACCACCTTGAGCCTCTGTTGCAAAAAAAACTCCTCAATATCCCTCGGGAGAAAGCCGTGGGCCGACTGCCACACAATATTTTCAACCACTCATGGAATGCCTCCCGTCTCCGTCCGGCATCAGGTCCTCCTCTGACTGATCTCCACTCTTCTCTCCTCCTGCAGGTTCTCTCACCCTCCGCCTCTCACGCTACGGGTGAGCAGCTACAGCCTCCAACCCCTTCTCCTCTCTGCTCTGCACAGCAAAGCTGTCGGATGACAGCTCGCCCCGGCACTCTTAGTCCTGGGATCAGGGGGAGGCAATCGGGTGGCTGAAGTCCGAGGTCAAAGCCAGATCAAACAGAGGCACTCATTGAGGGTTTCCAAGATTGCCAAAAGAAATTCCCGGCATCACCAGGAAAGTTTTACCTCTCGCAACACGCTGAACATGTTCACTCAGGGGGAACACCTGTAGCTCACAGCCTCATGCTGCTACTTGGCGCCATGTTGTAGCTTCTCCCCACATCAGACACTTTTGACACTATTTTGGGACCATTGTTATTTATACAGCAATCAGTGCTATAAAAATTCACTGATTACTGTGTAAATTACACTGACAGGGAAGGGGCTAAGTGTGTCCTAAGGGGTGATTCTAACTGTGGGGGGGGTGGGCTTCCAGTCACATGACAGCAATCACTGCTCCCGATGACAGAGAGCAGTGGTCTCTGTAATGACACAAGGCAGAGCGAGGAAATGCCTTGTTTACATAGGCACTCCCCTGTTCTGCGGCTCCGTAACATGATCGGCGGGGGACCGGCGGACATCAAGTCCGCCAGTCCCGCAAGCACGGTCATGCTATACGTGATGGGCATGCGTGCGCCTGCTATCACCATCTCTTAAAGGGGATGTACAGGTATGCCTATTTGCCCACCGCTGCCATTGTGCCGACGTATATCAGCGTGCAGTGGTCGGCAAGTGGTTAATATTGTATAAGATTGATATTAGTTTCTGAAAAGGATAGGCACTGCTTACCTAGAGAAGGGGAGACTGCGGCAGCAATGACAGCCAAAGGCAATCTCCCCCCCCCCCCCCAGGGCGGACACGGGAAGCACCTAGGACCACTGAATTTTAAATTTATAGGTAGTATGGTATATCATCTGGCAATCATCTATAAGGTGTGTGGTGCAAGAAAACAGAATTAAAAGAAAAAAGGAGATTGGGCTGGGGGGGGGGACAAAGAAAGAAGGAAAGGAAAGGAAAAAGGAAGGGGGGGAGAAACAAAGAGGGGGAGAAAAAAAAGAAGCATAGTGGGATCAAATAGAAGGAAAGATTAAAAATGAAGTGTTGAGAGTTAAACAATAGAAGAAAATGAGATGGAGTGGTATATTAGATTACCGACCTATTAAGTCAAGATGTCTAGTATAACACCCCGGAAAAAGGAGATGCAGGAGTATTGATAGTTACAGTTGGTTGTTATTTAGCGGCCTATTGCCAGGCAGTTGTTGACTGGTGTTTAAACGGTGATCTATTCATATAATGTTTCACAGCAAGATAGCATCCCCTGATACATATACATAGTTAGAGTAGTCAGAGATCAATAGGGAAAGGGGATATATGTAATAGGTTTCTCCTGCCATATTTACATAGCAGTTAATGCCTATAACCATGCGTCTGTCTCCGTTGCCAAGCTTGGCATTCGGTATACAGTTAGCATGGGGTTGGCATATATGTAGGTAGATTGCGGTTTAGATATTGCATGACACACCATTTAACTTCTGCTTTCATGTATTCCCGGGGGGCTGCCCCTTGCTAGGGCCCGTTCTCAGCTTCCTTATATGCCTCCAATCCAGCTGACATTTTTCAGCCGGCGGATGACGTAGTTGGATGCGACTCTCCTCACTGCGCATGCGCAAGATCAGGAGACAGATTTCCTATTGATCTCTGACTACTCTAACTATGTATATCTATCAGGGGATGCTATCTTACTGTGACACATCGTATGAATAGATCACTGTTTAAACACCAGTCAACAACTGCTTGGCAATAGACCGCTAAATAACAACCAGCTGGAACTATCAATGCTCCTGCATCTCCTTTTCCCACTATGCTTTGTTTTTCTCCCCCTCTTTGTTTCTTCTTTTTCCCCCTTTCTTTATTCTTTCACTCTCCTTCTTTTTGTTTTTCCCCCCTCCCCCCCAATCCCTCCCCCCCTACTCTTTCAAACCCCCTTCCCCCTTGACCCTTACTGCCCCCTTCCGCCCCCTCCTTCCATCTCTTTAATTTTTTTTTTAATTTTATTTCAGTTTTCTTGCACCACACACCTTACAGATGATTGCCAGATGATCTACCGTACTACCTATACATTTTATAAATTTTAAATTCAGTGGTCCTAGGTGCTTCCTGTGTCCGCCATGGGGGGAAATTTGCCTTTGGGTGCCTCTTTCATTGCTGCCACACTGCTGCAGTCTCTCCCTTCTCTAGGTAAGCAGTGCCTATGTATCCTTCTCAGAATTCATATCAATCTTATACAATATTAAAGAAAATAACCTTCATGTTTTGAAATATATATCAATGTCATAACTAATGGTTTAAACATGAAATTATTTATCTCCATAGATGCTTATTACTGGCTCCTTCTGAAGAAGCAGCAATTGCTGCGGAACTAGTTAAGGACAAACGCCAAGCCACATCATATCCGATACCCCACTTCAACACTGGGGGTCACTTTCATTTCTTGTAAAATTGTTTGAATCAGCATACAAGGCTGTAATTATCATTTGTATCTTTGTCAATGACGTTTTGTCCCACAATGTTTTTATATTCTATATATTATTACATTTCTTTTATATGAAATCATACATACTCTTGTCTATGTCCTTGAGGTACCGCTATAGTCCAAACTTTTCTCCCTTTTTCCAGTGGCACTTCTGAGGTGACTCCAGTCACCTATTTCTATGATATGTGGCTGATGGTACCCACCGCTATCTCAGTAAAAACTCCCAATTGAGGCAATATCCTATTGATAAAGTAATGTAAATTACAAATATATTATTTAATATAGTAAAGCTAATATGAGATTCCAGTGATTGGGTTTAATATACTTTAACTGAGAAAGGGTGATAAACAAGGCCTACTTGATCAGAATTGGACCAGCTGTCTAGTCCTAGTCTATATGTATTTTCTGTCTGTGGGAGTGAAATTTCTTGCACTAACATAATAGAGGAAATAATTTAGAGAAGGATGCAACCGTCCTTGGATTGGAGATAGATTTAATACGTGGCGAGTGACAAATTAAATATACAACAATTCTTTGAATATAAAATAGCTGAAAATTATCAAAATACACCAGATGGTTACAATGGCACTACAATTTATTGTTCTAAAGTCAAAGAAGCCAGAGTGGCATATAATAACATTTAGGAAGATTATATGTCTTGACAATTCACCCAGTTTTCATCATTTTGGCACCAATATTAAACTGTTACGACTAAATGCAAAACTATTTCTTTTTCTTTCCTTTCTTTCCTTTTCTCCCTTTCTTTTTTGGAGCTTCTGGCCAATTAAAGCCTCGAAATTCCAAACAGTCCACAGCATTGTGAGAGATATAGTAAGCATTCAGCATGGCAGCAGGGCTGAGTATGTCCACTTCAGGTTTGGGCTCTTTACTCTTCTTTGTTTTCTTTGATTTCTTTCCCTTTGTTTTCTTTGAACTGGCAGACCCCTTCGATTTGGCACTTTTAGTTGGCTTAAAAAAAAGTAATTAATTTGTTAAACGTTTTGCAGTATTCTTACTTGTGAGATATAAAGTATATTATAGACAATGTATGAAAATGTACTGTAGTTAATTTTCAAGCAAATAGCCATATATAATGAACTAAGGGAACTCGGCTACATACAGTATACAGCACTGTGTTCCCACAGTGATATGGGGACTTCTGGCCCAATTCCCAGAACAAAATCAAGTCAATTCATCTTTATCAATGAATACAAGTCTTCTGAATTGCTGAGGTAGAGAGGCAGGCAGATGTCACAATCGCACCTCAGCCATTCAAAGGAAGCCTTGTATTCTTCAATAAAATAAAAAGCTTTTCGTGAATGGCAGAGGAGTGCGCAGCCAGACTTTATTGGGTTCTAGAAACGGGACAGGAAGTGCCCGTACAGCTGCTGGAACACAGGGCTATATATTATATGTAGCTGATAAATACAGTTTATAGAGTGCTGACACATGTATTAGTAAAGCAAATAGTTGGTTTGGACCTGCTTGGCCCAAACAAGCTATTTAACGTGACCGCAAAGCTAGAGTTACTTTAAAGTGGATGTAAACCCTCACATATACCCAGTGAAGTGAACAGCCTCAGATGATACACAGATATAGTTTTACATGTGTATCTGCTGTGTTAAGATTTATATATTGTTAAGAAAGTGCACGTTCTGTTAGAATTTTTTCTTCCTGCTCCAGCAGGGGGAGGGGAGTCTTGCCATACATTGTGAAACAGCTGATTGGAAGAAAGGCACACACCCCCCTCCACATAGGCAGAGACTTGCAGAGCTGTGCTGTGAATTGACCAGCTGTCTGCTAATCTATTTATAGCACCCACCCTGACAAAAAATTCAGCCTGGTTTTATCACATGTGTCAGAGAACTTGTCAGAGGTTATGCTGATAACAGAATAATGGAGCAGGAAAAAGCCATAGGTATTAGGGCTTTGGAGAGAGATAACAAAACACTGTAGATATGTGCCCAGCTCAAATTTCATGATTCAGGTTTACATCCACTTTAAAGCAAAACCTAAAGAGGAAGTAAACTTCCCTTGATTGTATGTACCTATAGGTAAGCCTATAAAAATGCTTACCTATAGGCAGGGGCGTTGCCAGGTCTACAAAAGATCTGGGGCTAGAGCCCATAGCAGCTTGGTAAAGAAAGTCATACACTTGGGTGGGTATACACATGTATATACAGTAATATACGTGTGTGTGTGTATATATCCCCAGAGAGCCCCCACTCATCAGGGTCCCCAGAGAGCCCCCCCTTACATCAGGGTCCCCAGAGAGCCCCTCCCCTTACATCAGGGTCCCCAGAGAGCCTCCCCCTTGCTTCAGAGTCCCCAGTGAGCCCCCCACTTACATCAGGGTTTCCATAGAGCTCCCCTTACATTAGGGTCCCCAGAAAGCCTCCCCCTTATATCCGGGTCACCAGAGAGCCTCCCCCTTAAAACTGGGGTCCCCAGAGAGCCCCCCACTTAGATTAGGGTCCCCAGAGAGCCCCCCTCCCCTTGGGGACCCCTGCAGAGACTCTGGGCTATGGGTCCCAGATTCAGGACTATAGCCCCAAAAGCCACCCCCTAGCGACACCACTGCCTATAGGTACTGTAAATATCTCCTAAACTTGCACCGTTTAGGAGATATTTACTGTATACGCTACTGATGATGCATTGACACTTGCACTCTGAAAGAATGAAGGAATGGCCACCCATGTTGTTTCTTTAAAGCCATGACTGGCGGCTCCCGAGCGCAGTGTACTTCCTCTTTAAAGCAAAATATATATATATTTTTTCATTTTGGATAGAGTAAGGGACGATTATAACCCTGTTAGGTTTTTTTTTTTTTTCTTTTTGCCATCTGTGGCCCATTCGGGAGAATCCCCTTGACTTTCTGTTCCATAGTCCTTGCATCAGTCTTGAGGATATTAGAGGACCTTAGACCACTAAAGCATAGGGATGATGGGGCTGGGGAAAACGGTCTAGCAGTGCAGAAGAGACTGCAGGAGTGGAGGATCAGGTGAGTAAGGACTAAAATTTACTGGCATTCGGCTTGAAATTCCAGACTCCCACTATGATTTGTCTTCAACCTGGAGCTAAATGAAGGCTTTAACAATACTTCCTAAAGCATGCTGAGAGTTTGCTGTACACACTATTCACATTCAGGCTAATGAGCAAGGTTTAAGGCTAGTTGCACACAGGCATAAGATTTTTTTTATGTTTATCTTCTTGCCGATCACATAACTTAGTTATACGGCGGTGGAGCAGCTCTCCTGCGCTGGATCACATAGCTAGTAGGTGACTTACGGGTAGAGCACATGAAGCGATCAGTGGGTGCCGGCCAATAGATGTCCACCGGCACCCACTGATCGGCAAGGAGAGACCTAGAATGGAGCTCTGCCTATGTAAATAAGGCAGAGCTCCGTTCTACAGGGGGGAAAGTGATGAATTTTGTGCCCTGGCAAAGCAGGGAATAAAATCAATCATGTCCCTTATTAAAAACAGCACACATAGTACACAAAAACGCTGGTTAGGCACACATTTAACCCTTTTATTACCGTAGATGTTTAACCCCTTCCCAGCCAGTGTCATTAGTACATATATTATATTATATATAATATATTATATATATATATTATATTATATCAGTACATATTTTTAGCACTGATCACTGTATTAGGTCCTTTTCACACTTGTGCGACTTGGGACTGCAAGATCACATGACAAGTCGTACCCCATGATTTCCAATGGGTACCGTTCATATCTGCACGACTTCAAAGTAATCCCTGCGCTACTTTGGTCTGACTTTGATGCAACTTGAGGTCCTCAAGTCACGTCAAAGTCATGTGACTTTCAGGTTGCACAAGTGTGAAAGGGGCCTAAGTGTCACTGGTTCCCACAAAGTGTCAATTAGTGTCCGCCGCAATATTACAGTCCTGCTATAAGTTGCTGTTTGACATTACTAGTATAAAAAAAAATCCAGTATACAGTGCTTTGCGAAAGTATTCGGCCCCCTTGAACTTTTCAACCTTTTGCCACATTTCAGGCTTCAAACATAAAGATATCAAATTTAAATTTTTTGTAAAGAATCACCAACAAGTGGGACACAATTGTGAAGTGTAACGAAATCTATTGGATATTTTAAACTTTTTTAGCAAATAAAAAAACTGAAAAGTGGTGCGTGCAAAATTATTCGGCCCCTTTACTTTCAGTGCAGCAAACTCACTCCAGAAGTTCAGCGAGGATCTCTGAATGATCCAATGTTGTCCTAAATGACTGATGGTGATAAATAGAATCCTACATGCCCCTGTCGAAGACATATGTGTCGAAACGCGTCGGGCTAGCTGTTGGCACCCCACATTGCTTTTACTTTTACTTTTACCTTATTGCTTTGTGATCACCAAGTCATCTGTTACCCTTTTGACTTTTAATAAATTATCATTTTTTATCGCCTGACCCGCACCATGTGGAGCTTTTTCTTTCTTTTTCCTTTTTTGGTCCAAACCCTTTAAACATCTTCCCCCTCATTTTGGGGTATTCGGAGTATCGGAGTGCAGTGGGCTATATCCGAGTTGGATTTCCTAACCATTCTGAAGTTCCATCGGTGAGATTCATCATTGGACATACGGTCTCTTGGAGTTTCCCCACCAGGCTGACGAACCTCCTCCGATCCACCCCTTGGTCCCAGATTGTTACCTCAAGCCTTATTGACTCAACCGTCATATGACTGTGTGAGTCCAACAGATCTGGTAAGAAGTATCCATCTATTCTTTCCTAATGTTTCCAGACAAGCTGTTGTATATGGACATATCCGTTTAATGGGATTTGCCTCGCATTTTGATACGGTCTGATCACCATTGTGCCGGCCCTTCCACGGAAGCTTACACCCATTACTTGGACTTTATTTTGCTAATCTACACATCTATATGATCTTTGTTATATGATCATTCTTTCAACATATGTTCACTTTAGAAGCGCTACACTATTTTTTATTTCGATAAATAGAATCCACCTGTGTGTAATCAAGTCTGTATAAATGCACCTGCTCTGTGATAGTCTCAGGGTTCTGTTGAAAGCGCAGAGAGCATCATGAAGACCAAGGAACACACCAGGCAGGTCCGTAATACTGTTGTGGTGAAGTTTAAAGACAGATTTAGATACAAAAAGATTTCCCAAGCTTTAAACATCCCAAGGAGCACCAAGCGATCATTTTGAAATGGAAGGAGTATCAGACCACTGCAAATCTACCAAGACCTGGCCGTCCCTATAAACTTTCAGCTCAGACAAGGAGAAGACTGATCAGAGATGCAGCCAAGAGGCCCATAATCACTCTGGATGAACTGCAGAGAACTACAGCTGAGGTGGGAGAGTCTGTCCATAGAACAACAATCAGTCGTACACTGCACAAATCTGGCCTTTATGGAAGAGTGGCAAGAAGAAAGCCATTTCTCAAAGATATCCATGAAAAGTCTTGTCTAAAGTTTACCACAAGCCACCTGGGAGACACACCAAACATGTGGAAGAAGGTGCTCTGGTCAGATGAAACCAAAATCAAACTTTTTGCCCACAATGCAAAACGATATGTTTGGCGTAAAAGCAACACAGCTCATCACCCTCAACACACCATCTCCACTGTCAAACATGGTGGTGGCAGCATCATGGTTTGGGTCTGCTTTTCTTCAGCAGGGACAGGGAAGATGGTTAAAATTGAGGGGAAGATGGATGCAGCCAAATACAGGACTATTCTGGATGAAAACCTGTTGGAGTCTGCAAAAGACCTGAAACTGGGATGGATGTTTATCTTCCAACAAGACAATGATCCCAAACATACAGCAAAATCTACAAAGGAATGGTTCACAAATAAACGTATCCAGGTGTTAGAATGGCCAAGTCAAAGTCCAGACCTGAATCCAATCGAGAATCTGTGGAAAGAGCTGAAAACTGCTGTTCACAAACGCTCTCCATCCAACCTCACTGAGCTCAAGCTGTTTTGCAAGGAAGAATGGGCAAGAATTTCAGTCTCTCGATGTGCAAAACTGATAGAGACATACCCCAAGCGACTTGCAGCTGTAATCGCAGCAAAAGGTGGCTCTACAAAGTATTAACGCAAGGGGGCCGAATAATTTTGCTGGCCCCACTTTTCATTTTTTTATTAGTTAAAAAAGTTTCAAAATCCAATAGATTTCGTTCCACTTCACAATTGTGTCCCACTTGTTGGTGATTCTTCAGAAAAAAATAAAAATGTTATATCTTTGTTTGAAGCCTGAAATGTGGCAAAAGGTTGAAAAGTTCAAGGGGGCCGAATACTTTCGCAAGGCACTGTATATCCCATAGTTTGTAGACTCTATATAACTTTTGCTCAAACCAATCAATATACGCTTATTGGGATTTTTTTACCAAATTTTTTTTTAGCAGAATACATATTGGCCTAAATTTATGAAGACATTTGACTTTTATGGGGTATGTTTTATAGCAGAAAGTAAAAAACAAATATATATATATATATATATATATATATTTCAAAATTCTTGCTCTTTTGTTTTTTTATAGCGCAAAAAAAAAGAAAAACTCCAGTGGTGATCAAATACCACCAAAAGAAAGCTCTATTTGTAGGAAAAAATTACATCAATTTAATTTGGGAACAGTTTGACCGTGCAATTGTCAGTTAAAGTAACAGTGCTGTATCACAAAAAAAGTCCTGGTGATAAACAAAAAGATTCTAAGTGTAAAATTTCATTAAGACCTTGTGTAAATGACCATAAAGTCCCATAAGCATATGCAAGCATAAAACTCTTTGCAATATACGCATATATACATGCATAAACCTATAAGAGGCCAAAGGCTTTAACAATTCTGCACAGAGCTTTCAGAAAGCTTTGCAAATACTTGCAAACACTTGCTGTACACAATGTCTTGTTCAAGGTAAAGATCATGTGAACAGGAAATAATGCTGGCGCGCAGCATGTGAGGAGTGAAAGGACAGAGCTCCATCTGCGGGCTTTTGATCCTTACCTGATCCTGTGATAGCAGTGCCCAATTTTGGAGCTGAGCTGCTAGGGTTTGCTGGGACCTCCCGGGAACTTCTGAGGATGGTCAAATACTAGCTCGCTTTGCCTGGGGCTCTGAAAATGGCACTGGTGACCAGGAGGATGAGGAATGGCAGCTGCTCCAGGGACCTGTGAAGAGTCCACAGCCAGCGTCTACTCCACCGGACCAGGTGAGTCCCAGACCCCAGAGGGATTATGTCCAGAGGAGAGGGAGATTGCTAGACAGATTGAATGACCGATTAGTCAGAGGTGGCAGGGGGGTGGAGGAGGAAGATGAACCATCCCTTACACAGAAAATGGCTACCATACAGGGATGTCAGAACAAACTTATTGATCATTTTGGGGAACTTAAGATGGAGTTCTCATTCTTGAAGCATGACATGCAGAAACTCAAGGAAAAGGCTCAGGCTGCAGACCATCGCGTTGACTCCCTGGAAGATACGGTCAGGCCTCTGGATACTGCTGCGCAGGTGACTAAGAAAACCCTTTCTGGACACACTTTAAAGATGGCTGACATGAAAGATCGCATGAGAAGGAATAACATACAGCTGGTCGGTTTCCCTGAGGGAGTGGAATATTATAGGCAAGCAACAAGTACTATGTGGGTTTATTGCATCTCAATCAGGTTGCTGAGCTGCCAGGAAAACAGAGCAAACATGGTTGTGAATCTCAAGCAGAATGTTAACCAGGGTGTCAAAAAAAAGAGAAAAGAAAAAAAAACATATATATATCCAGGGAAGAGGAAATAAAACAGCAGACATTTTCCATTCCACCTTTTTCCGGTCTACCAATTCCTCATAGATTGTTAGGGGGGACGACAAGAAGTTCCACCCCGGGCATCCAGCCATTCTGAAGCTTCACTGGAAGTAGTGAAAAAATAGACTTTCCCATTATCCACAATGCGCAGTTTAGCAGGATATAACACTGTAGATCAAGTTCAGATCCCTAAGACACTTCTTTAGCCATTAAACTCCAGCTCCGGGCCAGTCCTAGCTCCCTTCAGAATATTCTCCCGGTCACGGAAGTGTAATACCTTTGCTATCATAGATCGGGGAGGTGGTCCCTTTGGCGGAGCTTGGCCTGGGACTCAATAGCAAACATTTTGGAGAAAGTATCAGGAGCCATGTGCTCTCCAAAAATTCTTCCGGGTGTAGCCTGCAGACTGTTCTCTATTCTCTATATGCAAAAGTTTTGTTGTTTTATTTTTTGACTGAGACACTGCTCTTGGACTGAACTTGAGGACTGGTACTTCATGGTGCTGGGTCCTGTGTGGCTACATTATGTGGCACATCCGTTACCACTTTTGATACACAGTTATGGGAGCAAAGTGCCTGGCATGTTGGGGCTAGGTGGGGGGATTGGGGAAGTTTTCATTGTTGGGGAAAATTTAATTATCTCTGGCTGGGATTATCTATATCAGTGTGTGTGCAACAAGTCCTTTACAGTTATGCCGCTACTGTGCTCTTTATGTGTGGGAGGGGAACACGGGGGCCCTGATCTTTTGGTTCCCCACATGCCAAGGGGAAGAATATCTGCTCTATGATCACTTGCAATGGAGATGTGTCTTATGCCGCGTACTCACGACCGTTTTTTCTGTCAGAATAAACTCTGACGGTCTTTCCGACGGGGTTCCGTTGAAACGGACTTGCCTACACACGATCACACCAAAGTCCATTCATTTCTAACGCAATGATGTACGATGGGACTAGAAAAAGGTAGTTCAGTAGCCAATAGTTGCTCTTGCGTCATTTTTGGTCAGTCGGGATAGCATACAGACGAATGGTTTTCCCGAATTGATTCCATCGGAAAGATTTAAAACATGTTCTATTTCTAGGTCCGTCAGAATTTTAGAAAAAAAAAATCAGATGAAGCCCACACATGATCGGAATATCCGATGAAATGGTTCTGTCTGACATTTTCTGCCAGAAAGTCCGACCGTGTGTACACGGCATTAGGATTGCGGTCTGGAATGTCAGAGGCCTTCATTCCAAATTCAAACGCTCCCTGATTTTTGACTATATAAAAAAGTATAAACCGCATTTAATCCTACTGTACGAGATTCATTTACAGGGTTCCAGGGTTCTCTCTCTAAAAATGGCCCATATTGCTGGAGCTTACCATGCCAGTATTCTTCATATGCTAGGGGGGTTTCTACACTGGTCACAAAAGCTATACCCATCTCCAGACATGCAGTCAGTTAGGACTGATGTTATAGGGAGATGTCATACTGGTGGTGCAGGTGCTGAACGGGTACCTGACATTTGTGAATCTATATTTGCCCTCTCCTTTTTCACAATGCCATCTGGATGACATGCTATGGGCCACGTATGAGATAGCAGAAGGGAAGATCTTCATTTCCGGGGATTTTAATGCAGTGCTGGACTCAGCCATAGACTGGCTGGGTGCCTTATCTGGTGCACCTCCCCCCTGGCGGGATGGCTGGCGCTTTCACCATCCTGATACTAAGGAGTACTCCTGTTATTCTGAAACGCACAAGACGCTCTCCAGAATAGACACTATCCTGGCTGTGGCAGAAGGTATGGTGCTGGTCCTACCTAAAGCCCTGTCTGACCATTCTCCCATGTTGCTGGAACTCAATCTGGGGCCAAAACCGTCACTGGCGGATGGAAGCTAGTTGGCTCCAAGAGGAATACTTAACGATTAATTGTAATGAGGCTATTAATCTCTTCTGGGCTGAAAATGGAAATACTGGGTCTCATCTTCTCCAATGGGAAGCCTTTAAAGCCACTCTGAGGGGGGTGTTCATTGCGAAGGTGAGCAGGTTCAAAAAACAGTTGGCCTTTACAGTGCAGGATAGGGAGACAGGAATGTCGCTAGCAGAAGTAGAATATGTTAAGGGACCCACTAGAGAGAGACTGCTGACACTACAGGACAGAACCAGGGAATGCCGTGCTGTTTTGACTAACCGAACCACAAAACTTAGACTCGCAGAGAGGAGGCGCATCTTTGAGTTTGGGGACAAGAATAGCAGGCTCCTGGCATATCTGGCAAGGCCAGAATATGTCCTGGAGTATATTAAATGCCTTTATGACAGGCAGGGGTCTGAGATATGTGACTCGGCTGACATTACAAGAATCTTTGCTCAATTCTAAAAGCAACTTCATGGGTCATGTGCTGCTGCGGGGGGAGAGGTATTGGAGACCTACCTAGCTGATATTGACCTGCCTATGTTGACAAATGAAGACAGTGCTGCTTTTAGAAGCAGATATCACTGTAGAGGAAGTGGAGAGGGGGATATTTCTTCCTCTGAAGTCTCCAGGTCTTGATGGTCTCCCCTCGGAGTGGTCCCGCACTTTTAGGCATAATCTAGCGCCTCGCCTGTTGCGAGTGTTTAATACGACTAGGTCGGATGATAGATTGCCATCCTCTTATGAGGGAAGCGTTGGCCTTTCTGATCCCTAAGGCTGGGTTCACAATGCTGCGATGCGGGAACGCTGCAAATCCACTGTGGGTTCCTGCATTGCATGCCTCCCGGCAGCAGTTCACACTGCCCTATGTGAACTGCTGGGAGTGTCAGTGAAAAGTTAATGACACCCCCAGATCAGTTCGCATATCGCAGTGCGATCTGCAAACTCGGACAGGAATCGGATCGCATGGTGTGAACACCCATGCGATCCGATTCTGCTGTGGACCAAAAAAAGGGTCCTGTGCGAGTTTGGGCCAGATGCGATGCGAACTCGCATCGCACAGAGATCGGATGTGATTTGCACTGCAATGCGATGCGAATCACATCCGATCTCATCACCGCAGCAGTGTGAACCCAGCCTAAAGGGGGAAAGGATCCTCGGGAGTGTGACTCCTATCGTCCTATCTCGCTGTTGATACCAAAATTCTGGCTAAAATTATTGCAGGGAGGCTACAAACAGTTATCCTAAAATTGGTGGATGCGGATCAAACCAGATTTATCCAGGGGAGATGTGCATAGATAAATATTAGAAAACTGTTTGTGAACCTCCAAACTGTACATGACAATTCTGGGACAAGAGTAGTAGCCTCTTTAGATACAAAATAGGCTTTTGACTCAGTAGAGTGGGCATACTTGTTTCTCCTATTAGAATCCTATGGCTTTGGACCTGTCTTTATCTCCTGGGTGTGGCTGCTGTACACAGATCCGCTGGTCAGATTACGGGTTAATGGTATTATATCAGATCCCTTTCCTATATCCAGGGGAACTAGGCAGGGATGCATGCTGTCGCTCCTCCATTTTGCCCTGCCAGCAAAGCTGAGAACTTCTACTAATATGTCTGGTCTGCGAATTGGGAAGTTTGAATAACTAGTGACTCTATATGCAGATGACATGCTTTTGTATCTGCAGGATCCAGGACCCTCGCTTTCGGGGCTTTCAGGCTGATTCAGGAATTTGCAGATTACTCTGGATTACGAATTAATTGGACAAAATCGTCCCTTTTTCCCATAGATGATGCAGTAGTGCTTCCATCTGAGTTTACTTCTTTAAAATATTTAGGGGTTGTGGTACAGCTCCCTATTTCACGGTCTCTGGAGATTAATCTGTCACCGACTATCGGGGCCTTTAGAGAGAAGGTACAGAAATGGCAGAATTTGCCAATCACATTGAAGGGGCGAATAAATTTGCTTAACCCCTTAACAACCAGGCCATAGCCGAATGACGGCTACAGGGCGGTTCACCTGGGAGAGCGTACATTGACGTCCTCCCAGAATCGCGATCCTGGGGCATGCACACGGGAGCATCCGTGACTGCCGGGTCACATCACAGTAAATGGCTGCTGACAATGGCCGACTACCACGTGTTCGCGCCATCACATCTAAACAAACCGGCGTGATATTTGGTTCCTCTCTCCCCTCTCCGTCCAGTGTGAGTGGAGAGGGGAGAGATTTAATGCAGCAGCGCTGTGGGCTGGATGTGTAGTGCCCACAGCGCTGCTCTGTTACAATTGAAGCACTCATCCCTTCCATCCATCCATCCATGCTCAGCCATACCTCTATTACTCAGCCATCCATACTCGGCCATCCCTCCATCCATACTCAGCCATCCCTCCATCCATACATGGCCATCACTCCATCCATACTCGGCCATCAATACTCATCCATCCCTCCATCCATACTCATCCATCCTGCCATCCATGCTCAGCCATCCCTCTGTCATACTTATCCACCCATCCATGCTCAGCCATCCATACTCAGCAATACTCATCCATCCATGCTCAGCCATCCCATCCACCCCCAGCCATACTCAGCCTTACCCAGCCATGTCCAGCTGTACTCAGCCATGCTCAGCCGAACTCAGCCGTACTCAGCCTCTGTATGTAGCTAGGCTGTGGAAAGGTCTCACACATGTGGTATTGCTGTACTCAGGAGGAGTAGGAGAATCTATTTTGAGGTGTAATTTCTGGTATGTACATGCTATGTGTTAGAAATATTGTATAAATGGACAACTTTGTGTTAAAAAAAAAAATGCGTCTTCATTTTCTTTCCACGTTTTCCAAAAATTTGTAGAAAAAATTGACATGTTCAAAAGACTCATTATGCCTCATAGATTATACGTTGGGGTGTTTTCTTTCCAAAATTGGGTAATTTTTGGGGTGTTTACATTGTCCTGGTGCCCCAGGGCCTTTTTTTGAAGTTTAAACTTTTTTATTTTATTTACTTTATATTCAAGTTTACAAATATTGCCACAAAGTAATCACATACATTAATTCCCCTTACAAACAAATCCCCCCATCCCATCCTCCCTCCCCCTGTCAACCCTCTCCCCCTCCCATTCCCTCCGCCAATAATATTCCGTTCACAATTTATACAAAAGAAAATTTTAAATAACATCAAACTTAAACAAATTACTCATTCCCTTCTCCCATCCCCCTCCCCACCTCTCATTCATACCCACCTTCATCCATCACTCTCGTAACTTACTCACCCTTTACACACCCCACTCTCCCCATATTTTAACAAACTTCCCATAATTACCTCTTTTCCTATATATGTATTCCTCCTTTTTTATGTTATCTTTCACCCTTTCCATCCATTCCTTTACTGTAGGCGCTTCCCTCTTCTGCCATTTACACGCAATTAATTTCCTCCCCTGAAAAAGACATCTAATGACTGCTGTATGGATATCCCTTCTTACCTCCTCTTCTTCTATCAATCCCATTATACATATTTTAGCTTCTACTTCTAGTGATAACCCAAACACTTTATTAATTTCCCCTATTATTCCTACCCAATATCTATGTAATCTTGGGCATCGCCAAATCATATGTATTAAATCTCCTCTTCGGTCCCCACATCTTTGGCATTCTGCATCCTGTCTACACCCAAATCTATACAATTTAAGAGGAGTGTAATATACCCTATGGATTAGATACATTTGAGATATGCTATTTGATGGGGATAAAGAAACTTTCGCCCCCAATGCCAGAACCTTTTCCCACTGTTCTACCGATATTGGGCCCACCTCTCTTTCCCATTTTGCTTTTTTTTCCTCCTCTATTACCCCTTCTTGTTCTATTCCCTTTAGGTACCTATAGATCTCTGAAATACCTCCTTTCAATATATTATGACTTATAATTCTCCTGAGTGCAGGCATTTTACTCCATTCCAACTTCCTGTTTCTGAATTGTGCCTCTAGCGCATGTTTAATTTGTATATAATTAAGGAGGTAATAAGCCGGTAACCCATATTCATCCCTTAGTTCCTGAAATGTTTTCAGTCTCCCGTCCTTGTATAATTGTACTAAGAAATGTATGTCGCTCCGATCCCATTCTACTAATCTCCCCATTTTCTTAATTTCCCCTAGATTTTTATTTTCCCATATTGGTGAGAATTCTGTATATCCTCTATACCCCAATATTACTTTTACCTCCTCCCAACACTTTACCATCAGTTGGACTGTGGGGCAGTTGGTCCTAAATGAGTCAGCTTCCACGGCTTCCACGGCTTCCACGACCGTATTATGTGGAGTATCCCTCCCCAGGGGTCCAGCCCCGCTTCCTGTCACTGCCACCAGGTTACCTCCCCTCATATACTGTAATTGGGCAGCCAGAAAGTAGTATCTCATATTAGGTAGTGCCATCCCACCCATTTCCCTTGGTCTCTGTAGTACTTGTAAGCTAATTCTTGCCACATTGTTCTTCCATATCACCTCTCTAAACAAACTTTCCATTTTTTTAAACCAGTATTTTGGAATCCAAACCGGTGAGTTTTGTATAACATATAATATTTGAGGCATCCACACCATCTTAATTAAGTTGCACCTACCAGCTACTGACAAGGGGAGGTTCTTCCATATTCTAATTTTGCGTTTTAATTTTGACATAAGTGGGACTAAGTTCCCTGCTATATACTGCCTTGGGTCTGCCGTCATATTCACTCCCAAGTACTTCATTTGTTTAACTATTTCTATTTGGGATATCTGTACTGGCAGTGGAATATCGAGGGGATCCACTGGTAGGAGGGCAGATTTTTCCCAGTTAATTTCAAGTCCGGAGAAATACCCAAATTCTTTTATCAGGGTCATTGCCGCCACTAATGAAGGCCCCGTGTCCGCTAATAACAGCAATACATCGTCTGCATACAAGGCAACCTTTTCCTCCTCATTCCCTCTTTTAAACCCCCGAATATCCTTCGCCTCTCTCAAGGCTATTGCCAGAGGCTCCATCGAGAGGGCGAAAAGCAGGGGCGACAAAGGGCACCCCTGTCTTGTCCCCCTCTCCAAACGGAACTCCTCTGAACATTCCCCATTTATTCTCACTTTCGCCCTAGGGCCTGTATACAGTACTCTTATCCATTGCATAAATCTCGGGCCAAATTGAAATTCCGCCAACACCCTCATTAAATAATGCCACTCCACGCTATCGAAGGCTTTTTTTGCATCTAAGGACATGACTGCTCTATTCCCTTTATTTTCTGAAGGAATCTGAATGTTTAAATAAGTGCGTCTCACATTCATATTTGTGGACCGCCCTGGGATAAACCCGGTTTGGTCCTGGTGTATTAGTTTTGATATTATGTTTTTTACCCTTGTTGCTAGTACTTTTGCCAAAATTTTAACATCTGAACACAATAACGATATAGGTCTATATGATGCGGTCTCCAATTGGTTTTTCCCTTCCTTTGCTAGGACCACCACTGTGGCCTCCATCATTGATTGCGGCAGCTGTCCCGCTTCAAAAGCGCCATTGAACACCTGTAGGAGAGCCGGTAAAAGTATCTCCCCAAATTTTTTATAAATCTCTATCGGCAGTCCATCCGGACCTGGTGCTTTCTGATTTATCATTTCTGCTGTTACTTTTTGCAGCTCCTCCAGGGTCAATGGTGCTTCCAAACCCTCCCTATCTTCCTCCGACAGCCTGGGTAATGTTATTTTCCCAAAAAATTCCTGCATCTCCCCCTCTACTTCAGCGTTTGAAACTTTATATAATTCCTCATAATATTTTCTAAACTCTTCCACTATTTCAGGTGTTGACTTCCTCATACCTCCCTCCCTGTCCGATATCGCCGGTATTATTGGGGACGAGCTATTTGATTTAGCAATCATTGACAATACCCTCCCCACTTGTTCCCCTTCGCAAAAGGACTGCCTCTGAAACTGCCTTTTTCTCTCTTCTTTCTCCCATATAAGTCTTTTATATTCTACCTGATTTTTCTCCCATTCCTTGGAACTTTCTTCTGAGGGGGCCCTTATATACCTCTCTTCTGACCTCCTTATCCTTTCTTTTACTTCTGTTTCCTTTGCAGCCCCATTTTTCTTAATCTGCGATATCTTTTTTATTAGTTCCCCCCTTAAGAAGGCTTTCAAGGTATCCCACATTATTCCCAGGGACGTAGATCCCACATTTATGCTCAAAAATTCTTTTAAGTTTCCTTTTACCTCTTCCATGTTATCCATTAGTTCCAACCAAAATGGGTTTATCTTCCATTCCCTTCTACTACATCCTCTCCCTATTGTCATTAAAAACATTACCGGTGAATGATCCGAAATTCCCCTTGGCTCGTACTCCACTTTCTCCACCATCCCCAGCGCCTCTTCATTACACAGCACCATATCGATCCTGGACAAGGTGGAGTACGTCTTAGAGTGACAAGAATACTGTTTTTTTAAGGGGTTCCACTTTCTCCATATATCCACAAAACCCGTTTCTTCACAGAATTGAAATAACAGCCCATTAGGACCCTCCCTACTACCGCCCTTCTGTGGGAACCTATCTATTTTTTGATCCATTATCATATTGAAGTCCCCTGCTATTATGACTGGGATTCCGGGCTTATCCTTTATAAACTTCAGCAGTTCATGTAATATTTCTGCATTAAATGGTGGTGGGATATACACAGTTGCAATCACACATACTCTATCTTCTATACCACAAAGAAGGAACACATATCTCCCTTTAACATCTACGATGCTCTGCCTGCAAGTTAGACCCGACCCAGGATCTATTAAGACACTCACTCCCCTTGAGTAGGAAGTGTATGTAGAGTGATATTGTATCCTATATTTTCTGTGTCTTAGCACACTGATTGTATCACGGTCCAGGTGGGTCTCCTGTAAACAGAGCATCCCATAATTACCCATATTCCCCATGGAAAATAACGCACGTCTCTTCAACTGTTCCTTCACCCCCCGTATATTCCAAGAACAAATTTTAACCTCTTTAGTGAAATTCCCTACCTTACTACTTACTCCCATATTTGAGACCTAAATCACAATATCGTACTTTTTATTCTCCATTCTACGTGCTTTCTCTGTGTTTTCACACGTGCTCTCCCCCTTGCTTAATTCTTTTTTCCCAGTGCTTCAAGATTTTAATCCCACACATATTTTGTATCTCATATTTACCATATTTCTTATACACATTTTACACACATTTTATATAAATTGAGCAATATTATTTCCTTGTGCCTCTCTTAATTTCATTTTCTTGTGCCCTTTTACCTGACCAACATATTCAATACAATTTCACCCATCAACTCTGTACTTAAATAGATATATTTTTTTCCTTGTGCAATTACTAATCCTTTACCATGCCTACCTATACCCTTTCGTATCCTTTCAACCTCCTTTCTCTCACTATCATTCATCCATTCATGCTCCCCATCCCTTTTTTCCCTCCCCTCCCCAACCCTCCCATGCCCCACTTGGGGCCCTTCTAAGGGGCTTCCAACATGACCGTTTTTACTTCCCAGGGTGATATATCCTCCCCACCTGCTCACCCTATCCACCCACTCCCATAACTCTTATTTCTATAACGAACAATAATCCAAATTACTGCCAAAAAAAAAAAAAAAAAAAGGGGGAAGGGGGGAAGGAGAGAGGGAAGGAGACAAACAGAGCAATATGGGGACGTTCCCTCTAAGTCCAGAAAAAAAGAAAAAATTGTCCATTTTCTTTCTGTTTTCATACTACAGCGTTTCCCTCTGTTGCAGCAGACATTTATTTTCCTCCAACCATGACTTAACTTCTTCTGGACTATTAAAAAATATGTTTTCCCCAAATGCTGATACCCTCAACTTTGCCGGATAAAGCAATGCATAGTTCACTTTAAGACTCTGCAATTTCTTTTTGCACTCTATGAACTTAGCTCTCTGTCCTTGCAACTCTGGGGAAAAATCCGGATACAATGAAATCTTTATCCCATTATATTCAAGGTTACGCAGTTCTCTTGCTCTTTGAAGGATAGCAACTTTATCTCTATAGGACAGCAATTGGATGATTATGGGTCTAGGATAACTTCTTCCTTCCACCATCCTAAACGGAATTCTATACGCCCTTTCAATTGCAAAAAATCTTGATAGCTTCTCACTCCCTACTTTATCCTTTATCCATATTTCCATGAATTCAGCAAGATTATTGCCTTCACTTTTCTCCGGGACACCTAAAACTCTGATATTTTTCCTGCGTATAATATTTTCCATATTATCCATTTTAGCCATACACAAATTTAACTGGCCCTTCATCATTTGCATCTCCTGTTTCAACGGGAGTACTTCATCCTCCACCTGGCTGACTCTCTCCTCCATATCTGATATACGGGCCGCAGTTTTCTGTACTTCATTTTTAAGATTTATCCCATCTTCTCTTATCTGCTTTAATTGGTCTGATACATCGTCCAATGATAATTTACATGTATTCACCGCAGAAAGAATTTCTTTTAGTGATGGTTCTTTACCTTTTGCCCAAATTTCTCCTTCTGTACTTATCTCAGTGTCCCATCCAGTCCCCCTCTCCAAGGAGAGATTACTCACGGACGCTTGTGTATCCGATATTCCACCCATTACACCCGTAGTGTCCGACCGGACTGCCACACATGTTACTTTGTTTAAACTTGTCGGCTCTATTTCGGTCGTCAAACCCTGGCTTTTCCTTCCGACCGTTTGCACGGCTGCAGTACTCTGCGGCCGCCCCTCTCCGACTTGCACGTTCTTTCTAGGTGTTTGGTTTGGGGTCTGATTAGGCGTATGGGCATATTGCTCCAGTATAGAAGCGGCGGCAGCAGCAGCAACGCCTGTCCGCCTGGTCGAGTGGCCAGCCTTATCTTTGGAACTACGTAGTGTTTGTGATCCATTATGTGTGGTCGCCTCCTCCACCCCCCGTTTCCTAGTCATACCTTCGGGTCTTACGTCTCTTCTACCGGGGGGGAGGTATCGCTCAATCCCTCCCTTCGCTTTGCGTCCCTCTCTCACAGGGTTTCTTACGTGGGGATCGATGTACCTCTATGGGAGAGCTTCCTATGGCGACCTCCACATATCTCCACTGTCGCGCCGTTCGAACAACCGAGTGTACCGTTGATCTCGCTTTCGTGGTGTCACGGCTTCACAGCGTCCCCTCGTTTTCGGCTCCACAGCGCTCGGCCTCTCCTTCCCTCCTCCTCCTCCACACTACCTTGGCAGCATTAGTCTCTGGAGCGAGCGGTAGGTCTGAGCCCGCTGCGACCTCTCACCCTGACATCCGGTCACGCCCGAGAAGAATGCATGAGTGACATATAATGAAAAAACACTGATTCGCCCCAGGGCCTTTAAAAGTGTAAGAGGTAATCAGGAAATTAGATGTATAATTTATGCTCCAGAATGCCTCAAGGTGCTTCCTGCATGTTGGGCCTCTGTATGTGGCCATGCTGTGTAAAAGTCTCACACATGTGGTTTCGTCATACTCGGAAGTAATAGCAGAATGTGTTTTGGGGTGTAATTTGTGGTATGCATATGCTGTGTATGAGAAATAACCTGATAATATGACAATTTTGTGAAAAAAAAGAAAAAAAAATCTTGATTTTGCAAAGAATTGTGGGAAAAAAAATGACAACCTCAAAAAACTGTCCATGCCTCTTACTAAACACCTTGGAATGTCTACTTTCCAAAAAGGGGTCATTTGGGGGGTATTTGTACTTTCCTGGCATGTTAGGATCTCAATGTCGTCAGTACTTCAGGTGTGATCAATTTTCAGAGATTGGCACCATAGCTTGTGGACTATAACTTTCACAAAGACCAAATAATATACACCAATTTGGGTTATTTTTACCAAAGAGACGTAGCAGTATAAATGTTGGCCAAAATTTATGAAGCAAAATTACTAATTTGCAAAATTTTACAGAATTTTCAGTCTTTTTTCTTTTATAGCGCAAACAATAAAAAACCCAGAGGTGATTACATACCACCAAAAGAAATCTGTAATTTTGTGAAAAAAAGGACAAACATTTCATATGGGTACAGTGTTGCATGATTGGGTAATTGTCATTCAAAATGTGAGAGAACCGAAAGCTGAAAATTGGTCTGGTTACGAAGGGGATTAAGTGCCCAGTGGGTAAGTGGTTAAGGCGATTTTTCTCCCTAAATTTCTCTATATCCTCTTGAACTCTCTGGTCTTTGTGACACTTGCATCACAATTGTCCCTTTGGGCCCAATTTGGACATTAATGGTTGTGTGTTGAGTTATTTTGAGGGGACAGCAAATTTACACCGTTTACAAGCTGTACACTCACTACTTTACATTGTAGAAAAGTGTAATTTCTTCAGTGTTGTAACATAAAAAGATATAAAATATTTACAAAAATGTTAGGGGTGTACTCACTTTTGTGAGATACTGTACATCAAGACAAAAAATAAGGCTTGCAGCATTGTGTCTTGTAGCCTATTCACAATACAGTGCTCCAGTTGGTGCACTGTGGTGCTTTTTATTTTAAATCACACCCCAGTGCACCTCCACAACAAATGTGCTGAACTAGCAAAAATGCAGCATGTTCTATTTTTGGTCCATTGCGGTGCTTTAAGCAGCCCATTCCATTGAATGGGCTGTCTTAACGCAATGCACACTAATGCGGTAAACACACTACAATGGACTTGACTGGTGTTAATGGGCACTAAAGCCTAGTATACATCACTATTTTTTTTTTCTTCGTTCAACCCAGCCGTCTGACAGCTCCGGTCGGAGCCGCTGTACTAACAATCCAATCTTAGTACAGAGATCTCCCCTGCTGTACTATTGTGTTCTGACAGGGGGGTGGCCCTCCAACCAGAACACTCTGGTCAGCGTTCTCAGCCATTGGCTGAGAGCGATCTTCGGAGCCAGTCGGCTGCTGGTTGACCAGCATGCTGGTCTGACAGAAGTCAGATCGGCTGCCACACATACAGGCTGAATAATCCTGCATGTGTAACAGCATGCTGATACTGTAATTAGCCACTGTAGTACTGGCTAATGGAGTTCTTACTACTAGTGGCAGTGAGACTCCTTTCACACTGGGGTGCTTTTCAGGCGTTTTAGCGCTAAAAATAGCGCCTGAAAAGCACCTCTCATGCCTGCCCAGTGTGAAAGCCCGAGTGCTTTCACACTGGGGCAGTGCGCTTGCAGCACAGGAAAAAAAGTCCTGCAAGCAGCATCTTTGGGGCTGTGCAGGAGTGGTGTATACACTGCTCCTAAAATGTCCTGTCCATTGAAAGGAATGGGCAGCGCTATCAAAGCGTCTGAAAAGCACTTCGGCATCGCCGCAACATGGAGGATTTTAACCCATTCTTCGGCCACTTGCTGGAGGTTAAAAGCGCCCTGCTCGTGGCTGAAAAGTGGCGCTTTACCGCAAAAGGACCCCCGCCCCAGTGTGAAAGTAGCCTATGGTTGAATTACAACGTAAAGCAATAACAACACATAAAGTCACTATATTGTATGTATTACCATGTTGAGCACTCTGAAGACACTGTGAGCAAAGTTTTACATTTCTATGATCCCACTTCCTGCAAAAAAATAAGAAAAATTATGTGCTAGTAAATGCATATATTGTAAACTGCAGATAAAGATGTTGATTTTATTTATTTTTTTCATAGACAGCCTGGCACAAAGATTAATTTATACAATGATTAAATGCTAAAAAGAATACAGAAAACCTGATTTAGCCCTGGTTCACACGGGTGCGGTTTTGAAATTGCGCTAATTCAGCACGATTCCAAAGCTGTATATCCGTGAGATTTGCAGTGTCGATTTCATTGCACTTTAATTTCATGAAATCGGTAGAAAGTAGTGCAGGAACGCTGTGCCATAAATCGCAGTGATGTGAATGGTTTCATTGCTGGCAATGGGGTGTGACTTGTCATGCAATTTGGAACTGTCAAATCACATAACAAGTCACCCCGGTGTGAATAGGGGCTTAAGTTTTTGCGTGGTTTGTCACTTTTTAAAGTGCATGTATGGATATTACCCAATTTGCCATCCTCCCCACACTAGACCATGCTCCAGTATTATTTTTTTTATTTTGCCTTGTTCCTGAGGCAAGAATCTGCCCTTATTACTCTCTGTGATTTCATTACCCGGCTTTGTAGAGGGTCAGCTGCTGAGATCAGTTCTCAGTTCCATAATGTGTACTCAGGTGTTTTGAAGCCATGTCAGCAACATTGTGGGTGATTTATGAAATCCGTGCGCCATCAGTAGAGGCGCACAGCGAGGTGCAACGCACATTTCTATATTTACAAAATTGTGCGCCGGTGACAGAGCGCAAATCCCTCATTTACTATAGCGATCTCTGTGCACGGGAGAGTGCAATCTGTGTGCCACTGTGGACATGGCGCATCTCCAATTCAATATTGACAGAAGATGGAGGTGCCAATATTATGGGGTGATGTGAGGAAGTTTAGTAACAAATATGCCAAAAATAGAATGAGTAACTTTTTCAGAGAAAGCCTGCTGTACCCTCAAGTACGTTTAGAACTGCGTGAGATCAATGTAAGCAGTGCACATGCACAAGCGGCTCTTGCGCTCGCTCACATGAGTTTCTACACTGCACGGCCAAAATCTTAGTAAATGTTAAGCAATGTACATGCAATTGTGTTGAACGGGCACACCTCTAAACTTGATTTTTTTTTTTTTTTTAATGCTGGTTCACCTTTATGTATTTCTTCAAGGAGATTTGCACACGGGTCATGTTAGCATGTTACGTTGCCAACATGTGACATGCACCTTGTTAAAATTATATATAAAGACTCTTGCTCTTCTAGCTCCTCCTAAAAGAGCATTTAACCTTTCCCCCTCTAATGCATATGATTCCCTTGGGCTAACTTTTGCTTTTAAAGGGGAACTCCACACTTCATTCTCCAATGCTCTTGTCTCCCCCCTCTAATCCATTGGATTTCCATGGGCTAGCTTTTGCTTTTAAAGGGGAACTCCACACTCCACTCCATTCTCAAAAGGCTATTCTGCCTTCAACAATCCAAACCACATCCTTTTTCAGCGCATACAACAGGGCCAGCTAGGAAAGGGACAAAAAGAGCAATTGCCCAACCCCCTCCTGAACCATACAAGGCCACATGCACTCAACATAGCTGACTGCCTTTGGGCATGTTGGGCTCAGCCCAATACCAATCACAAAGCACCTTGTGCCCACTAGTTTAAAGGAGCTTTCCATATTCCGTAAAGCCTCCTGTCTGCAGCCCCCCCCCCCTCTCACAACCCCAGCCTAAGGTTATGTGGAAGAAGCCCTTGACTCCCTGAATATGGGAACAAGATGGTTGACTTTTGGGGTGCCCAAGCCCCTCCTGCCCCCAAGCATCCACCCCCTCCCCTTCATGGGCTGGCTAGCTGTGTGTTTGGCTAGGGGTGTAGTGTAAGGAGCCAGCATTTCATCCATTTATTTTCCACAAACCAATCAATATACACGTATTGTATTTTTTTTTTACCAAAAATATGTAGAAGAATACATATTGGCCTAAACTGATGAATACATGTTTTTTTTTTATATATTTTTGGGGATATGTATTATAGCAAAAAGTAAAAAAAAATTTTTTGGTTAAAAATTGCCACTCTTTTTTTGTTCATAGCACAAAAAATAAAAACCACAGAGATGCAAAAGAAAGCTTTATTTGTGAGAAAAAAGGGACCGTGCAATTGTCAGTTAAAGCAACGCAGTGCAGTATGGTAAAAAATGGCCTGGTCCTCCACACCTCCGGCCTACTGTATAGGGAACTGATTGCCAGGTGGTTCTAATGTTCTGGGATGATGTCGTATGATGGCGGTGATCAACGGCAGGCTGTGTCCCCGGGACACGGCACATCTCCGATCTCAGTAAAGAGCCAATGATGTGGCTCTGTACCCATGTGATCAGCTGTTTGACGCGGGGCCCTTAATATCCATACCAGACCTGAAGGGCCTGGTAATTGAATTTGGGGGGACCCCACACTTTTTTTTTTATCAATGACTTTCAATGACTGTTCTCTGTATTACGGGGAGCCGACAACTCATTATAGCCGCCAGTGATTTTAAATTACTTTTTTTCCTGCAGAAATTACACTTTGTGCAGGGACAGTTCTAATCACGGGAAACATGCGCCCCTTCACAGGCATACTATACTATTCATAGCATACTAGCTCATTATGAATAACTTACCTGAGATGGAAGCCCCTGAAGCGACCCTCGTTGTCCTCCTCCGACGCCATCTATCCCGGAGTGATTTCTGGGTATCGCGGCGGCTCCGTGCTGTGACTGGCCGGAGCGGCGATGATGCCACTCCCGCGCATGCACACAGGAGCCGCCACTAACGGCATATTCGTCGTTAGCAGTGGCATGCTCAGCGCGCCTGCGTGATGCTGTCTACGGCGCATGCGCTGCAGACAGCGGTGCCTGTCTTTTGCAAATATCTCCTAAACCTATTTTTTGCACCTACAGGTAAGCCTTCATCTAGGCTTACCTGTAGGTAAAGGTGGTCTGTAAGGGTTTACAACCACTTTAATAACTGTGCTCTGGCTGAAAAAGTTAGAAAAGAAAAATCTCTATTTCAGAGCAGCAATTCTTTAGTTTCTTGTTTTCTGATATTCACCAAAGTATCAGCCTGTGGAATTTAGAGAATCATTTTTACAACAAATGGTTTCTTATCTTTCCAGAAATCTAGCAAATTTACATGATACATTTGTTGCTTTTCCTTTTCTGCCTTCTCCTAGGCAGACTCACTCCATCTCTTCTCTTGACAAACATTGTATGTTGTTGTATCCAGTCTGGGACTCCATAGTGTGTACTCACTCTATTGTGGATATTAAATACACATCAAGTATCTGTCTGAGATAACAACTGAGCAGTTGGTATTATAGATTCCAGAAGCAATACTGAAAATGATTTTCTTTGGGGAGATGTTCGAAGCTGGTACAAGTGATTACAAATAAACTGTTGTGTGTGCATATACTGAAGCACTACTTGCAATGTGCTCTATGTGATGTTTGCATATTATGATAAAGCTGCATTTGGGCTTATGTGCATTGTAGCTCCTACAGGCTTTTGAGCTTTTCTGAGCTCTCATTTTTATTCTGCCTAGAAACGCCTCTCCATGCTGGCCAATGTGTCCATGCACACTATTGCCCTGTACACACGGTCAGATTTACCAACGGAAAATGTTTTATGGGAGCCTTTTGTCGGAAATTCCGGCCGTGTGTGGGCTCCATCAGACAGTTTCCATCAGAATTTCCGTCGCACAAAATTTGAGATCTGGTTCTCAAATTTTCCGACAAAAAAATCAGTTGACGGAAATTCCGATCGTGTGTATACAATTCTGACGCACAAAGTTCCACTTATGCTCAAAAAAGCTCCATAAAATTGTGCAAAAGAGCACAAAAAAGCACAAACTTCTTCAAGCTTAAATAAAAGCTGAAATGCCTGTAAAAGCTTATTTTTCTTTCTTTCTTTTTTTTTTTTAAGCTGCATTCTGCACGAGCCCTTTGTGTCTAGATAGGTTCTGAGTTGTGGAAATAATACATTGTTGCAACCCAACACTGGAATACAGTATTTGTGAATATTACAATATGTGCGTCAAGGGATCCCTCTGGGTTGAACTCTTTATGCCTCGTACACACGATTGGAATTCTGGTCGGAAAAAGCTCTGATGGTTTTCCCGACGGAATTCTGATGGGATTTCGCTCAAGCTGTCTTGCATGCACGCGGTCACACCAAATTACATCCATCAAGAACGCGGCGATGTCCAACACGTACGACCGGACTAGAAAAAGGAAGTTAAATATCCAGTAGCCAATAGCTTCCATCTCGTAATTAAATCTGAGCATACGTGAGTTTCTGAGCGTCGGAATTGCATACACACGAATTTTCGGATAGGAACGTTTTCCGACTGAAAAATTGAGAACATGCTATCAATCTTTTGCTGGCCGAACTTTGGGGGTTACAGTGGTGGGACAGATGTGCAGGGGGGAACATTGGTGGGGCAGATGAGCAAGGGGGTACATTGGTGGGGAAGATGAGCAAGGGGGTACAGTGGTGGGCCAGATGTGCAGGAGGGACAGTGATCTGAGGTGTGGAGTTGCAGGAATTGGGGCTGATCTGAGGTGTGAGACTGCAGTTTTTTTATTTCTCTACTAAATTAGTTTACAGCATTTACTTTATAAAAAAATCATTTTTCGTGATTGAGAGTGTGAAGCATTTTGTTATAAATTCGTCATGCTCAATTTCTTTGAAAACATTTTTTGGCACACTGTACTCAAAAGGTTGCCTACCCCTATTGTAGGGGTTCCCAGTACAGTGTTTTTCTGTTTTCACTAAGGGAAAAAGGAGTAGTGGAGGTGATTGTGCCATTATCTGTATGAACAAAAGCAGAGAAACTATTCCGACAACAAAATCCGTCGGAAATTGGTGTTGCATACACATGGTTGGACAAAGTTGTCGGAAAATCCGATCGTTCGTAACGTGATGACGTTATTTCGTTATGGCGGGACTACGTTCCGGCTAGTAGCCAATAGCTTTGGTCTAGGAATGCGTGGCACTTTGTCCAAACGGAATTCTCTACAAACGATCGGACAAAGTCCGATCGGATCATGTTGTCGGAAAATTTTATAGCCCAGCTCTAAAACTTTGTTGGTCGGATATTCAGACAGAAACAGTCCGATGGAGCCCACACACAGTCAGATTATCCGACAACACGGTCCGATCGGACATTTTCCGTCGGAATGTCTGACAGTGTGTACAAGGGCTAAGGCAGGTTTTACACTGATACAATGCATTACATTGCATGTAATTTGCACAGGAAATGCACCGCAATGCGTTTCTGTGTGGTGCAATTTGAGCCCATCACTTTGTATGGCTCAAATCACACTTCCTCCACACAAAAAAGGTGTATGCACCTTTCTTTTTTTTTTTCGCACTGGAATCAGATCGCATGGGAGCAGGGGCGTAACTATAGGGGGTGCAGCAGTCACGACCACAACTGGGCCCTGTGCTGCAGGGGGCCCATGCAGCCTCCTCTACATATGGCCGGTAGCAGCATAGGCAGCTAGGGGTACCAGTGCACCATGCACATGGGTGGCTGGAGGTGGAGGGTGACTAGCAGAGCTCCATGCTCGACTATCGCACTGGCTGCTCTTTAGTTGTGCATTCCCCGCATGACCTTTGTCCTCGGCCGGCTCCTCAGAGTACCCCTCTCCTGCTCTATGCATTGCCGCTCAGTCCGATACTCAGCAATACTCTTCCATCCATCCATTCTCAGCCAGCCAGATTTAAAAAAAAAAACTACTGATGCCAGTGGTGGAACTACAGGACTCACAAAGGTCATACCTGTGACCACACCCTGGAGTTCCACCGCCGGGCTCGGAGGGAAGGACCCTGGCTGAGGTTCCGGGGGGCCCTTCATGGTTTCTTGCATCGGGGCCCTGAAGGTTCTAGTTACGCCACTGCATGGGAGGATTGTGCACAGAACAGGTAAGTATGACATGTTATTTAGTTAAAAAAATAAAAATAAATACATTTTTACAGACGCTTTAATCTATGAAAACCTTCATCCCAAAAGGAAGAATATAAACTGCTGCTGTAACTGCCTATAAGGCTCCATTTGGCATTTTGGGATCTCAGGCAAAATCACATGATTCTGCCCGCAATCTCAAATGGCACTACAATCGCAAAACACATTCTCGGGTGCCATGCATTTTTAATGACACCTAAATGCGATGTGTTTTGTTCTGCGATTATCCCGTGGCAAACTGCAGTGCGTGAAGCTTGTCGCCCAAAAGAAGTTCCTGCTCCTTTCTGGGCGGCAAGCTTCGCATGTTGCGGGTTGCCGCATGATAATCGCAACAAAACTGCAACACATTTAGGTGCTACTGAAAATGAATGGCACCTAAACATGCGTTTTGCGATTGCAGTGCGATTTAAGATCGCCAGTTCAGCCCTCCCCCCAGGCTGCCAGTGGTACTGGCCAAAGGTGTCTCTATTCTTCCTCTTTCAGAGTGGAGACACCTTAAGGGTAGTGTCCTAAGAAATGAAGATCCCTACAGCCAGCACATTGGCCTGCGATATAATACTTCATACCGCTTTAATGGAGAGAATTGAGATCTTCACCATTATTCATCATCATACATTACCATCATTATTCATCATCATTAATAATGATGATGATGATCACCCTCATCACACTCGTTATTCATCATCATTCATCGTAATTTCTCAATCATCATCGTTATTCATCATCATCATCACCCAGCAGTGTACAGAGCTCCCCTCGCTCATACAATGAATACATACACAGAGCCCCCGGTCACTGCTGGAGCCGTTCTCCTCGCTGCATGTCGTGTTGCTGAGGATACAATGTTGCAGTGGTTGCTATGGTGACGGCGGATGCCCCGCCTCCAGGAACTTGAGAACAAATCAGAAGAACCGATTAGATGATAAAAGTTGGGATGGATGTGGCTCCCCTGTAATAATCAGCTCTGTGAGCTTTGTGTATCAAGATAGAACAGGCCAGAGAATGCTTACAGCAGAAACCCTTATATTTCATATCTGCGGGTTTAATAATTATGGTTAGAGCTCCCCAGCACCGGGACACTCACATTCCAATCACAGAACATTAGACCTTCCTAATATGGCTGCCGGGAGCGGACGTCACGCTCACCAAGAGGCCGGTGGCGTCATGACGGCGATGACGCAAGCTCCTCCAGCCTCGGTCGTGTGCAGCGTGGGCTCCCGCAGCCACTGCAGCTCAGAGAGGTCCTAGTTAGAGTGTCACGGCGCAGGCTCGGTGTAGCGCAGCCGCTCTGAGGTGAGTGCCCTACCGCGCAATCTCCAGCTATCTCAGCCCTGCTGGCGCAGCCGCAACACGGAGCTCGGGCTCCGGGGCTCTGCCAGCAGCTCCGCCCCGCACAGCGCTGGCCGGGCAGCGCAGCGAGAGCTCGGAAGCCGGGAGGCGTGTGGGGGCTTCAGAAAAGGCGGGGAGGAGGCTGCAGGCCGCGCTAGGCCCGTGCGCATGCTGTACTGTGCTGGGGCGGGGAGAATGGAAGCCAGCGGCCTTAGTCTTGTGTGAGAGAGAGTGTGGACGGCTTCAGTGCTTACAATGAGCGGAGAGGGCCTCTCACCTCTGTGTACCATGCACTGTTTACATACACCTCTGTGTACCCTGAACTGAATACATACACCTCTGTGTACCCTGAACTGAATACATACACCTCTGTGTACCCCTGCACTGTATACATACACCTCTGTGTACCTCTGCACTGTATACATACACCTCTGTGTACCCCTGCACTGTATACATACACCTCTGTATACATACACCTCTGTGTACCCCTGCACTGTATACAGACACCCCTGTGTAAGCTGCACTGTATATACAGACACCCCTGTGTACGCTGCACTGTATATACAAGCACCCCTGTGTACGCTGCACTGTATATACAAGCACCCCCTGTGTACGCTGCACTGTATAGGGGCACAGGCATTGCTGCACCCCCAGCATAAGGGTCACTTGTCTCCATGTCATGAATGTGGGAGGGGCTCAGATCCTGACCTCACACTGGGCCCCCCCTCCCCCCATATACAATGTACGATCCATACGTTGGATGAGTGGGGTCCCAGGTAGAGGTGTGCTGTAGGTCTCCTGGTATGTAGTGACCTCCTGTAATGTCGCACAATACATAGCGGCACTCTGCATCCTATTGCTTTATTCTTTTGAATCTTATTCTATTGAAAGGTGAGAGAAGAAAAAATGTAATAATCATGTTACAGTATATTATAGAAATATTGTTTGCGCAGTGAAGTAAACATATACAAAGTTTGTGCAATCTTAGACTTCCTGTCTTTAGCATTCCTGAGGGAGTAGTAATTAAACATTATAGTCACATAATAGAGTGAATAATAATTAGGGATGCACCGAAATTTCGGCCGCCGAAACATATCGGCCGAAAATGCCCTTTTCGGCAATTTGCCGAAAGGAAAAAACGGCCGATAATTGAGCCGAAAATGGGGCGGGGCCTGGGGGCGGAACTCCGCCCCCGCCCCTGGTGCCACCCATGATGGGGGTGAATAGCACAGGACTGATTCAGCCAGCGATGCCCCTCTGCAGTGAAGAGAGCCGTCTGGTTGAATAGAGCGCTGGGAACATCACAGCTTTAATTTCAATAGCTGTGTGTTCCCCGTCGTGCGCCGTCACACACAGCCCCTCCCCCTTGTCTGGGGAACTTTGATAGACAGATCACCTGTCCAGATTGGACGGGTGATCTGTCTATCAAAGTGCCTGGACAAGGGGGAGGGGCTGTGTGTGACGGCGCGCGACGGGGAACACACAGCTATTGAAATTAAAGCTGTGATGTTCCCAGCGCTCTATTCAACCAGACGGCTCTCTTCACTGCAGAGGGGCATCGCTGGCTGAATCAGTGGGGGGCTTAGCTGGCTGCATCAGTGGGGGGCTTAGCTGGCTGCATCAGTGGGGGGCTTAGCTGGCTGCATCAGTGGGGGGCATAGCTGGCTGCATCAGTGGGGGCAACACTGGCTGAACTTATCTCTTTTATCATGTCGCCAGTCTCTGACCACCTCCTGTACCATGTCGCCAGTCTCTGACCACCTCCTGTACCATGTCGCCAGTCTCTGACCACCTCCTGTACCATGTCGCCAGTCTCTGACCATCTCCTGTATAAAAAATATTTTTTAAAAAACAGTCATTTTTGGTATCGGTGCTGTTTCGGTATCGGTTTCGGTTTTCGGCCTAGTGTATTTTTCATTTTCGGTATCGGTTTCGGCACCAAAAAACCCATTCGGTGCACCCCTAATAATAATATATGGGCAAATTCCCACATAAAGTCCAACTGTGAGAAGAATTAACCACTTCAGTACTGGGCACTTATACACCTTCCTGTTCAGACCAGCTTTCAGCTCTGTCGTGCTTTGAATGACAATCACACGGTCATACAACACTGTACCCAAACTACATTTTTATCATTTTGTTCCCACAAATATAGCTTTCTTTTGGTGGTATTTGATTACCTCTGGGATTTTTATTTTCTGCTAAACAAATTTAAAAAAAGACAGACAAAAAGTAAGTTTTCTCCTTCACTGATGGGCACTGATAAGGCAGCACTGATGGGCACCGATGAGGTGGCACTGATGATGGGCACTGATTGGCACCCATCTGTACATCAGTGCTGCCTATCAGTGCCTTACAATAATGCCTGCCAATCAGTGATGCTCATTGTGGCACTGATTGGCATCCCTGGTGGTCTAGGGTGGCATACCCAGTGGTGGCATCCCTGGTGGTCCAGTGTGGGCATCCTTAGGGGTGCTGCACTGATAATCAGCACAGACCCCCCCCCATTAGAGGAGCGGCCGATCGGCTCTCCTCTACTCGCGTCGAACAGCCGCGAGTGAGGAAAAGCCGATCAATGGCTCTTCCTGTTTACACTGTGATTGGGCACGGCTGATCACGTGGTAAAGAGTCTCAGTCAGACTGACACACCACCGATTGCCGCGAAGCGCGCCCCCCACGGGCACGCGCGGCGGCTGTTATCCTGCTGGAGTCATATGAAGCTCGGTCAGGATATTGAAACTTTGCTGCTGTCATTCTGCTATATGGTGGGTGGCAAGTGGTTAAAATATAAAGTGGTCCAATCGGAACGGGATTGGATGCTGTAGTGATCTCTCATTATCTTAAGCTATGAAGCTAGTTCGTGGATCCAAACTTCACATGGGGCTGCAGTCAGAAGTTCGGAATATTTGATTCAAGGAGGGAAGGAGAATATTAAGGGAAAAGAAAGGAAAAATACCACGAAAAGAATGAGGGTGAGGGGTCACCCAGCATAGTTATATAGTAGATGGCACTATGGAAGCTTTTATGTATTTTTGGGGATCAATGGGCAACATGTGCCCCTGAAAGATTACATTCTGTGAAGACACGGGGAACATTGTTCCGTCTCTCAAAGGGCCCGGGCTGGGTATTAAGCCACAAGCAAGTGTGATCTCCTGTAATAGATCATTTGGAGTCGGTAAGCGGCAGTGTGTGCAGAGGTGGGGGTCTTTATCTCTTTTAACTACGACTCTTGGGTGTATTGTGTGTTAATTTCATGTTTGAAAATCACCTTAAAACCGTGGACTATTTAAAACATGATCTAATAAATAAATTTTTATTTATGTACCGAGTCACTATATATATAGCATTATTAAGGTTTATTGCTAGTATTCACTCACATGAGAGCATAGCACAACTAATACCACTTTCACACTGGAGGCGTTTTTCAGGCGCTACAGCACTAAAAATAGCGCCTGAAAAAAAGCGCCAGCTGCAAACCCAGTGTGACGCAGTGCCCGAGTGCTTTCACACTTGGGCACTGCGCTGGCAGGGCGTCACAAAAAGTCCTGCCAGTAGCTTCTTTGCAGCGGTGTAGGAGCAATGAATACACCGCTCCTGCCCATTGAAAACAATGGAGCAGCGCTGCCATACCGCCCGCAAATGACCACTGCAGCAGCGTTTCGCGGGCAGATTTCACCCCTTTTTGGCCGTTAGCGGGTGTTAAAACTGCCCCGCTGGCAACCGAATAGTGCTGCAAAAACATTGGTAAATCAGCGCTAAAAATTTTACCGCTGACGCCTGGGGCGGCTCAGTGGGAAGGGGGTCTTAGTATAGAAAATATGGTAGATGAGGTTGGGTCATCTTCAGCCCATATGGTAAAGTCTTCGGAGTAACGAAATACTGACCATGAAGACCAAGTGATGGAGAACTCTTCCTCCTTTCCAGTTTGGGCCAACAGATGCTCCAGATCTCTTATCTGATCTACTTCAATAGCCCGATCCCCTAGGGAAGGAATTCATGTATATATTTAACCCAGCCGGGCCAATAGTTTTAGGTAGCCAGAAACGACTCCAGGATCCCAGCCACAGATACCGCATTCACCCGATGAACCACCGACCGCGGACACAAATGTCTGGAGGTGGCATCTTCTCTGGGTGGTGGGAGACAGCAAATAGCCCTCCAAATCTCACGTTCTCTGCTGGTCCATAATCTGTGGGTAGGAGGCGAGCCCACAGCCCCCTCCAAAACACACAGTGACAGTGGGTTCTGTCACACCTCAGGATATCTTTTTATAATCGACTTGAGGGGCCCTGTGATCATAGATAAGAGGGCTACCTCTGGTGTGGGCTTAATTGAGGTTGCTATCAGCCTGCAATATAAGTCAAGGACTCTTTGCCAGAATTTCCGTATAGGAGGGCAATCCCATTAAATGTGCATATGAGCATAGTACTTCTAGAGGACAGCCATCGACTGCAGGCATCTGGCAAAGAACGGTTAAAGCGTTGTATAGTCACAGGGCATCCGTACCATCTTGTCAACAGTTTAAACCCTTTCTTGAGTCTTGGTTGCTAGAGCAATCTTATGTGTCAGGATGAAGCACTTTTGCCAATCAGCAGGTGAGATTGTGTCCTAGGTCTGCTTCCCATTTCTGTGTAAAGTGGAAGGTTAGGGATAGAAACGTTGAGTCATAGGGAGTAAAGTTGGGAGACCACATGCATCGACAGATCGGGTTGTAAAAGCATCTTATTAAAGCTTGATGGGTCAGATAGGATATCTGATAAGGGGAAAAAAGGCAGGGATGTAGGACACAACTTGGCTTCTCTGTAGCCACATTGTTGGGTGCCTCAAAGCTGCCTGGGGAGAAGTGTCTGTTCTTAAAGATGGGTCTACACGAAGGACCTGAGCCAAGCGTCTGATCCTCCCTTTTCCAGGGTCTGAATCTCTTCCCACTTACAGGTGGAGGGAAAACCGGGGAGTCAAAGGACCCTGTGGTTTAGATATATTACCAGATGAGACCAAACAGTCCCATAATTGAAGTGTCTGACGAGAGTAGTGGAGAGCACGGCGTCTTTACGTTGAGCCATAGGGGTCCACGGCACAGCACAGAGATCAATCATATTTAAATGACTCTCCAGTTGAACTCAGTTTGGACGAGGGGTGATGAACCAATCTGTTACGAGTGAGTACCACCGCCTTGAAGTATACGGAATCGTCTGGGACCCCAGCTCCTCCTTGGGCCTTCGGAAGAATCATAGTATCATATCTTGTCCTGGGACGGTCGACCTTCCCTATAAATTTGGAGAAAATCTGACAAAGTTTTTCCTAAAGAATGAGGTGGGAATATAGATAGGGATGGTTTGAAAGGGGTATAAGAACCGAGGGAGAATGTCCATTTTCAAAGTATTCACCCTGCCCTCCAAGAGAGCTGTTTGGAGCATAGGTTGTTAGATCCACTTGTGTTCTGAAAAGCGGAGGGGGGGGAAGTTACTTGAAAAATGCAGAGGTGCATCCGTTGGAATGTGAATTCCTAGATAGCGAATAGAGGTGAAACCCGTCTTAAAGGGAAAGGAGGACGAAAGTTGTTGAAGGGCTCCCTTTTTGAAAGTGAAATATTGAGGATTTTCGACTTACTATGATTAAGTTTGAAGTTACTCACTTCTCCAAATTTCAGGAACTCCTATAAAATTGAGGGCAGGGATACTTGCATTTGGGTAACGAACATTAGTAAGTCATCCGCAAAGAGGGCGATTTTAATATGAACAGGACCCACGTTAATTCTGTGAATGGTTGGGTTGTTCCTAAGGGAGATGGCCAGATGTTCCATGACAAGACCGTAAAGAAGGGGGGGACAAGGGGCATCCCTGTTGTTTTCCATTATGGATAGTAAACATTGGGAATAGTGGTCCATTTAGTCTAATTCTAGTGGAGAGAGAAGAATAAAGGGACATTATTCTGGAGATCATATTGTGGCCCAGTCCTATCTGCTGCAGAAACAAGTGAAGAAATTGCCAGTCGATGCTGTTGAAGGCCTTCTCCGCATCGACTGCGAGGAGGCACAAAGGGATATTATGGGTGGGGGCATAGTCCGTGAGGAGAAGTGTTTTCAGTGTATTGTCTTGTGTTTCCCTTCCACTCATAAAGCCAACCTGTTCCAAATGTATTAGGCGGGGCAACAATGGCTGCATTCTATTAGTCAACACCTTTAAATCTACTATCAGAGAGATATGAGCTTCAAGTGTTTGCGGAGGGAACACTGATTCTTTGGAGAGGGAATTAAACACTTTGTTAAGAAGGGGGGCAAATTGTTTTTAGAATTTTGGAGTAAAGCCCTCAGGGCCCTGACTTGCCATATGGGGAAGCAGCGATGGCGCAAGCAACTTCATCTTCCAAGATCGATGTTTCAAGATCCTCAATTGTTTCGTCATCTAGAGTAGGTAATGTGGTTTGTGAAATATAAAAGGCCTTAGCTTCTTCCATGGTGGAGGGAGAGTCTAGAGGGCTTGCAACATGTTATACTGGGATTGATAAAAAAAAATCCCTGAATATCTGGGTTAGCTTACAAGACAAGGAAACTGTTTCCCCAGATTTGTCCGGTATGTGGGATATAAAAGTAGAAGGTTGTTTTGTATGTAGGGCTAACAATCTACCAAATTTGTCCTGAAATTGATATTGATGGAAGGCAAGTTTATCCGCAAACGTACGGGCTGACACTTCGTATAATTCCCTAAGCTGGGTGCGAATGGAAGAAACCTCTGTAAGCGTTTCCACTGTTGGAGAGATCTTGTGTGAAGTCACCAGTGTCCTAAGCTTATGAAGTGTGGCATCTATTGTCAGAAGCGTGATCAGCAAAAAAATTAGATATGATCTCCGAGATCCGCATGACACACTCTGGATCCATGAGTAGTGAGTCGTTTAACCGCCATGTCCATTCTTTCACTGGAGTGGAAGGGATCAAGAATGTCTGTCAGAGGTTCAATTTCACATTCCAGGGACCAATCTAGACAGCTATGGTCGAGTAGGAAATAATCAAGACGACTATATGATTGATGAACATGAGAGTTAAAACATTTTTATAGCACTGATCGCTGTATATTTGTTAATGGTCCCAAAAATGTGTCAAGTGTCCGATCTGTCCGCCGCAATGTCGCAGTCCCGCAAAAAATTTCAGATCGCTGACATTACTATATTTTACCAAAAATATGTAGAATACATATTTGCCTAAACTAATGAAGAATTATTATTATTTTTTTTAGATATAGCAAAAAGTAAAAACAAATATTGAGAGCTCTATTTGTGGGGGGAAAAATACATCAATTTTGTTTGGGTACAGCATCGAATGACCGTGCAATTGTCAGTTAAATAGACGCAGTGCCATATCGCAAAAAATTGCCTCGTCATTAAGGGGGCAAATCCTTCCAGTCTTTAAGTGGTTAAAATGATTTCAAACTCAAGAACCAAAATGTAAAAAAAAAAAAAAAAAAAAAAACTGATTACCTATACTTCAGTGTGGTGGCTGTTAGATGAAATGCGTTAAAAATAAACCTAATGATGCTGCCAGTAGCCAACTTCATGTCCTAGGTGACAAATCACTCACTGTGCTGTGTAAGATCTATGGTGGGGAAGCATTGTCACCTTTTGGCAAGTGTTTTGAGATAAAGACCCCTTCCATCCTCTTTTCCATAACCTAAAGGGTACGACATGACTGTTGTGCGACTGTCATACTACTTTGCCCTGTAACATCAGTCCTACTACTTCGGTCCTACTTCCATCCGACTTGAATAAATAGGATATGATTTTGCTCCGACTTTGAGATAGTCTGACTTATCCTTTTGACCAATCAAAGAAATCCCAGTGTGACATAAATTCCTTTTACTGCAGCTGTAATCACCATGTCAGATGGTTAGGACGAGGATCCGACTTCAGTGATATTGTAATGGCTGAAAACAAACAAAAGTAGTGCAGGAACCTTAAGTGTTAAGCCTTAAATCGTTAAGACGGTTCTCATAGGAAATCATTGGTTTGTACATGTCATATGACTCCCAAAGTCAGAACGTATGACGCACAAGTGAGAACCGGGCATCATGGCTTGGTATATATTTATACACATTTAAAAGCAATTATAACAAACTCCATTAAAAACTCCTGCCTACAGTACTTCAAAAAAATTAGCATGTGTGCTTATATCAACACTAGTATTTCTACAGAAGAAGAATGTAAAAAGCATATGTGGACCAAAACAAAAAGAATTGATTACATTTCGTATGAAAAATAATATACATAATTTACAAAGGAACTCCAATGTATTCAAATATTCTTAAATGTGCAATAAACTTCCACCAATCGGGAGGCCACAACCGTATGGCAAGAGGGCACGCTCTACCAGCTGAAGTGTAACCCCCCCCCCCAATTAATAAGAAATCCGCTGCACTTTCAATAGGACACCCAGCCATGGATCACCTTAGGGCTGCATTCACACCTGAGCGCTTCAAAGTCATGCGTGTTTACTGCGTTTTACAGTGATCTTGCTGCAATTTTGTTCAGGTCACCAATGTAAAAGGCAGAAAAACGTCTGTAATCTTGCTTCAGGTGACAAAGCTCTCCGATGTAAACAGGTGCCATTGAAATTAAAGTGGTTGTAAACCCTTACAAACCACTTTGACCTACAGGTAAGCCTAGATTAAGGCTTACTTGTAGGTCCAATAAATATCTCCTAAACTTACACGGTATAGGAGATATTTACTAAAAGACAGTGACAGCTGTCTACGGAGCATGCGCCATAGACAGCGGCGCACAGACGAACTATCGCATGCTGCTAACGTCGATATGCCATTAGTGGCTGCTCCTGTGCGCATGAGTTGGAGCAGCGATACCCGGAAGAAGATGGATGCTGATGGACTACAGGGGACATCGCTGGCTCCTGTGTCAGGTAAGCGATGCATAGTAGCCCATTATGCTTTACCTTTGCAGGGAGACAAAGAGGAAGTAAACCCATCAGGGTTTACTTCCTCTTTAATAAGATTAATTAAGATTTTGCTTGTTGGGCATTTTTCTCCTGTTTTTTTTTCGGGCGTTTTATGAGCTGAACATGCTCATGCAGCCTCAAGCAGGGGTCTCAAACTGGCAGCCCTCCAGCTGTTGCGGAATGTTAAAGAGGAAGTAAACCCTTCCAAACAACTTGGACCTATAGGTAAGCCTAGATTAAGGCTTACCTGTAGGTCCAAGCAATATCTCCTAAACCTATATGGTTTAGGAGATATTTGCCCGAAAATGGGCACCGCTGTCTACGGCGCATGCGCCATAGACAGCGGCGCCCAGGCGCACTAAATGCGGCAAATCCATGAATGGATTTGCCTAATTTGTCGACTCCCGTGCGCATGCGCGGGAGTGACGTCATCGCGGCTTCGCCGTATGGCAGCGGCGGAGCTGCGAGACGCGACTCCCGTGCGCATGCGCGGGAGTGACGTCATCGCGGCTGCGCCGCTGTGATTCGTTGGAGCTGCGAGACGCCACCAGCAACATGGATGCGGCGGACTACAGGGGACAGCGGCGACTTCGCTGGCTCCTGTGTCAGGTAAGTGACACATAATGAGCTACTATGCGATGCATAGTAGTCCATTATGCTTTACCTTTGCAGGGAAAAAAAGAGGAAGTAAACCCATCAGGGTTTACTTCCTCTTTAAGTCCCATGACTCCCACATGCAGAGAAATGACAGGACTTGTAGTTCTGCAACAGATGGAGGTCACTTAGATTCAGCAAGATTAAAAAGCACTTTGGAACAAATCCTCACTGGGCAGATAAACGGCACCTGCACTTCCCGGAACTGATGGTGATGTCGGCACGTTGCTCCTTTCTATGCATTTCGTCACATTCCTTATGGAATTTAATCTACTCTTGTTTTGCGCGACTCTTTTGATGTAATATAAATACTGATGTGGCATGCTGCTAACAATGTACTTGAATATTTCATTCACATGTGGAATTTAGTTTTTGCCATCTTGCGTTAAGTATAATACTACTGGTGGATCAGTTAAGAGAACTAAAGCCAAAGCTTTTTTTTATTTTTATTTTTTTATATTTAGGAGTGTAGAGAGATTAGAACCTCTGTCAGTTTTTATTGCTGTCTGTGCCCCCGTTCGGGAGATACGTCCTCTTTGTCCTGGTTACCATTATCATTGTAAGTGAAAGAAAATCCCAAATTATGGGTTGTCCTCAGAAAATGAATAGAGGGGAAGTCTTCCAATGGGGACACTAGTTCTGGTGACCTGGGGGACACAAGGAATTCCCATAATTTGCAGGTATCTTATTTGCTTCCTGTTTGGCTATAGGACAGGAAGTGAAGGAAAATATCTGCAGTAGGACACGGATGGCGAACAAAAATCTCACTGGTTATAACCCTCCCTTACTCTATACAAAATAAAAAAGTTTTGCCAATAGTTCTCTTTTGAGCACAATATAGGGTGAGCATCTAGACGTTGATTTCCAAGTGCTGGTATCTGAAATGAAAAGTGCTTCTTTTAACTAGCAGATTTCTTTATGGATCTATGCCCATGTACACACATTGGACATGTTGCATCCCTGATGAGAATATGATCTCATTAGCAGTGAGTTTGTGTATGACACCTACACCTGGAAATCAGTTCATATCCTCTATAAGAAACTACTTGAGAACTGTTTGATGCTGTTACTAGCAACAGATTTGCACTACAATTGTTCTTGAAAACATGTCAGCATTGATAGTGGAAGGTGCTGCTTAAGCTGGCCATAGATGGTTCAAATCTCAGCAGGTTCAGCAGGGATTGGCAAAGATTTGATCCATGTATGGGCAAGCTGATTGTAACCAATTCAATCCATCGCTCACCTTGGGTACAGCCATCATGTTGGCTTTCTGGCATGTGATTGTTACCAGCGGCTATAGCCGCCAGCAATAACCATTGTGGTCTGGTGTGGTTGCAGGAAAGAAAATTGCATAATCACTGGCCTGCTTTAGTATAGGTGTGGACATTGATATGAGTGTGCTTGTACCTCTAGTGCAGGTGTCTCCAAACTTTTATAAGCAAAAGGGCCAGTTCACTGTCTTTTAGTAAATATCTCCTATACCGGGGGTAAAATAATTACATAACATTTGTGGGAAGTAGGAGGTGTATGTATTACTGGGAAGAATAATCTCCATCATTGGTGTCGATGGGAACAATAGTGCCCCGTCGATGGTGCCAGTGGGAGGAATAGTGCCCCGTCGATGGTGCCAGTGGGAGGAATAGTGCCCCGTCGATGGGGCCACTGGGAGGAATAGTGCCCTAAGGACCAGATAAAGGCAGACAAAGTGCCACATCCAGCCCGCGGACAACAATTTAGAGACCATTGCGCTAGTGAAAAGTGCTTTCAGTCAGCCGACCTTTTCTTTCATATATTGTGGGGCACAGAGTTAGGCTAATATTCATTACCTGCTGGGTTATACTTCATCTCCAGGTGAAGGGACACTGATAGACCAAAGGTCTTTATACAGGAAGTGATCCCCTATATAACCCCTTCCATACAGGAAGTACTTCAGTTTTTTTACCAGTGGTCTGCAAGGTGGATGGCATGGTTGTTTGAGCTCTCTGAGCTTCAGGTCTCTCGTCCCACAAACGGTTCTTAAGTGAATCAAGGGATTGACTGATCGGATCCATTTGACACAGGCTTTATATGCTTAGATAAATGGTACCCGAGCCTCACAAAGAAAACTCAAGATCCTGCTAGGTTTTGCCTGTAATGCGGCCTCTGGGCGCTGGACCCTGCAAAGTGGAATCCTGCACACCAAAGCACTAAGGCATTCCTGCAGGGTGCTGTACAGGTCCAAGAGAGTGGACCCTAAACATGAAAAGGGTACCCAGTCCTTGAAGGTCCTCATGTGACAGGAACCCACCAAGATGGGTGAAGTTTGGGCTCTTAGTTTCTAAGTTACCCTGCACCTGGATGGATAAGTGAAACCCCTTTATTTGTGCCATGTCCCAGTGATTGTAACAATCAGTCAAGCTAACTAGACACCTGTGTACGGTGACCATACGGGGGGAGTTTTGGGCTAGCTGTTTGTGTTTGCAAAGTATACTTTTTTTTTTGCCTGTGTCTGGCTGTTTTTTACCTGTATAATGGCGCACGATGGTGCGCCATTTCGCCTTGGTTTGCCATGGCTGTGCCCTATGCCTGGTTCCATTCCAGGCCTTTACAACAAGACATCTTGGTGGCTTGGAACAGGAGAGGACAAGCCCTGTATTATCCAATGTTCTTATCTCCTCGGGCACACTTAAGCCTAAACTGGTGGTTGCAGGATCAGAACCTGCAAAAGGGGCGATCCCTCCTACCGGTACCTTGGAGAGTACTGACTACAGATGCCATCCTCTCAGGCTGGGGAGCGACCCTAGAAGGGCCCATAGCTCAGGTGAAATGGTCAAGGACAGAACAGATCCTGCCCATCAACGTCCTGTAATTAAGGGCAGTACGTCTAGCCCTACGGTCCTAGACGGTGGTGCTTCAGGACTGCCTGAAGTAGAGAACTGGAAGGCAGATTATCTGAGCCGCCAGCAGATCTGCCCGGGGGAATTGTCCCTACACCCAGGGGTGTTTCAGGAAATTTGCCATCGTTGGGGATGGCAGGAGGTTGTGAGACTGACAATAGACGGGCCATGGATGCTTCCACGTCTCCCCGATCTATTGTCTCAAGATCCTATATTCCACCCCAATTTACAGTCTCTAAAGTTGATGGCATGGCTATTGAAGCCAGGGTGTTAAAGGACTGTGGCATCTCAGGAACAGTGGTGTCTACACTAGTGAATGCTAGAAAAGCTGTCACTAGGAAGCTCTATCATAAGGTCTGAAAGGCTTATATTGCTTGGTGTGAAGCCAAAAAAGTTATTCTCGGAAATATGTGATTGGGAGAAGTCTCTCTTTTCTACAATCAGCTGTGGAAATCCAATTGGCTTTGAGTACAATCGTAGGTCAAGTTTCGACCCTATCAGTATTCTTCCAAAGACCTTTAGCCTCCCAGTCACTGGTCCGAACCTTTAAGCAGGGGGCAACTCGCTTGCTAAAATTAGACCGTCTGTGTCCTTTGGACTTGAACTTGGTGCTGTCTGTGTTACAGAAACAACCATTTGAGCCTATCAAGGAAATTCCACTAGACTTGCTGTCACACAAGCTAGTCTTCCTGATGGCCGTTACCTCTGCTAGAAGGGTGTCGGAGTTTGCGGCCCTTTTTGTGCAGGGAACCTGTTCCATCCCTTTTGCCAAAAGTGGTGTCGGCCTTTCATTTTAAAGCGGGAGTCCGCCGTTTATTTTTTTTTATTTTTTAAAGCCAGCAGCTACAAATACTGCAGCTGCTGACTTTTAAAATAATGACACTTACCCACCCAGCGCGCCCGCGATGTCGGCACCCGAAGCCGATCTCTCGATCGTCTCTCGGGTGCTGCCGCCGCCATCTTGGGTATGGGAATCAGGAAGTGGAGCCTTGCGGCTTCATTTCCCGGTTCCCTACTGCGCATGCGCTAGTCGCGCTGCGCAATAAGGATGGTCCCCGCTGTCTCTGGGATCCGTGTGTTTCCCAGCAGACAGCGGGGGACCTTCGGAAAGGGGCGTAGATTCTGCAGAAAGGGGCGTACCCTTTGCAGATATCTATGCCGGAAGTGGGTGCAGATACCTGTACTATACAGGTACCTGCACCTCCCTCCCCCCCCCTGAAAGGTGCCAATTGTGGCGCCGGAGGGGGGGAGGGTTCCAATGAGCGGAAGCTCCACTTTAGGGTGGAGCTCCGCTTTTAAATAAAAAAAAAAAACAAATAGAAAAGCGTCACCCAGTAAAAAGTGCTTTAATCCATAATAAAACAAATATCTGTCACTTACATCTGATATGCAGAAATTTGGGCACACACAGGAGTGAATACTGTAGTCATCAGTGTATCCAGGAGTGCCAATAGAGCCTGTGAATATGACTGCGGGACGCTGGGGGAGAGCCCGGCTGTGTCTCGTGTCTGGTCTTCAGAGCGGCTCGAGGAGACGGCGTGTGACGTCAGAGATGCAGGGGGAACACAACGCGTTTCTAAGCATTCGCGGGATCCGCACGGAGCCAGCGCGCTCCTTTCTCAAGTGTAGAATATAAGGGGAGAACGGACTGACAGTTCTTAAATACCTGGATTTAATGGGCAAACTACGGTGTGCAATTTAAACCACAAAGGGTGTAAACAATGCTGACAATACAGAGGATTTACCAAGTAACCCTATCAACAAAACAGATTACCTAAAATAGCAACATGCTTATGACAGTACAAAGTTTATTACATGGCAGATTATATTTATATGCCGATTTTAAATTACAATGAACCGATCATGATATTAAATTATAAATACCAAAGGAAATATAATAAAAAAATTATATATAAAATAAAAATAATAAATAATTGCTCTCCGAGAATAAAAAAGGAACTATATATATATATATATATATATATATATATATATATATATATGTATATACACACACACACACACACACACACACACACACGGCCTTGCAAAAGTATTCGGCCCCCTTGAACTTTTCAACCTTTTGCCACATTTCAGGCTTCAAACATAAAGATATAAAATTTTAATTTTTTGTGAAGAATCGCAAACAAGTGGGACACAATTGTGAAGTGGAACGAAATCTATTGGATATTTTAAACTTTTTTAGCAAATAAAAAACTGAAAAGTACTGCGTGCAAAATTATTCGGCCCCTTTACTTTCAGTGCAGAAAACTCACTCCAGAAGTTCAGCGAGGATCTCTGAATGATCCAATGTTGTCCTAAATGACTGATGGTGATAAATAGAATCCAACTGTGTGTAATCCAGTCTCTGTATAAATGCACCTGCTCTGTGATAGTCTCAGAGTTCTGTTGAAAGCGCAGAGAGCATCATGAAGACCAAGGAACACACCAGGCAGGTCTGTAATACTGTTGTGGAGAAGTTTAAAGCCGGATTTGGATACAAAAAGATTTCCCAAGCTTTAAACATCCCAAGGAGCACTGTGCAAGCGATCATTTTGAAATGGAAGGAGTATCAGACCACTGCAAATCCACCAAGACCTGGCCGTCCCTCTAAACTTTCAGCTCAGACAAGGAGAAGACTGTTTAGAGATGCAGCCAAGAGGCCCATGATCACTCTGGATGAACTGCAGAGAACTACAGCTGAGGTGGGAGAGTCTGTCCATAGGACAACAATCAGTCGTACACTGCACAAATCTGGTCTTTATGGAAGAGTGGCAAGAAGAAAGCCATTTCTCAAAGATATCCATAAAAAGTCTCTTCTAAAGTTTGCCACAAGCCACCTGGGAGACACACCAAACATGTGGAAGAAGGTGCTCTGGTCAGATGAAACCAAAATCGAACTTTTTGCCCACAATGCAAAACGATATGTTTGGCGTGAAAGCAACACAGCTCATCACCCTCAACACACCATCCCCACTGTCAAACATGGTGGTGGCAGCATCATGGTTTGGGCCTGCTTTTCTTCAGCAGGGACAGGGAAGATGGTTAAAATTGAGGGGAAGATGGATGCAGCCAAATGCAGGACCATTCTGGATGAAAACCTGCTGGAGTCTGAAAAAGACCTGAAACTGGGACGGAGATTTATCTTCCAACAAGACAATGATCCCAAACATACAGCAAAATCTACAAAGGAATGGTTCACAAATAAACGTATCCAGGTGTTAGAATGGCCAAGTCAAAGTCCAGACCTGAATCCAATCGAGAATCTGTGGAAAGAGCTGAAAACTGCTGTTCATAAACGCTCTCCATCCAACCTCACTGAGCTTGAGCTGTTTTGCAAGGAAGAATGGGCAAGAATTTCAGTCTCTCGATGTGCAAAACTGATAGAGACATACCCCAAGCGACTTGCAGCTGTAATCGCAGCAAAAGGTGGCTCTACAAAGTATTAACGCAAGGGGGCCGAATAATTTTGCACGCCCCACTTTTCATTTTTTTATTAGTTAAAAAAGTTTCAAAAATCCAATAGATTTCGTTCCACTTCACAATTGTGTCCCACTTGTTGGTGATTCTTCACAAAAAATATTTTTTTTTACATCTTTATGTTTGAAGCCTGAAATGTGGCAAAAGGTTGAAAAGTTCAAGGGGGCCGAATACTTTCGCAAGGCACTGTGTGTATGTATGTATGTATGTATGTATGTATGTGTATATATGTGTGTGTATATATATATGTATGTATGTGTATATGTATATGTGTATATATATATATATATATATATATATATATATATATATATATATATATATATATATATATATATAATGAAACTCTTATTATTGAAAAAAATATATTAAGAATTCAAATAAAAAGCAGTGCAGCGCAAAACAACTAAAAACATGAAAAATAATAATATACAGAAACATAAAAAGAAAGTCCATAGAAGCACCGTGTGTCCATACTGGGTGATCCTATCAATAAGCAAGCACGGTGAGACATTCTTTCTGACCAAGTGATCTCCTCCACCAATGAGAGTGCTAGCAGCTCACCTTATGAGATGGACCCCTGAATGTCAATATGGTCAAACAAGCAACCCCTTAGCCATCTATGACACTAGAAATATGCTTCTGGACAATGTAGATCTCAAACATACAAAAATAGGCTCCACAGAGTTCCAACATGCAATGGTAATAAATATTGCTCTCGGTATGGCAAAATAAACATAGATTTATTAAATGTATTGCACTTACATCAATCTGCACTGTTCTCCAGTGCTGAGGATCAACCGTGATACAATAATCATAGTGGCCACGAGGATCAGCGGAGGACGCAGATGACGGCACGTAGTCACGTGGTTCCATTCGCGTTGCGTCTCAGGGGGTGGGACTTCATCAGCGGTGACGGAGTGATGCTCACCACCCGCTATTTGTACTCTACCAAAGCGCCATCTATTAGGGACGGCTTAAAACCATAGCAACTCAGTAAACTGTTTGGCCGTAACTTCCGGCACGCTGCTAAGCTGCTCAAGAGCCAGGAAGCAGTAGCGCCCTGCATAATACCATGATGACAGTAAACAAACAGCAACATCCCCGCTTTCAATACTGTCACTGGTATCTGCAAAGGTACAAGCAGTAACAAACAGTGACATCACTGCTTTCAATACCGTCACTGGTATGCGCAAAGGTACAGCTTATTATGCCTCCTAAACCAGCAATCATACCGGCATTCATAAGTGCCTATTAACATATGACTCTATATTAAAAGATACAGAATTCATTATAAAGGGACAACTTGCCTCATTATAAAGATATAATAAAAAATGTGCATATATTTAAAAATATGTGACCACCCGCATCTACATACATCTTACTTCCAGATTGCAAAAATACAAATAAAAAAAAAAAAAAAAAAAATATATATATATATATATATATATATATATATATATATATATATATATATATATATATATATATATATATATATATATATATATATATATAATCAAATTAAACAAGAATAAAATAAAAATTATATTAAGAATTCAGCCTATAGGATACCAGTAAAAAATATGCCATTATTATCTATAAAGAAAGCTATCAACCCCAAATGGAAATTAAGGCGTGTTTATACATACTAAATCAAAGGATGGTATGTATCTCAATCTCCTCATTAAGACCATTAGGGGCAAGAGTATCCAAAGTAAAAATCCAGAACGTTTCGTGTTCGCATAATAAAACTTTCTGCTTCAGAGATATCACTAGGTATGGATTCAATCACCGATACTTGAAGGCCCAGCGTGGACTGATCGTGGAACTCTAAAAACTATTTTCATCACAGCCCACTTCTGGAATGGCCCACATATAACATTTTACATGGGCACGTCAAACAATAAACAACATAATTGCTGGAGCAATTATGAAATTGATTGAAATAATAAGTTATTCCTTTGTGAGTAAAGTTTTGGGCCGTGGTTGACAAATTGGCAGGTTTTGCACCGGGGCTTATTGCACCTGTACATCCCCCGTGAGTGGAATAAGACACAAAAGGTTTATATCCCGCTTGCAGTTTAGTTTGCTAGAGGCAATCTTCTTCTTAAGGGTGGGGGCCCTCCTATAAGTAAATTTGGGTTTATCATCCAATATAGAGCTCAAATGGGGGTCCTGCTTCAAGATACTCCAGTGCTTTCCAAGACTATGTTCCATTCTTTTATATTGTCTATGGAACCCTGTGATAAAACGTACAAGTGGTTTCTCCGGGGGTTTCACAACCTTAGACTTCCTCCCCAGGAGAAAAGTGTTGTACGCATGTTCTACCAAATGTGAGGGGTAACCTTTCTCAATAAACTTTTCCTTAAAGTGGTTTGGTACCTAAAAATGAAAGTACATGTTATTAAAATCAACAGATAGCATACTTACCTAAACGAACCCTGAAAAAAAAAAAATATTATTTACTTACCTTTTATTTCTGATGTTTCAGCTGACTTCCGGGTTGTCCTCCCGTGGGAGTAGGTGTGGCTATCGTCCTCGCAATGGTCCCTGGGAAATTTGTAAGCTATTTCCCAAGAATCCATGGGGGACAATGAAATTGCGAAATCTCGCGAGATTTCGTTAGGACGCCGGTCACGTGACGAGGGCGTGTACGAATTTGCCATTTTTTAAAGTGGGCAGGCAGCTGTATCTGCCATTACATTGCTCTCACTGAGCATGTGCAAGATGGAGCGGAGCATGCTGGGAGCCAGACGTCATCATATACCAGGAAGTAAATGCCTGTGGGCTTCAGACGCCCACAGTTAAAATGGAAAACGCCAGAGCAGGTTTTTATAAGTCATCCTGAGGAAAAGATTTGTCGCGCCGGGGGTCAAATAAACGCCGGACGTGGATGCCAATCGAAGGTAGCACTCGCCCACCTGTGAGACAGGTAAGAAAAAAAAAAAGCGGAATCCCACTTTAAGAAGTACACTCTGTGATATATAGTCGCAGTCTCTGTTGCAGTTCTGTCTTAACCTACAGAACTGCCCTTTAGGGATGTTATTTACCCACAAAGGGTGGTGGCAGCTGTCATAATGCAAATACAAGTTGCCAGCAGTTAGTTTGGTATAGTTTCGGGCAAAGATGTTATTGCCATCATGATTAAGTTCAAGGTTAAGGAAAGCTAAGCTATCCTTGTTCCAAACCGCAGAGAAAGAGAGGCTATTACTATTGGTAGTGTTACAATAAGAGGCAAAATCGTCCACCTGGGATGAAGTAGCCTCCCAGATGATGACGATATCATCAATATATCGGCCAAAAAAAACCACATATTGAGCAAAAGGATTATTATTCCATAGATACTGGTTCTCCCACAGACCCATAGCTGTACCATGGGTCTGTAGGTAGAACTGGGCCTCAAATTGAAAATGGTTATGAGTAAGGCAAAACGAGGTAGCCTCCAAAATGAATGAGGCTTGTTTGGTGTTAAGTTGGAAATCCATGTTTAAAAAATGCTGTACTGCTGATAAAGAGAGTTAGGCCCCTTTCACAAATGCGGACCGCATGTCCGTATTTCATCCATCCGTTTGCGGATGAAATAAGGGCATACATGCATTCCTATGGGATAGCGGGTGTCTGCGGATAAACATCCGCAGACACCCGCTATCGTCCGCCTCCGCTATTGTCTGATTCTGCAGATGGAGGAAAATCCTATTTTTCTATCCGTCTGCAGAGCAGATCGGATGAACACGGACAGACGTTCCGTGCTCATCCGATCCCCCATAGAGGAGAGCGGAGAGCTGACAGGGCGGTCCCTGCACAGTGTGCTGGGACCACCCTGTCCGCCGCCGGCTCAGCGGGGACAACGGAGCGATCCCCGCTGAGCAAGCGGATCATCACGGGGCGGATCATTACTGATCCGTCCCGTGTGAAAGGGGCCTTAACATCGAGAGACAACCAGGAGTAACTCATTCCAGGTATACGGGGACAAAAGGTCCAAAAGATGTATGGAAACCCGTATTATGATGTCAGGCCTTGGACCAGGGGTTGTAGAAAATAATTATATATATATATATATATATATATATATATATATATATATATACACACACACCACTACTAACACTGTTCATTGATGCCACGATTGGTCTGCCCGGTGGATGTAGTGCATCCTTGTGTACTTTAGGCAAATGGTAAAAATAAGGTGTACTATAGAATTCTTTATGCAAAAAGGCTGCCTCTTTGTGTCTTATTCTACTCATGGGGATGTATAGGTGCAATAAGCCCCGGTGCAAAGCCTGACAATTTGTCAACCACGGCCCAAAAAACTTTACTCACAAAGGAATAACTTATTATTTCAATCAATTTCATAATTGCTCCAGCAATTATGTTGTTTGACGTGCCCATGTAAAATGTTATATGTGAGCCGTACCATCTGCCCCCTTAGGCAAGCATTGTCGGCTCACAAAAGTGGGCTGCGATAAACATCGTGTACCACTACACTTTTTAGAGTTCCCCGCTGGGCCTTCAAGTATGGGCGATTTAATCCATACCTAGTGATAACTCTGAAGCAGAAAGTTTTTTGAAATTATGTGAACGCAAAACGTTTTGGATTTTTACTTTGGATACTCTTGTCCCTAATGGTCTTAACGAGGAGATTGAGATACATACCATCCTTTGATTTTTGTATGTATAATACACCTTTATTTCCATTTGGGGTTGATGGCTTTCTTTGTAGATAATAATGGCATATTTTTTACTGGTATCCTATAGGCTGATTTCTTAATATATATTTTTTCAATAATAAGAGTTTCTTATAATATGAGTTTTTATAGGTCTATATAATTTTGTTCCTTCTCCTTTTTTTATTTTTTATTCCAAGAACAATTATTTCTTTTTTTTTTTTTTTTTTTCTTTTTTTTTTTTTTTATATATATATTTTTTATTTTTTCTATTATTTCCTTTTGGTATTTATAATTTAATATCATGATCGGTTCATTGTAATTTATCGGCATATAAATATAATCTGCCATGTAATAAACTTTGTACTGTCATGAGCATGTTGCTATTTTAGGTAATCTGTTTTGTTGATAGGGTTACTTGGTAAATCCTTCTCTGTATTGTCAGCATTGTTTACACCCTGTGTGGTTTAAATTGCACATCGTAGTTTGCCCATTGAATTCAGGTATTTAAGAAATGTCAGTCCGTTCTCCCCTTATATTCTACACTTGAGAAAGGAGCGCGCTGGCTCCGTATGGGTCCCACGCATGCTCAGAAAGTCGTTGTGTTCCCCCTGCATCTCTGACGTCACACGCCGTCTCCTCGAGCCGCTCTGAAGTCTGGCAGACTTGAGACACAGCCGGGCTCTCCCCCCAGCGTCCCGCAGTCATATTCACGGGCTCTATTGTCACTCCTGGATACGCCGATGACTATAGTATTCACTCCTGTGTGTGCCCAACTTTCTGCATGTCAGATGTGACAAATATTTGTTTTATTATGGATTAAAGCACTTTTTACTGAGTGCCGCTTTTCTATTTGTTTTTTCTCTTCATATGACTTGAGCTGGCTTCACTCCAAAGAAAAGCAGCCTTCTGTGGATGTGCAAACATTATCCCTTGTCTGTCTAGCAAGACCCAGCATCTTGGACTGATTGCATACCTATGAGCACCTTGTATGTGACTTATAAAAATTTGTGGCTGGACAGTTGTCTCATGAAGACCCATTACTGAGTTTTATTATATCTTATTTAATATATTTTATTTTATTGGTCTAAATAAGCATGCAATTTGCACTGATTGACTGACTGAGCGCCATTCTTCCTTTTTATATGTTCTTTCATTTAAATCGGGACATTATTTTGCCGCCTTCTTTTCTCTCAGCCTTGTTCGGTGGAAGAGACAACTGCATTCTTTGGACATTATCTGGGCAGTCAAGGTTTATTTGTTTAGATCTGCGCAGATCCAAGGATCAGACTCAAACTTTTTTTTTTAACCTAAAGGACCTAAGTAGGGGCAGGCAGCTTCCAAAGCTTCCTTTGGATATTGGGTTTGTCAATTGGTCATTCGGGTATACGGTCTGAAACGTAAAGCTCCTCCCTCCTAGGGTGAGAGCTCATTCTACCAGGGGTGTAGGAACCCCCCGAGGCTTTTCGCCATCGGGTATCCATAGCTCCCAACTGTCCCTGATTTGGAGCAATGTCCCTCATTCCACCTCATTTATCCCTCATTTTGGTCTGATCTATATCGTTGTATATAAAATGCACTTTTTATCTTTCAAAAAGTGTTTTCCAGTGCTAAACCTTTCATCCCATTTCTAAATTGCTGCATTTGTACATTTTAAAAGCCAATATAAAGGAATAGTAGTGGTAAAAAAAAGTCCTTGTGTATTAACCTTTTTTTGGTTAATTCTCCTTTGAGGGGGTGTGGCAGGGGGCGTTTCCTATGCCTACACACGTGTTAGTAGATCTCTTTTCCATCTCAAAATGTTGGACAGTATGGGTATCTGCTACCTGGTCTTCAGTGCATATATTCACAAAATGTTATCAAGTGGATGTTCGAGCAGCCGAGGATTCGGCTTTTGGCCGAAGTGTATTGGGGGCTGCCATAAAAGGTCTGATGGCTATTGTTTGGCAGGGTGTCTCCCTCCCCTCAAGGCTATTGCTCTGGGACGTGCCAGAAGGTAATGAATATTTGCCTAACTCTGTGTCCCATGATGTATGAAAAAGAAAACAGGATTTTTTCGTCATGCTTACCTGCAAAATACTTTTCTTTGAGTACATCATGGAACACACAAGTCCCTCCCCTCTTTTGAGTATTTAGTGCTTGCTACAAAACTGAAGTACTTCCTGTATGGGAGGGGTTATATAGGGGATCAATTCCTGTCTAATGACCTTTGGTCTACCAATGTCCAGTCACCCGGAGATTAAGTATAACCCAGCAGGTAATGAATATTAGCCTAACTCTGTGTCCCGTGATGTACTCAAAGAAAAGTATTTTACAGGTAAGTATGATGAAATAAATAAAATTTTTATGGATATTTGTCAAAGAACGCAAATTTGAAATGTTGTAACTAGGTGAGAACAACACATCTATGCATTCCAACTATGCTTATAAATAAATCTGGTGCACAGATGAGGTGGATGGGGGTATCCCCCTGCGCTGGGACATTGTATAGTGACAACAGCACCCACAGTGACAACCAAATAGTGAATTTCGTTCAGTGTATGGCCAGCTTACAGTAAATCTGCACTGACAATAGAAAGATGTTCTACTTATTAGCAGAAGCTTCTATGGACATGCTTTCTAATATACACAGTTTGCAGCTTTGCAAGTTTACCGAGAGCTATATGACATCAGTAGCAGCAGATCCATGCAAATAAATTGCTCGTGTTTGGAAACCAGTTTATTACACACGTTTGTTAGAAAAACTTTGGAGTTCATTTACTAAAGGTACAAAGACTGTTCACTTTGCAAGGGAATTTCCACTTAGCTTAGTGACTGTAGTAAAAACTTGCTTTGTAAAAAATACCCAAGCACACGCAAGGGGAAAAAAAAGAAGGATATCTTTGAACAAAAAACTAGTTATTACAAAAAGTTTAAAAAAAAAAATTCATAAAAATATGAAAATGCATAATTGGATGATACAGCCCATATACTGGAAGTTGCATCAATATTTCTTTGCTAGTTATTGCTAGCAGACTAACAATAAATAATTGGTAAAGAAATATTGTTGCAACTTCGAGTATTTGGTCTGTGTCACTCAATTATACATATGTTTTATGAATATTTTTTTTTTTACTTTTTGTAATAGTTTTATTGCATTTTTTGTCTCACTGTCCTTCTCTGGTATCAGTAAAGTTAACAAGAATCTAAATATATTCTTTGATTGTCAATTATGGATGAGGGTACCCATATATAGCCCATTTTATAGTTTTATATCTAGGTATCGTTGAATGTTATTGTATGATGAAAGTCAGCTGAGCTTCACCTACATTCACTGAGTAAGGGGAAATTTCCTTGCAAAGTGAACAGCTTATTCACCTTTAGTAATCAACGCCTTTGTGTCCATCTGGAACACGGTTTATCCATGAAGTTCTATAGTTGCTTTGTTGGGTCCATTCATCCATTCTATGCATTGCTGTTTATAGAACACATCAGAAATGTAAAAAAAAAAAAAATTCCCAGGATGGAAACCTGGGAACGCATCAGAAATAAAAAAAATTCCCAGGATGGAAAATATGAAGGGTTTATGTTTTGTATTAGGCAGAGGTGCTTTTAGGAACATCTGAGGCTTTTTAAAATGAAAGGGATCTTATGGCAACTTTAAACTTGTATTTTTTTTTTTTTATAGAAAAATTCTTAGAGCCCCTAAACATGTAATCTCCCTCTCTCCCTCTCCTAAACCTTATGTAAAAAAATCATGTTCAGTGTACTTTTATTGCATTCATAATGGACTTACTTTGATTGTAATGTTGTTTCATTATAGAATCTTATGATCTATGTTGACAGTTTGGCAACCATGGAGGATCATACAGTTACACAGACGGATAACCTGACAACCATTGAAGCACATACAGTGGCTCACACTGTGGCTCATTCTGTAGCCCAACAGGTCCAGCAAGTCCATGTTGCTACATACACAGAGCACAGTATGTTAAGTGCTGATGAAGATTCTCCATCCTCTCCAGAAGACACATCTTACGATGATTCGGACATCCTTAACTCTACTGCAGCCGATGAGATAACTGCCCATCTGGCAGCTGCTGGTAGGAGCCAAGTAGTGATAAATGTTCTGCTTAGTCATACCATTGTTTTAGTTGTGTGGATGAGTTTTTCTCTAAAATGCTGCCTTTTGCATTCACAGTGCTGCTCAAGCGCATTTATTTAAATTCAAAATGCAGCAAAAAGCTGCATTTGACCCACTTTTCTGCAGTGCAAATTTATCTCAACGGGGCCTGCTGCATTCAAGGAAACGCAATGAAATTGGGAATATGGTGACCTGTTTTTTGACATCCGTTTTCTGCTGTTAAACACCCATTTAAAGAGGAGCTGCACAAAAAAAAAAAATATTAAAAGCCAGCAGCTACTAATATTGCAGCTGCTGACTTTTAATAATATCACACTTACCTGTCCCAGGTTCCAGCGATGTCGGCGGCAGATGACGAGCAAACGCTCGTCTCGCTGCAGCCACCGCCGCCATCCTCTGTCAGGGAATCGGGAAGTGAAGCAAGAGGGCTTCACTGCCCGGTTCCCTACTGCGCATGCGCGAGTCGCGCGGCGCTGGTTCCCCGCTGTGTCTCTGGGAACTGTGTGTTTCCCAGAACACAGCGGCGGTGGGCGGAGCCATGCGGCGGTGGGCGGAGCCATGCGGCGGTCTGGCCGGAAGTGGGTGCAGTTACCTGGATTATCCAGGTAACTGCACCCCCCTCCCCCCGAAAGGTGCCGATTGTGGCACCGGAGGGGGGGAGGGATAATACTAGCGGAACTTCCCCTTTAGGGTGAAGAACCGCTTTAATAAAAGCTCTAATGGTTATCTGTCGCTTTATTATCAAAGTAAAGCTGCATACTGAAGAAACAAAAATGCATAAAAATAAATAACATTAAGCTTTTTAATTGATATAAGTCTTGTCAATTTAAAACAAACCCTTTAAAGAAGTATACCCAAAGCTTTTTTGGCTGTACTTCTATGGATCACAGGAGTGCAGTTCGTTAAACTGGTTTAGTTTGCACACATTTGCAAATACATGCATAAGCTGCAAAGGCCGCAAAAAGGCACCCCATTATTATCCGGAGTCCTAACTCGATACATTTGAGAGCCTCCATAGTAGAAGCACATGCATTATACTGGATAGGCTGAAGGCAGGTGAGCCTGGAATTAGCTCACCCTCTTTAAAAGCACAGGGGTGCACTGGACACCCAGCACGTAGCACAATGGCACCAAAGGTGTCCTGTGCATCCCCTCGCCAGTATTCCAACAATACAACTAAATGGTCACTTCCCCCACCTATAACCGTCCTTACCAGCAAGAAGCACCTTGTTTGGTGTGCAGCAATCCAAACTTTTTCCCTGTTAAGTACACAGGGCCTGGATGGGCTCTTCACACCAAGCCGGCACCCACAATAGAGCCCCCCAGATTCCAACACAGGAGCTTGATCAGTAACCTATATGCTCTTCAGCATACAAAATGGTTTCAAACTCTACCCCCTCCTCATTTTTCTTTCAAACCAACCAAAAGCTAACAAATGTGTACACTCAGATTTGTAAACTGCCCTGAACCATCTTTTGTCCCAAGGTGTGATTGTTCTGATTCCTCTGGAACACAGGTTCAAAGGATTCTTTTTTGTTCACAAACTTTGCATGGAATCCACAATGTCTGTTATTGCTTTTGCTGAGACCAAGGGAATACTTGGCATCAGTAGACATTGCCAATGCCTACCTCCATATTCCCACTTACCCATCTCATCAGAGCTTTTTGCACTTCACAGTAGGAGACCATCACTTCCAATTTGTCCTGCCATTAGGTCTATCACCTTCACCCAAAGTATTCACAAAGGTGCTTGCACCCCCTTTTCACTGTCTCAAAAACTCAGGGCAAGTTACCAGGTACTTAGTTGACCCCCTTCTGAAGGATTCATTTCCTGCAACTTGTCTACAAATTTCCAAAGGACTATACAGCTTCTTCAGGTTTTCTGTTGGGTTGCCAACCTCCAAAAGTCTGCCCTCGTGCCTTCCCTGCTTCTGGAATATCTAGGCCTCATTCTAGGTACGACCCAAAGGTTTTCCTTCCACCAAATAAGCTTTTCTCTCTCTCTAAGGTCTTACTCTCTGGCCTCGAGATCAAAAATACATGCCTCTCTGGGATTATCATCAGTTGTCATGGTTGCCTCATTCAAAGCTCAATTCCACTCAGAGCCCCTCTAATACAACATTTTGTTGGCCTGAAACCATCCCCATCTCTTGACTTCCCTATGTGTTTTTTTTTTTTTCCAGACAACCAAGGAAATAGCTAGCACCCAATCGGGCTGTAGGCACTCTTAAAGCACAGGTTTTTACCTTGGCCATCCTATTTTAAAAGCCTTTTGGATTCTCTCCTAAAAAGCTTTATTTGAGATATTTCACAGATCAGACCCCAATTACAGCACCCTGTGCTTCTTGGGAACTTAATCTGGTCCCCTCTATCCTGCAGCAACCATCCTTTGAACCCATTAGAGAATTTGCCACTCCTGCAAAGTGGCCTTCTTTGTTAGAGGTGTTTCTAATGCCGTGTACACACGTAGCCGACTATCCGACGGACTTAGACTGGCGGACTTCCCGCCAGACTGTCCGTCGGACTTTCCGAACGGGCTACTTGCCCACACACGGCACTTTTTCAGCGGACTAATACGGCGTTCTAAGTCCGCCGTACTATCCGCCCTACTTTTGAAATGAACGGACTCGCCCAAACACGCGGAGGAAAGTCCGCTCATTTCGAGCGCGTCTCCAGGTAGGCGGGGCCCGCGAAGGAGACGCCGCTGGCCCCGCCACCTGGTATGGACTTAAAGGGGAACCCCAACGCCGAAAAAAATCGGCGTGGGGGTCCCCCCCCCCAAGTCCACAACAGACCCTTGTCTGAGCACGCTACCCGGCCGGCCAGGAAAGGAGGGGCGAGCGAGCGCCCCCCTTCCCCTCCTGAGCCATACCAGGCCGCGTGCCCTCAACATGGGGGGTGCCTTGGGGAAGAGGGGGCCCGGACAAGGGCCTCTTCCCGACAACCCTGGCCGTTGGTTGTCGGGGTCTGGGGGCGAGGGGCTTATCGGAATCCAGGAGCCCCCTTTAATAAGGGGGCCCCCGGATACTGGCCCCCCACCCTATGTGAATGAGTATGGGGTACAATGTACCCCTACCCATTCACCTGTAAAATAAAGTACAAAAAAAACACAACACACAAGATAAAATAATTTATTGCACAGCTCTGGGGGTCTTCCGTCTTCGGGGGTCTTCTTGCCGGACTCCTCCGCTATCTTCTTATAGCTCATTTGTTAGCGGAGGAGCCCGACATTCTAAGTCGCCGCGGCCTCTTCTTCCGACTTCGGGGGTCTTGTCCCCCTCTTCGGTTCTTCTGCCGGGCCACCGCGCCTTCTTATAGCTCTTTTACAGGCGGTGGCCCGGTCTTCTGTCGCCGCCGCCTTCCGTTCTTCCTCCTCCTCCTCATCTTCCTCTTCTTCTTCCTCTTCTTCTTCTTCTTCCTCTTCTTCTTCCTCTTCCTCTTCCTCTTCCTCTTCCTCTTCCTCTTCCTCTTCCTCTTCCTCTTCCTCTTCTTCTTCTTCTTCTTCCTCTTCCTCTTCCTCTTCCTCTTCCTCTTCCTCTTCCTCTTCCTCTTCCTCTTCCTCTTCCTCTTCCTCTTCCTCTTCTTCTTCCTCTTCTTCCTCCTCCTCGGGGCGGGGTCATCGGTTGGTGACAGTCCCAGCATCCTCCGGGACTGTGACATCGTAAGGGGACGGGGTCACCATGTGACATCAACCGATGACACCGCCCCTTGTCCCTATATAAGTCGCCGCGCAGCGCGTCCCTGGCATTGCGGCCGGAGAGAGCTTCGAGTCAACATCTCCAGGAGAAGAAGAACGGAAGGCGGCGGCGGCGACAGAAGACCGGGCCACCGCCTGTAAAAGAGCTATAAGAAGGCGCGGTGGCCTGGCAGAAGAACCGAAGAGGGGGACAAGACCCCTGAAGTCGGAAGAAGAGGCCGCGGCGACGAAGAAGAATGCCGGGCTCCTCCGCTAGCAAAAGAGCTATAAGAAGATAGCGGAGGAGTCCGGCAAGAAGACCCCCGGAGCTGTGCAATAAATTATTTTATCTTGTGTGGTGTTTTTTTTTTTTTTTTTTTTTTTACTTTATTTTACAGGTGAATGGGTAGGGGTACATTGTACCCCATACTCGTTCACATAGGGTGGGGGGCCGGTATCCGGGGGCCCCCTTATTAAAGGGGGCTCCCGGATTCCGATAAGCCCCTCGCCCGCAGACCCCGACAACCAACGGCCAGGGTTGTCGGGAAGAGTCCCTTGTCCTCATCAACATGGGGACAAGGTGCTTTGGGGTGGCCCGCACGGCCCCCCTTCCCCAAGGCACCCCCCATGTTGAGGGCACGCGGCCTGGTACGGCTCAGGAGGGGGGGGGGGGCGCTCGCTCGCCCCTCCTTTCCTGGCCGGCCGGGTAGCGTGCTCGGACAAGGGTCTGTTGTGGACTTGGGGGGGGGGGGGGGGGGGGCACGCCGATTTTATTTATTTTATTTATTTATTTTCGGCGTTGGGGTTCCCCTTTAAGTCCATACCAGGTGGCGGGGCCAGCGACGTCTCCTTCGCGGGCCCTTCCTACCTGGAGACCCGCTCGAAATGAGCGGAATTTTCCCCGGGCGGGAAAAGTCCGTTCATTTCAAAAGTACGGCGGACTGGCACACACACGGCCGGATTGTCCGCCGAAATGCGAGTCCGGCGGGAAGATTGGTGTGCAAAACTACTTTCTAAGTCCGCCGTACTTTCGGGTCAAAAAAGTATGCCGGAGGCTACACGCGGTGGGATAGTCTGGCGGACTTCAGTTTGCTGGACTTTTCCACCCGCTTGTTTGATCGTGTGTACGCGGCATAAGTTAACGGCAAGGAGCCTTTCCTAATGCCTTACAGGGAAAAAGTAAAGTTAAGCTGGGTACACACTTGAAGTTTCTTTTCATTTGACCCAGTTGGCTGAATGGAAATAAACCGAGAGATCCTCGTATGAGCAAAAGCTATGTTAGTGCTGCAATCTCCCCTGCTAAAACTTTGTGTTCTGTTAGGGATTTCGGACGATTTTTATTTTTGTCGTGTGTACATGGCTTAACACCCAAAACCTCCTTTTCTTCCTAAGATGGTATCAGCCTTCCACCTTAATGAAGACCTTGTCCCACCTTCCTTGTGCCCTGTTCCCAAGCATCCCATTATTTCAATGTAGTCAAGGCTGTCAGTCTCTTTACGAAAAACGACTACACCCTTCTCTGTTTCATTTTGAAGGTCTGCTCCCCTGTCTCACTTTGGATTAATCTAGAGAGGGCTGTGTCTAGTTGGGGCAATCTTTATTTACCTGATATTTCCATCTCTGTGGTGAAAGGTTAGGTATCCTAGTCCTCAGCCTTACAAACATTATTCTTAAGTAGCTACTGGGTTGTCCTCCACTTTATTGTTGAGGCCCATTATCCTTTTTATATAAGGCTTCCCCTAGGGGTGCTACCTGTCCTGTTCTCGAATTCCAGTTTTTTTCTTGGTGCCTTTCTTAGTAGCAATTTCAATATTATTCCCACGTTTTTTTCTTCTAGCCTTTCACCCATTTTTTTCAGATACCTTACTAGTAAGATTTCCACATACATGGGATCTTTCAGTGTTGTCCACCCCTCAATTGAGTTATAAGATATACCCTTGTGTCCCTCCGTAGGCTTTAAAGAGAAACATTTTTTGTACTTCCCTTAAAGTTTTTTTCTTGGCTTGCATTTTAGGGACACAGGTCTCATCCCTCTGTGTGTCTATGCACTGCTTCCTCCAAAAAACGAACGCAGACTTGCAATGTTTTTTTTCTCTTATTCACCGACCGACACAGCTCCTCTCTATAACTAAATGGGTTGTATAACCTGCCATTAGGAAAAACCTAGGCAAAATTGATACACAATACACAGAACTTTAATCCCGCCCCTGGGGGCAGACCCTGTGCTATCAACCCTTCCCACTGCTCCCAGCAGCTTCCGTTTTTATTTTGCTTAGCAAGGAGAATGACCTAGGAACCTTACGGGCCTCTCGGTCCATATTTTTGCTGCTTTTTGTGCAAGATAGAAGATATCAGGATCTTTCATCAACTGTCGGCTGGGTGACAGGCTGGTTAATGATATCCTTGTAGTCTCCCCAGTCCGGCCATCGAGCGTGAGCAGGCCGCAGCTAAGGCTCGGCAGGCCACGACATGCCTCAGCTCCAGAGGTGGTCGGTGAGCTTCAATGCTCCGGGGTATACATATGACTGGGCAACTGATGTCTGGATCATAGTATACCGAGGCCAACTGCTACCCTGTAACTGCGCAGGAGTAGGTCTGTGATGGAATGTCTTCCAGCTCTTCAGGACTGGTAAGTACGGCTCTCCCTGCTTCGGTGGGGTGAGCAGCTGGGAATTCCCTGGGGGGGTCGATTCGGGGGTCACCTCACCTCCCTATCACCCCTCCTCCCCCCCCCCCTCTGAGGGGGGTGTCTGCATGCGCTGTGTGTGTGTGTGTGTCACTGTTTCTCACCTGTCGGGGCTCTGTGCGGCTGGCGTTAGTCCAGGTCTGGGGGTCCCAAACAAGGTGCTTGTGGAGGTTGTTCTGACTGCTAGCAGGCAGCACGTTTTTATTTTTTGCTCTGTCACAGCATGGCGCCGTTCCGGCGGCCATCTTGGATTTGGGAAAGCTGTAAATTCCCCTGGAGAGCTTCAGCAGCCATTTCCTATTGATTGCATTGGCGGCCATTTTCTTAAAGCCTGAGTGCTTTTTTCGCCACTGTCCTCTTGTGACAGCATTACATGTGCTTTCACTTGCTGCTTCCTGTGTCCACTGTGTGTGCAGGACACTGGATGGCTCTTTACTGAACGCTGAAGCTGGTCTGCAGATCGTTACACCGCTGTTTATAGCTGCTGACAGTTTTCTCCTCTCTGCAACTGGGAACCTCCTAGGGACTACAGGCACTACCGTGGCTGTCACAGAACGCCCCAGGGTGGTCCTTGACTCCTATGTTGCTAAGAAAGAGGCGGCACGTGGCACATACCCATATGCCTTCTGCATCAAAAGTTTCTGCGTTTGGCAGTCGGGGAAGCCCACTACCAGTTTGTGGCTCTTCCCTTTGGCCTGGCATCAGCCCCCCGAGTCTTTACCAAAGTACTGGCTCCAGTATTGGCGATGATCTCCTCCTGAGAGCTTCTTCTGCCTCAGAATTAGAGGAGGATGTGGCTATCACCTTGCAGTCCCTGCAAGAATTTGGTGGTTGTACCAACTCAGAATCCCGAGTACCTGGGGTTGCTGTTGGACTCCAGGGAAGCGAGGGTTTTTCTCACCTCAGACAAATTGCTGACTCTCAGATCTGCGGTCAAACTACTGATGAACCGCAAGTGGTCATCGCTCCGCTTTTGCATGCGGGTGCTGGGGCTCATGGTAGCCTCCTTTTTTGAGGCAGTACCTTATGCCCAGTTCCACACCAGAGTCCTGCAGAAGGAGTTCTTAACAAAATGGGACAAATCTCCGTTGTCCCTGGATCGCCAGGTGAGCCAGCCAGTCAGGGACTCCCTGATCTGGTGGTTGAGGTCCCCGGTGATTCATTTCAGAAAATCTTTCCTTCCTCTGAAATGGACGGTGATCACTACGGATGCCAGTCTATCCGGCCGGGGTGGAGTGATGGGGATTCAGTCGGCTCAGGGCCTCTGGTCGATGGAAGAATCCAAGTTGCCGATCAATCTGCTTGAATTGACAGTGATCGACACATGGTCGATGTGTCTTCAGGGGCGTCCGACAAGGATACAGTCAGACAACGCCACGGCTGTGGCGTACATAAATCACCAAGGGGGAACAAGAAGCTCAGCCGCTGCTCGGGAAGTCGCTCACATATTTCGGTGGGCAGAGCGACACATTCCGGCCCTGAAGGCCATTTACATCCCGGGGGTGGAAAATTGGCAGGCGAACGATCTGAGTCGACAGATGCTAGACCCAGGAGAGTGGGCATTGCATCCAGAGATATTCAGGCTGCTGTGCCTGAAGTGGGGCACACCACATGTGGATCTATTGGCCTCCCGTCTCAATCGGAAGGTGCCCAGATTTGTGTCCAGGATGAGAGATCCGTGGGCAGACGCGCTGATGGCTCAGTGGGATCAGTACCAGCTGATCTACGCCTTTCCTCCACTGAAACTATTGCCACGTCTGCTTCGCAGAGTGGAAGCCGAGGGGATTCCAGTAATCCTGGTTGCCCCAGATTGGCCTCAGCGGCCCTGGTACGCAGACCTGGTGCGTCTGCTGGCAGACGCTCCCTGGCGACTGCCGCTGCGAGAGGACCTCCTATCTCAAGGTCCAATCTTTCACCCTGCTTTACCATCGCTGGCTTTAATGGCATGGCTATTGAGAGCCAAGTGCTCAGGAACCGGGGTCTGTCGGACTGGGTGATTCCAACTATGCTGAGGGCGCGTAAATCTTCTTCACGGAAGATATACCATTGTACCTGGAAGGCCTATATCTCCATGTGTGAGGAGAAAGGGTGGCATCCGCGCTCCTTTTATATATCCAGGATCCTGCTGTTTCTTCAGCAAGGAGTAGACCAGATATTGGCGTTGAGCACCATTAAGGGGCAAATTTCAGCCTTGGCTGTCTTTTTTTTTCAGTGAGTACCTTTTGTTCAGGGGGTACGACATGTAGTCCCTCCGGTGCGTCCTCCGTTAACCCCATGGGATTTGAACCTGGTGTTGTTGGCGCTTCAGAAGCCGCCGCTTGAAAATATCAGGGAGATTCCCCTGTTGATCCTTTCACAGAAGGTGGTTTTTCTTGTGGCCATCACATCGGCCAGGAGGGTTTCGGAATTGGTGGCCTTGTCCTGCAAGTCGCCTTATCTGGTCATCCACAGGGATAAGGCGTGTTGCGTCCGCAACCGTCCTTTCTACCAAGGTGGTTTCGGCTTTTCATATCAATGAAGACATTGTATTACCATCGTTGTGTCCTAGGCCGAAGCACCCCAAGGAGGTGGCCCTTCACGCTCTCGATGTGGTTAGAGCTCTGAAGTTGTACTTGTCTGCCACAGCTCCCTTTTGGAAGTCAGACTCACTGTTTGTTTCGGTGGCTGGTCCTAAAAAGGGCATGGCGATCTCGTTGGCCACCATTTCCAGGTGGATCAGATAGATTGTAGACCAAACCTACGCCTTGAAGGGGCAGGTGGCCCCCTTTCCAGTCACGGCCCACTCTACAAGAGCTATTGGAACGTCTTGGGCCTTCCGACACTAAGCGTCTGTTGCTCAGGTGTGTAAGGCGGCAAGCTGGTCGTCTGTCCATACTTTTACCAAGTTCTACAAGGTAGACGTTAGTGCATCGGCTGACGCCTGTTTTGGCCACAAAGTTTTTCAGGCGGCTGTGTAGTTGCAATTGAATTTTTTCCTGGTTTTTCGATAAAAACGCAGTACTGTTTTGTTAATGCACTGTTGCATTACTTCCGCAATGTTGCGGTCTTGGGGATCACTCCGGTTGAGGATACCCGGTTATATAGTGGTGTTTTTCCACACACTGCTGTTTTTTTGGGGGTTTAGTTTCACTAGTTCCCACTTGCCATGGTGGATGAGGTTTTTATGCTGTTTTTTTTCCCACCCCTCGTTTGGCACTGCTTGGGGATGTCCCATTTAGTTACAGAGAGGAGCTGTGTAGGTCGTGAATATAAGAGAAAATAGGATTTTTTTGAACTCCCCGTAAAATCCTTTTCTCTGTAATTCACCGACCGACACAGCATCCACCCCTCCTTTTTTCTACGTTATACTGCTTGTTGACGAACTGAAGCTGCTGGGAGCAGTGGGAAGGGTTGATAGCACAGGGTCCGCCCCCAGGGGTGGGATTACAGTTCTGTGTATTGTGTAACAATTTTGCCTAGTTTCTCCTAATGGCAGGCTATACAACCCATTTAGTTACAGAGAGGAGCTGTGTCGGTTGGTGAATTACAGAGAAAAGGATTTTATGGCGAGTACAAAAAAAAAAATTCTGCTTACCATTGGCTAACTCCTGAATGCAGCAACATAACAAATGCATAACTTACCATAGCCTTGTGTCCCTCAAAGGACTAAAAAAAATAAAAATAATAATTTTATGGTATGTACAAAAATCCTAGTTGCTGGGCACACCTACAGTACCATGCAAGTTAAATTGGTGTAATCTCTTTGTGATAGTAGACACATGCACGTTGGGAGAGTTACCCTCAGAACCTGCAATTAAATTTGGGGTTAGAGACTTTTGCCATTAGATGATCAGCTCTTGGACTGAATCTTGCTAGTCCTGGACAAAGTAGTCTTTGTAATGTAATGCCACTAATAGATCATTTTCCTTACAGTGTAATGGTTGAATCCAAATAACTGCATGCTACCGGTTTTAAATATGTCCAGTTGACGGGTTATATGGGGTGTACTTAATTTTTCACATGACTAGCTTTTATATGGCTATAGTGTTATAAAGTTACTGTGGCTACACAAATATGTGTATTGTTACTGGTAAAACCTTTCACTCTTATTTATTTCAACTGTTTAGCTGTTTGTCTTAATATCTGTAACCTCACCAATTGAATTCAATTTCTGATGAAGTTGGATAAACTTAATTTGTTGCAATGGCATTTATCTGACCAAGAAGCATATACATTAACTGCAATGTTACATCACACATATATGAAGGGTCTTTAGATAAAATTCTGTTGCACCCTTTAGAAAGTGCAACCTGTTGGGCCCCTTTCACACGGACTATCCGTTCAGGTCCGCCTGTCAGTTTTTCAGGTGGACCTGAACGGACACTCCATAGACCTTTTATGGAGGGACAGATGTCAGCGGTGACATGTCCACTGACATCCGACCCACTCCGATCTGAAAAAGTGTGACGAAGGAGAAACCTATTTTTCCATCCGGCATCGGATCAGGTGGCGATGGACCCTATGGTCCGTCTTCATCCGATCCCCCTTAAGGGAGAGCGGCGCTCTGAGAGGTCGCCCCCTGCACAGTGTGCAGAGACAGACCTGTCATCTGCCTGCTCAGCGGGGAATGACACAGCGATCCCCTGCTGAGCAGAGTGGGCTCCGTACACAGACACGTCCATGTGAAGGAGCCCTTATACTGTTTCTTCAATATAATTTTTGCCAGCAGAGGGCGCAAATAGAGCACAAACTTGCTTATTAGAGTCTCGTCAGAAATTCTTTTCTACTAAAGACACATTGCAGTTACAATTTTATGGGGAACACATTGGGGTTGATTTACTAAAGGCAAATATACTGTACACTGCAAGTGCACTGCCCCAGAGCTTAGTAAATGAGGAAAATGAAGGTAAAGATTCACTTTGCAAAGAATACTCAATTACATGCTAGGAAAATATGCAGGGAAAAAAAAACAGCATTTTTGCTTGCACATGATTTGGTCGATTGAAATTGGCAAAGCGTCCCCTCATTTCAGAATTTCCCCTGCAGTGCACAGTATATTTGCCTTTAGTAAATCAACCTCCCTGTTAGACATGCATGCTTGACATTGCACTAACATCTTTACTGTTTTTTTGTTTGTTCCGTTTTTTTTTTTGTGGGACAGAAAGTTTAAGGCATGCATCCGTTATCGAAACCATTTGCGCAGTTTTTATAGTCTTGATTTTTTTAGAAAGAAAATATGGGGGACAGGTGATTGGATGGATGAATGAATGGTCCACCTGCTCCATTCATAGAGTGCTGTTTATTGATGAAAGCTAAAGTTCAGCTTCTATGAATAGAGGAGGGGCTGGAAAGACTGGGAACAGTCAGCACTCTTGACGAATACCTATGACAGGTCCAGCGGCTGTATTAATCCTTGCAGCACCAGAAGATTAGCATGGTGGAGAGCAGAGAACTGAGGATTCCAACTAAAGGTTGCCATAGATGGATCAAAATTTGGCACGTTCAGTAGGGACCATCCAAATTTTGATCCATGTGTGGCCATTGCCGCTCAACAGAAATTGATCCATTGATGCACTTTTGTTGAACAAACTTGTTAGATCAGCAGTTGCAGCACCGTTTTATGTATTCTGAGACCAGAGGAGCCCCGTTCCCCTGCTGCCAAAATGCGATAACGGAGCAGGGAGGATCCCCCCTCTGCCCACCTCAATTGTGTGGAGGGGGTTGGTTCAGTGGTTTTTTTTTTTTTTTTGTGTGTGGTTTTTTTTTTTTTTTTTTTTTTTTTTTTTTTTTTTTTTAGTACTTGGGTTTTGTGTTTAAGTACTTGGTAATGTATGTATGCAATCATCTGTGAAGGCGTCTATTAAGAGCTGCTTCACTGAATATCCATTACAATTGTAATTTTAAATTGGTATCTTCAGGTGTCTGCGTGTCTCTACCAATACTTCTTCAATCTTCCCGAGACTGCTGCTTTGGGAGTTCTGATATTCAGGAGAGGTGTTTGTTTTATTTTTATTTTTTATGGCAAATGATAGTCTTTTGCAAAAAAAAGTTTGCCCAACACTCCTAGTCGTTTTTCTGCTTGCATGCTCGCAGTGCATATCTTGACTCATTCTCTGCATTCTGTGAGAATTAGTAAAGATGTACATATGCACAGGAACTAAATCTGAATAAAATTGAATAAAATAAATAAAAGCTAATGTACATACATAAGTGTACATATTGATTGCCTTTATCAGGAAGAACTGTTGGATCAAAAAGTGTGTGCTCCACAGAGAGCGCATATGATACAGGAAGTTCCCGCCCAACATGTTTCATCATTAGTAAAGGATGTCTTCAGGAGCAAGTATCCTCCGGCATCACATTTGCTGTTTTAACCAGTTAGCCCCGCCTCTTGCACCCAAATGTGAACTCCTTAATCTATGCCATTTTATGACTGTGTCCGGACCTTCTTACTTAAATTATCTAGAAGTCATGATGGTGAATTCTTACTAATTCTTACTAAAACAATATATTAAACAAAAAATGGAGCCCACCTCCCCTAGTTGTGGACAGAGTGCAGCTAGCCCAATAGCACACATGAAAAAAGAACAGAAGACTCCCAAGGGCTTGTATGCAGCTTGCAAGTAATAAATATACTGCGTATGAAAATATATTTTATTTTTCAATGGGTATAAAAAAATTACCAGTAAAAGCAGCAATTTCAAAGAAGGGGAAGGAACAAATGGAAAAAAACAGGACAACAAGAGCACTTGCACAAATGTACATAATGGATGTCCAGAATAACAAATGCATAGAACACTACATAGGCAGTATGTCTGTGAATGCTGCTGTTGAGAAATACACCAACGCGTTTCGATCATAATTTTTGTGTTCGCTCTTCTTTAGGAGGATATAAACATCTATAACATAACACATACTATTATCACCATCATTTAGGAGAGGACAGGCCTGTATATACAGGTATTCAGAATATCAAGAGGTCCTACCTTAATTAAAGCGGAGGTCCACCCTAAAGTGGACCTTCCGCTCATCGGAACCCCCCCCCCCCCCTCCGGCGCCACAATTGGCACCTTTCAGGGGGGTGCAGATACCTGTACAGTACAGGTATCTGCACCCACTTCCGGGATAGCTCTCTGCGGAAAGGGGCGTAGATTACGCCCCTTTCCGCAAGTGCCCCGCTGCCTGCTGGGAAACACACAGATCCCAGAGGCAGCGGGGACCATCCTTATTACGCAGCGCAACTCGCGTATGCGCAGTAGGGAACCGGGAAATGAAGCCGAAAGGCTCCATTTCCGGATTCCCATACCCAAGATGGCGGCGGCAGGACCCGAGAGACGATCTAGAGATCGGCTTCGGGTGCCGACATCGCGAGCGCGCTGGACAGGTAAGTGTCACTATTTTAAAAGTCAGCAGCTGCAGTATTTGTAGCTGCTGGCTTTTAAAAAAAAAAAAAAAAAACGCGGAGTCCCGGCGGACTCCCGCTTTAAAAGAAGTGTTGGGTGGCCAAAGCAAAAGATACAAAGACATTATACCAGGATGTTCTCACGATGGTCAGCCATCCGGGGAGTGTGCAAGGAGTCCAATGCTGCCTGCAAGAGGTCACGCTTAGGTGTCCGTTTTATGAAGCAGTGATCAGTGGAGATCCATAGGATCGCCCCTGATCACAGCCCATAAACAGTTTATAAACCAGAGATAATCAGGGGGAGAAGTGTTTGAACTTGTTCTCCCGCCGATTATCTCCGCACACTGAGAATCCTCATAGAATGACACAGCAACAGCCAGTTTATGAAGCTGGGATCTCAGCGCTTCACTGGCGATCTGTGTCAGAATTCACTCTCCCCCCATTCACCAGCTCAGAGGTGGAGAACCGGGGAGTGAAGAGACAATGTGGGGGGATCTGAGGAGGAAAGAGGAAGATAATTTAACTTCCTTATGCCTCGTTCAGACCCCCCAACACTGTAACCATGTCCCCCTGTCATATTTATGTGTAATATATATATATACACACATAAATGTGTGTGTGTGTATGTATGTATGTATGTATGTATATATATATGTGTGTGTGTGTGTGTATGTATGTATATGTATATATAATGTCTGTGTGTGTGTATACATGTATATATTATGTAGGGGGACGCTTTATTTTACTAACATTAATCACACCGTGTGTCAGTGTATTGAGCTGTGATAATTTATCACTGCTTAATAAATTGACATCTCTGTGTATCGGTAAATTTCTAGTACTGTAATCTCGTAAATTCTCACAAAATTCCAGTATTAGGGGCCGTTCTCCAGTGTTAGAAGCGTTTGTAGATCACTTCACTTCTCCTAGGGTGAAGCGATCTACTCCGCTTTATAAACTGGCATACAGAGGAGAAAGATCTCCTCTGTGAATGCCGGAGAATGAATGCAGTGAATAGATTTCACCGCTTCATAAAAGGACACCCAAATTAGATGTGCAAGGGTGGGAGGAAACATGAGAAATATAGCATCCTTTGCATTAACAAAACAGCAATACCACTAGTGTTTTCAAAAGGCATGTTTATCAGTGGCAGACTATGTATGTTCTCAATATAGGTTCCCTTTAAAGCTAAATGTCTCCCCTACTTCTTAGCCCTTATGGTTTTGGAGCCTTTCTGTTATTGGATTACATTTTTTTTTTTTTTTAGTTATTGTACTCTGTGGTAATTTTTGTATTTTTTTTGTTTGTAGGGCCCGTGGGAATGGCTGCTGCAGCGGCTGTAGCCACAGGAAAAAAGCGCAAGAGGCCTCATATCTTCGAGTCCAACCCTTCAATACGTAAAAGACAGCAAACGAGACTTCTTCGGTGAGTAGCTGTTTGCAAACTAGTGAATGACCATCGAAATAAAAAAAGATTTTTATTTGTTTCTAGATCTGAGTACAGTGGTTCTGTAGTTAAATTCAGCTGTAAAGTGCCCCTGATGCTATGCAAAATTAACCTAATCAAGCTTGTAAATTGGATTCTTGCACTTAAAGCGGAGCTCCGCCCAGAAATGGAACTTCCGCTGATCCGATTCCAGTCAAATCCAGGTATCTGCTCCCACTGCAGGGCATAGATTTCCGCACTATGCAATGTTCGCCCCCCCGTCTTCTGGCAGACACAGATCCCATAAGACAGCGGGGACCACTCTGATCGAGCAGCGTGACTCGCGCATGCGCAGTAGGAAATATGCTGTGAAGCAACAAGGCTTCACTTCCTGTTTCCCTTAATAAGGATGTCGGCACCCAGAGCCAAGGGACGGGTTGGCTTTGGGTGAGGACATTGCGGGCTCCTTGGACAGGTAAGTGTCATATTAAAAGTCAGCAGCTGCAGTATTTGTAGCTCCTGACTTTTAACTTTTTTTTTATTTTATTTTTTTCCCATGCGGAACTCTGCTTTAAAGATGAGCGCCAGGCTCCTTCAGAAAATAGGTGAGCAGCTAAAAATACTAAGGACACTTACTTGTTAAGGGATCCAGTGATGTCCTCACCTGAGCGGATTCTTCAATAGGCTTAGAGTGCAGGTGTTGGCACCTGTAGTAAGCCTTTCAGCTTCACAGCCTGTTTATTAATGTGCAAGCCTTGTGAATGGTCCCGTAGTCTTCCGGGACCTGTAATCTGTCCCAGAAGACGGCGGAGTGGGGGAAGGTACAAAACAGGTACCCCTTCCCCTCCTCTCGCAAAAAGTGCCAAATGTGGCAGTAGAGAGGGGGGGGGGGAGGTGGGAGGATGCAAACAAGTGGAGCTTCCTCTTTTTGGCGCAAGCTCCTCTTTAACATATATAATCGTTTTCTTGGAGTCTTTTGAAGGACACAGGAGTAGATACAGTCAGGTTGTTATGCTGCGTACAGGATGACTGGACACTGGCAAACAGAAAAATTGGAACCCAGTATCCCTAGTATAATCCCTCCTCTATCCAGCATAAGTTTTTTTTTTTTTTTTTTTTTTTTTAATAGCAAGCCATACCAAGAGCATGACAAGAACCCGAGAGAGTTTAGGAAAGTGCCTTTTTTCCCTCTTTCTCATTGAGGGACACAGGGATTTAGATACAGTCGGGAAGTCTTAAAACAGTCCAACTGAGGCATGGGCAACATAAAAGTAACTGCTAATGGGCCTAATGAAAAGGAGCCCTGGAAGCCATCTGAAGGACCAGTGCCCAAATCTAAAACCAGAGATCAAGCCCCCCTACGCAAAGGTGTGGCAACCTGCACAAAAATGAAATTCCGTGGTGTGGAGGGAACTATCTGTTCTGAAGAACCAAACTGTAACCCTGGGATAAAAGTTCTCCAGTGAGTGGAATTGCCTGCATGTGGGAAATATAAATATCCCTGTCTCTTGAAGAAACTGAAGGATCACACTAGTGACTACCCTAAACTCATGACAACAGAGAAGCAGGTTGAAATGGCTTGGGAAAAGATGTACGGAATTGGGGACCACCCTTCAGAATGCTATCCACATTTCTGCAACATGGGAGAAGGGGTTTTTCTCAAGGGGTCTAAGGGTACACAGGATGTAGCCCTTTTTAGTGAGGGCTTAAGCTTAATAGCCTTGCCTATGGGTGACTAATGGCTACTAGTGCTGGAAACTGATGAAGCCTGATCTGGATGAATCTTGTGTTAGGCCCTTCAGGAAGGTGCTACAAGGATCCATAACACTAACTCTTCACCAGAGGCTATCTAAGCATCCCACAAATACTGTCAAGCTACTGTCAAATACTAGGCCTGAACACAAGGAATAGGGCACTAAGAAGTATGCGTTGTCCAGATAACACTGAGGACCCAGGTCCTTTTCCAGTTAGGGGATGCTCTGTGAAGGTCCTAGTTGACTTCATAGATTGGGTGTTCCTAAGGAGAGGAGATGCACTAAGTACCATCGGGTGCTTTTCATGTCCCAAGATCATGGGTTTTTCCTGATACAGGGATAGGAGGCCCAGATGGGGCTCAGCTTTAGAAGCCAAGGTAACTGGGGAAGATATATTATGCGCAGTAGTACGGGGCAGATAATGGAAAGCACTGAAGAGGGGTACGAAATGCTTAAGCTGTGGGCCTAAAGTGGTGCCCTCCACAGCTGAATATGGGTAAGACAGACTACTCAAGGACCAACCAGGATGCACAAGCACCCCCCTATTTGTAGAAGAGTAAACCTTCAAACACAAGACTTTTTTTGTTGGGCCCTATGGGCTGAGTGGGAGTCAGACTTTAAAGGGAGTGGTAAAGTCAGAAGGTTTTTTAGCCTAATGCATTTTATGCAATAAGATAAAAAACCTTTTGCGTGCAGCAGCCCCCCTAATACTTACGTGAGCCCCATCTCTGTCCAGCGATGTCCACGAGTGTCTCGCCCATCCGAGATTCTCCCTCCTGATTGGCTGAGACATGGAGTGGTGCCATTGGCTGGCTGCTGTCAATCAAAGTCAGGTAGCCAATCAGGAGAGAGGGGGGCAGGGCTGGTCTGCGGCTCTGTGTCTGAATGGACACAGTGAGCTGTGACTTGGCTCGGGGGGGCCCCCATAGCAAGCTGCTTGCTGTGGGGGCACTCGACAGGAGATAGGGGCCAAGAGCATAGAAGAGGATCGGGGCTGCTCTGTGCAAATCCATTGCAGAAAGGATATAAGTATAAAGTTTATTTTTATTTTAACAAAGCACAACTTAATCACCTGAAGGGCACCACTGCAGAAGTAGATGAAGTAGAAAAGGATTCAGCTAACTTTTCCTTACACCACCTGTGTTGATGCAGTGCGTTTTAACCTCCAATGCATTCAAAGAGACAACCTCTCCGGCAGTGTGATCAGAGTTCTTTGTGCATCTGTATAGACCTAAGATTAGATGCTTGAAAAAAGCCATCATAATTCAAGTGTAAGGCTTCAGACGTTTTTTTCACAGGTTCAATTAAACAGGAGTCTACCCCAGCGATGGAGAGGTCCTTTTCAAGGGATCTGACCCCAATCTGCCTGAATTTGATAAATTGGGGAGACTTCCTACACTGCATGGAGGGCAGAACCAGCCAGTCCAAATGCAGACGTAACCCTTTCGCTGCAATAGCTGTTTTTGCACATGTTTAAAATATAATTTCAAGTCTTAAAGTGGAAGTAAACTCCCCTATCGTTTTCAGTCAAGGAAGCTGCCATCTTTGCCTCTGTTTAATCTTCAACCGCTATGGTGCTGCACATGTGATTCGTTCTGACACCAGCCATTGGATGGTTTGATAGTTTGGCTGAGAGCACAGCCAATGTGCAGTTAGCATTCCCGGTGTTCTGCCGTATAGTGTCCGCCCCGTACTGTGCATGCGCAGTACGGAGCAGACGAAGCTTCGGAAAATTTCCGAAGCTGAACGGCGCCTGCGCTGTGAGTGGAGGGGGTAGCCCCACCATTCAAGCGGACATAGGGTTGTGAGTATTAAAGGGCCCCTCGCGGGCGAGGCTTCGCTCGCCACGCTTCGGGCTCGGCCTCGCTGCGCTTGGCTCTTTTTTTTATTCCTACTCTATGTCCACTTGGATAGTGGGGATAGAACCTGGACTCACGGCGCAGGCGCCGTTCATCCTCGGCAATTTTCGGAATCTGTTGCTGTGTACTGCGCATGCGCATTACCCAGCGGACACTATCCGATGGAGGACGTTATTAGACAAGACACCGGCATGCCTTTTTTTTTTTTTTTTCTGTTTAAATCCATGGGTTTACTTCCACTTTTAAGATTCAACAAAATACCCAAACATAAATTTTACGAAAGCATGCTGTCAGATTCAAACCCCCTCACATTCACACTATCCTGACACAGTAGCTCCAAAGCCCACATTTGAGAGCTCATTCCTCAGCAACAGTTGGGATTCTCTTGGCAACGTCCCAGCAGCAAGTAGGAAGACCAGAAGGGTTGATGTAATCTCTGGGAGTTCTTCCCTCGGGCTTCAGGAGGTAAATAAATAGCTTAGGGCATTATTCAACTTGGTCAAAGTTGCACAGTTTTATCTACAGACACCCCTTTATCTGCATAGACAGTTTGGTGAATTACAGTTGCAAAACAAAGTATGTGAACCCTTTTGGAATTATATGGATTTCTGCACAAATTGGTCATAAAATGTGATCTGATCTTCATCTACGTCACAACAATAGACAATCAGTCTGCTTAAACTAATAACACACAAATAATTAAATGTTACCATGTAAACATTTGCAGTGCAGGTGGAAAAACTGTGTATCCCTAGACTGAGATCTCCAAGAGCTAATTGGATTGAGGTGTCAGCCAACTGGAGTCCAATCAATGAGATGAGATTGGAGGTGTTGGTTACAGCTGTCCTGCCCTATAAAAAACACATATCAGTTCTGGGTTTCCCTTTCACAAGAAGCATTGCCTGATGTGAATGATGCCTCGCACAAAAGAGCTCTCAGAAAACCTACGGTTAAGAATTGTTGATTTGCATAAAGCTGGAAAGGGTTATAAAAGTATTTCCAAAGGCCTTGCCCTGTAAAGATGACTGCAAGAGCACAGCGCAGACTGCTCAATGAGGTGAAGAAGAATCCTAGAGTGTCAGCTAAAGACTTACAAAACTCTTTGGCATATGCTAACATCCCTGTTAGCGAATCTACTATACGTAAAGCACTAAACAAGAATGGATTTCATGGGAGGACTCCACAGAGGAAGCCACCGCTGTCCAAAACAAACATTGCTGCATGTTTACAGTTTGCACAAGAGCACCTGGATGGTCCACAGCAGTACTGGCAAAATATTCTGTGGACAGATGAAACCAAGTTTAGGTTGTTTGGAAGAAACACGCAACACGTGTGGAGAAAAAGAGGCATAGCACACCAACATCAAAACCTCATCCCAACTGTGAAGTATGGTGGTGGGGGCATCATGGTTTGGGGCTGCTTTGGAAAAAGGAACTCCCAAGTTTATCAAGACATTTTGCAGGAGAATTTAAGGCCATCTGTCCACCAGCTGAAACTCAACAGAAGATGGGTGTTGCAACAGGACAACGACCCAAAGCATAGAAGTAAATCAACAACAGAATGGCTTAAACAGAAGAACATACACCTTCTGGAGTGGCCCAGTCAGAGTCTAGATTGAGATGCTGTGGCATGACCTCAAGAAAGCGATTCACACCAGACATCCCAAGAATATTGCTGAACTGAAACAGTTCTGTAAAGAGGAATGGTCAAGAATTACTCCTGACCGTTGTGCACGTCTGATCTGCAACTACAGGTAATGTTTGGTTGAAGTTATTGCTGCCAAAGGAGGCTCAACCAGTTATTAAATCTAAGGGTTCACATACTTTTTCCACCTGCACTGTGAATGTTTACATGGTGTGTTCAATAAAAACATGGTAACATTTAATTGTGTGTTATTAGTTTAAGCACACTGTGATTGTCTATTGTTGTGACTTAGATGAAGATAAGATCACATTTTATGACCAATTTGTGCAGAAATCCATATCATTCCAAAAGGGTTCACATCCTTTTTTTTTTTTTTTGCAACTGTATGCCTTTTAAGGAGGGATCCTAGCTGCTGGTTAGTAGAATCTCTAACGGTAAATACACGTTCTACCTGTCTGTTTTTTTTTCTTCCTGTTAGGTGTGTCACTGATGGAACCACAGTGGGAATAGATTTTATAGATAGATTTTAAAAATCTCTTTCAAGGGGAAATCATTCCAATGCTCTCAGACAGGGACCCAGAACCCTTGAGAGTGCTTTCAGGAACACCACAAATAGTGTGTATAGTGGAAAAGTCAGGTACGTCCAATATTCAATGCCACCCTGGCACCGGGTGCGCGCCGCCGCCGGCGCGCTCCCGCGCTGGTCGGGACCCCCGTGAGTCCGGTCGCGGGAACCGCGGACTCGATCGCCGCGGGCATCCCCGCGATCGTCTCACGGAGCGGCCGAATGGAGGAAATGCCGTGTAAACAGCATTTTTCCATTCTGCCTAGCAACTAGTGACGCTGATCTCTGCTCCATGTGATTGGAGCAGAGATCAGTGTTCACTAAATGAAAGCCCAACCCCCCCTACAGTTAGTAACACACCCCTAGGAACACTTAACCCCTACACTGCCACCCACTGGTTAACCCCTTCACTGCCAGTGTCATTTACACAGGAATCTCTGCATTTATATAGCAGTGATTACTGTATAAATGACAATGGTCCCAAAAATGTCCGATGGGTCCCCCACAATGTCGCAGTCACAATAAAAATCGCTGATCGCCGCCATTACTAGTAAAAAACAAAAATAATAAAAAATTATTAATAAAAATGCTATAAAACTATCCCTATTTTGTAAACGCTATAACTTTTGCGCAAACCAATCAATAATCGCTTATTGCGATTTTTTTTTTTCCAAAAATATGTAGAAGAATACGTATCGGCCTAAACTGAGGGAAAAAAATGTTTTTTTTTATATATTTTTGGGGGATATTTATTATAACAAAAAGTAAAAAATAATGCGTTTTTTTCAAAATTGTCGCTCTATTTTTGTTTATAGCGCAAAAAATAAAAACCGCAGGGGTGATCAAATACCACCAAAAGAAAGCTCTATTTGTGGGAAAAAAAGGACGTCAATTTTGTTTGGGAGCCACGTCGCACGGCTGCGCAATTGTCAGTTAAAGCGACGCAGTGCCGAATCGCAAAAAGTGGTCTGATCTTTGACCAGCAAAATGGTCCGGTCTGCAAGTTGTTAAAAGACCCATGGCTGGATAATACAGGCTGAGCCTCAAAATTCAGGGTGGAATGCATTGTATTAATCAGGTCCAAAACAAATCCCTTGTAACTCTGAGTTATTTTGTCAGAGAATATCGTATAAATGCCCCCAGACCTGTTAGGTAAGTATAGGGACTGGGATTACCTGTAGCAACAGGACTGTCCCTTCTATAGCTCTGTGCTGACATGTGTTAAATAGCGGTACCATAACGAGGTCCAATGTGCAAGGCCTTGGGTAATTGTAAACCCAGGCAGCTGGTATTAATGAAGGTCCGGCAGGTGAAGGTGTCCAGCTCAATGGATGGAAAGTATAAAAGCGTGGCTCGTGTGTCTTTTCACCCAGTGGATGACGGCGCTCAGTCCCTTGGCAATAACCCTTCCTGCTGAGAAAATCGACAGTAGTGAAAAATGTAAAAGGTGTCCAGTGGTTCAACAACGAGATAGCTCCTGGTGCTTCAGCTCAAATGCTTTTATTCAGCAACAGAATCTTCAGAGAAAGGGTCAAGTTTTAAATGCTATGTATCTGAATCTTGAAAGCGCTCCGCGGAAAACTTTTACCTCTACACTAGGGTACAGAAAGTGCCACTCTCCAGAGCCCACTGTCTGAAGGTCACATTTCAAGTTAGTCCAGCACATCCAGTCCAGAGGAGTCTGGTACAGTGCTCCAAAGTCAGGGTTGGGAAAGGCAGATCTAGATAGCTGCTATATAGAGAGCAGCACCACAACGGTATATATAGAAGGAACCTTGATTAAAATCAATGAAGAAGGAATAAAAAAATAAAATAAAAAATTATTAGCCTGTTCTCGGCAGAGCTAAAGAAAAAGATATCCATCCTCCTTGGAAACTAGCAAATACTGAGTGGAGAAGCAGTATTACTGCAGCTGGCTTTCAATTTTTCGATTTGCTGGAATCCAGTCCTCCTGTAGGCAATATTATAACCCGACTATTTGAATTTCTGTGTCTCAATGGACCAGGAACACACATTTTCCAGCTTCTGATGCCACTGGACTACGTTCATGAGAAAACATCCCTTGAAGTCTGCTGGGAAACCAACATGAATTTTTCTTTTTTAGGCTTCTGTCCTTTATTTCTACCTGGTGATCTGGCTCATAACACATTTCCTTAGCATGTCTCTATTCTGGATGGAGGAGCAACAGAGAAACCTTTTGGACAGCAGCATTGCTGGTCTAGGGACAGGGAATTGTTAAGCCCAATACACACTATCAGATTTTCTGCTGGGTTTTTTTCCTTCAGATTTACCAAAACCATGTAGTAGAAGGGTCTGCCTGATTGCATACAAATTGAAACTCCTAAGGTTTGACCTCCTATGATATGGTTTTGGTAAATCTGAAGGAAGAAAAATCAGCAGAAAATCTCAGTGTGTATGGGGCTTAAGATGCACTAGCAGATTTAGGTGGACTCAACTAATAAGTTAAATCTGTACTCCAGCTAGCACTTTTTAGGCAGTTACAGTAACAGTTTATTTCCTTTTGGGACTAGGGTTTTACGTAAAATAACCATTGAAAGCACCCCCGTCACTGTTAAGTGGCTTGTCTCAACTCTCAAACAGCTACTTTTGCTTGTCAGCCTGGTCTGTTTAAAATAAGTTGAAAAATAAGACTGAGACTGTTTTGTAGTTAGAAGCTCCAAAATGCTCCACTTCAAAATCCTATCTATTTTATTTATTCCCTTTTGAGGCAGTCTTGGAGGTTTATGGCCCTATAGACTTAAGTGGGAACCTCAAACGCTTAAGCAAGCAAAAATTCAAGAATGAAAATGAAAAAAATAACTAGCAAAAATTGGTTAGACTTTTCTCAGCAGACCTAAAGAAAAGATATCCATCCTCCCTCGGAGACTAGGAAAAACTGAGTGAAGGAGCAGTTCATACTGAGGATGGCTTTCCATTTTTCTGTTTGCCAGAATTCAGTCCTCCTGTAGGCAACAATATAACAGACTATTTGAATTCCTGTGTCTCAATGGAACACAAACTTGAAGCGGTTCTAAAGGCAGAAGTTTTTTATTAATTTTTTTTTTTTATATCTTAATGCATTAAGATAAAAAGCCTTCTGTGTGCAGCAGCCCTCGTAAAACCTACCTGAGCCCCCTCTTGATCTAGCGATGTCCACGAGTGCCTTGGCCCTCCGGGACTCTCCCTCCTGATTGGCTGAAATACAGCAGTGGCGCCATTGGCTCCTGCTGCTGTCAATCAAAATCAGTTGGCCAATAAGGAGCGAGAGGGTGCAGGGCTGAATCCTGGCTCTGTATCTGAATGGATACACAGAGCTTCAGTTCAGCTAAGGTGCCACCAAAGCAAGCTGCTTGCTGTGGGGGCATTCAACAGGAGGGAGGGGCCAGGAGCAACGACGATGGAACCGAGAAGGGCAATCTGAGCTGCCCTGTGCAAAACCACTACACAGAGAAGGTAAGTATAACCTGTTGTTTTACACCTGGCAGACAGCCATATGTCCCTTGCAGTTCACTAGCTTGGCCACACTCGCTCTTCACTCAGCCAGCACTACCCACAGCCATGGATTGTAATGGAAGAACGCTCCTGTACTGAGGTTCTGGCTAGAGGATGGTAGGGTACAAATGGAATCAAAGGGGAGGAGCAGGGTTGGCTTGCAGAGGTTAGCAGAGAGAGTGGGGTACAAAGATGAGCCACCAGGGTGTTTTAGGGTACAGAGCAGACAGGCGGTTTGGGTACAGAGGTGAGCAGAGAGAAGACTTGGGGTGTGGAATGAACAGAGAATGAGTTTGGGGGTACAGAGGTGAGCAAAGAGGGAGTTTTGGTGTACAGAGGCGAGCGGAGAAAGGGATTTGGAGTACAGAGGAGAGCAGACAGGAGGCTTTGGCTACAGAAGTGAGCAGAGAGGTGGTTCTGGGGTAGAGAGGTGAGCAGAGAGGTGGGTTGTGGTGCAGAGGTTAGCAGAAGGGTTTTGGGCTGCAGAGATTAGCAGGGGGATTGGGATCCAAAGGTGTGCAGAGGTTAGCAGAGAGGGGAACATGCAATGTGATATCGCAGCCTATTCATTTAAATGAGCTGCAAATCGCAATGGAACACATGCTCTTTAACTCTCTTCATATGCAGTCGGCTTTTCGGGTGCCGTTAAAAATGCATTGGTACCCACATGCAGATCGCAAGGGCAATGTGATCACTTGCAGTGCAGGAAACGCACACAAAGCACGCCTCTCCCACACCGCATTCTGGTGTAAACCAACCCTAGTCCCTGGTCCTTTTTTTTTCTTTTTTTTTTTTATTGTCACACAGAAAACGCACTGTTTGCATGGAGCTACCATTTAAGAATTAATGACACCCCTGTGTGTCTGCTAAAGAGTAGCACATTTGCATGATTTTGTTCTCTGGCAAACAGTAATGTGAACCAAGTCTTAAAGTGGTTACATGCGTGGGAGTGACGATATCGCGGCTCCGGCCACTCACAGCGCCGGAGCCGCAATACCCGGGGGAGACGCCGAGGGAGCTCATTATGCCTTTTGCTTTGCAGGTGGTAAAAAAAAATTTCAAATTAGCTTGTTTACTACCGCTTTAACTGGGCTGCCTCATGACTGAAAATACTTTTCAAGAGTGTCCTGACTGGAAAAGGGTTGAGAAACCCTGATTTATAGTATATCAAATCTGGGTGCTCTTACCCCTTTCATAAATACATAATTTGCTTTAGATTTTTTTTTAACTTGAATGACTGATAAAGTATAACTAAAGGTAAAAAAAGAGTAAGCAAGATTTAAACACCTGTCAGTTTTTTATTGCTCTGCCTTCTCTATTTTTTCAGTTTATTGTTATCACTGAGTGAATGTAAAAGGCAATCCCAAATTTTGCGTTGTCACCAGAACCAAATAGAGGAAAAATCTTCTAAGAGGGACACTAGTTCTGGTGACAACAATGAATTTCTTTCTGCAGGTACTGCCTGCTGTCATACTCTCCACACTCCTCTGCTGCACATACTGCATACTATCATACCCTTCACACTCCTTTTGTGCATATGCTGCCCAACATCATACCCACTTCTCTTCTGAACATACAGCCTGCTGTCATACCTTCCACACCCCTATCCTGCACATACTACCCATTGTGATCAGGGCCGTCTTGAGGCAAGGCAAAAGGGCAGTTACCCTGGGCCCCGTCATTGTTGTGGGGCCAAAAGCAGCTGCCTCATACTTGCCAACTATCCCTGTTTAACTTTCCCTTGTTAGTCCTGTGTTGTGTCCCGATATCTCAGTATGAAGTGCTGCTACTAATAATGGCCAGCTTTGCCCTATTGTGTACAGATGACGAACACCTGCAGACCCTGTGTTTACATGTAAATAACCGGCATTGATATGTAAATAGCGGCTGCATTCATATGTATATAGCCACAGACCAACGACTATCATGTAAGGAGCTAATCGCGGATTACTCAAGGATGTGTAGTATGTGAACAGACTGGGACAAAATTTAATTTATATGATTTCTTATTTTTTATAGTGCCAATGTCTTTTTCTCACTAATCATTGAGGGTGCAGAGTCCTATTATACTTAAAGTATATGTGAACCTTCACATTGTAAAACAACCCATTCATTTTAAAATAGAAATAAAAGGTAAAACATTTGTTTATATGGTGCATTCGTAAAGTATTTAGATCACCTCAATTTCAATTTAGTGTAAATCTTATTACATTGGGGCTTGGTGTAGAATCCTTTCATTCACACTAGTGGCCAGTCCGAAGGTCACCCTCCTTACATTGGTGGTTACTTTGAATGCTTCTATTACATTAGTGGTCAGTGTAAACCCCTATTACATTGGTGGCCAGTGTTAAAACCCCTCTTTATATTGGTAGTCGGTAAAATAAAATCAGCATTGCCATTAATCACACCCTCCCCTCCCCCCCAGCACTGCCACTGATCTCAGGAGCTCTAGGATCCCTAAGAGTTTTCTGTCTATTGATGGGTCCCCTCCCCATCCCAATCCATAGTGTACAGGCAGGTGGAGAGCAAAAATGCATGGGGCGGGGGGAGGAGAGAAAATGTTTGTGCAAGGTCAGGTCAATATGACTGCCTTGATTGTGAGTCTCTCTCTCATGTCCTGCATACGCTGCCTTCTGTCATATACTTCTCTCCTGCATGCACTGCCATCATACCCTTCCCACTGTACTGCAAAAACTGTCCTCCTTAACACCCAGCACGTCACTCTGGCATACACTACCCGCCATCATGCCCTGTTTTCCTCTTTGCACATACTGCCTATAAAGACACTTCTTAACATTGTTTGCAATATCATCCACCTTGCCCATTCAGGAGCAGGTACGCTTTTGCTAGTAGTAATTCTTTATGCATATGAGTTCCATCAAGTACCTTTTCTTCTGTGTTGCAGCATCCTGTTGGACTTTTCTCATGCTTTGGTTTTGTTGGCAGGAAACTGAGGGCAACGTTGGATGAGTATACTACCAGAGTAGGGCAGCAAGCCATTGTCTTGTGCATTTCTCCTTCCAAACCCAATCCAGTCTTTAAAGTATTTGGAGCGGCTCCACTGGAGAATGTTGTGAGTTTTTTATTTTTTTTTTACCAATTTTACCAGTGTTATCTAATTGGGTATTTATAAAAAAAATTAAAAATTAAAAAAAGTTGCATGACCTGTAATTTGTTCTTTTGAATTTACAGTTATAATGTTGATTTGCAGTGTAAGCACAAGCACTTTTTTCCTGGTCCGAAATTTTATTTTTATTTTGTAAGGTTAAAAATATGTGAGCTAGGGGCGTGGTCTGGAGCTACATGGAATAGGACGTGCGGTGTAGGAGCTCCACTCGAGACATATCCTTTTACCGATCCTTTGGGCCTTTCTTATTGAATTCCACGCGCTGCCGGGCCTTGGGACTCCCCTGCTGCTTGGGATGTCCCCCCCCTAAACGCTCCGGTACGGCCTCCAAGCTTGACAAATACCGCCGGGAGGACCGCGACCCTGCCGAGAAAGATGGCGCCGCTCAGCCCTCCGAGGGCAGTGCACAGCCCGCCAACGACACTGCCCGCGTGCTCGAGGCCATAGCGCTCTGCCAATCGACCCTCACCTCCAGGATCGAGGAGATGAAGGTGGACATATCCTTAATACGGCAGGATATCCACAGACTCTGGGAGCGGGTGACGGAGACCGAGCGCCGGGTCGGCCACGTGGAGGACGGCCTGCATCCCCTTCAGGTTGCCACCGAGCAGATGCAATTCCAGCTGACCTCCATCCTATCCAAGCAAGACGATATGAAGAACCGTCTCCGGAGGTGTAACCTCCGGTTTGTGGGTCTACCTGAGCGCTGTGAGGGAGCTGACCCCCCCCCCCCCCCCCCACATTCTTGGAGAACTTACTGGTCACCACCTATGGCCGCGAGGCGTTCTCGACGACCTTCGTGGTGGAACGCGCCCATCGCCTTGCCGCAAAACCGCCCCCGGCAGGGGCCCCGCCGAGAACCCTCATCGCCAAGTTCCTTAACTTCCGCGACCGCGACACCATCTTGAGGCTTACGCGGGAGCGGAGCAACATACCGGTTGACAACGTAACAGTCGCGGTGTACCCGGACTTCTCCGCGGAGGTGCAGAAGAAGAGAGCCAAGTTCGTTGAGGCGAAGCGCCAGCTACGTGTGCTCCACCTGCCCTACGCGATGCTTTTCCCAGCTCGCCTCCGAGTGACCAGAGATGGCAGGTCGCACTTCTTCGAGGACCCGCAGGCCGTTTTCGCTTGGCTGGAGCAACGCGGAGAGGCCGGCCGCCCTGATCCCTGAGGCCCGGTTCCCGGGATGGACACCACCTGTCCGGCCTACGGACAGAGCACAAGTTTTGGACATGTGAGTCTCATTTGCCCCCTCCCTGTGCCATCTGCCCTTTTCTCCTTGGTCCCCTCGCGGACCCTCTGCCGTCCCCGGGCCCCGGTACGGCGTGCCCACATCCTGCATCACATGCCCGCACCTATGCCACTTTGCCTCGGGCGGCCCTCGCCGACCCGTCCTGTTTGGTACTGATTTGAACTCCCTCAGAAACTGATGTGTGCTCTGCAGTTTGTTCGCCCCCCCGCCCCCCCCCCCCCCATACCCCCCACCGAGGCTCACTCTGTGACATTGCTGTTTCCGCAGCTCTCTGCAGCTGCTTGTAAGCCTACGTTTCCCTGGCCGGCCTCCACCCCTCCGCCTTCGGAGGTGGCTGGAGAGTTGAACCTGCTTAGCCGGTCCAGCGTTAAAGCAGTATTTTTGTTACTTTTTGTTATGTGCATTTTACAGTATTTTTCTTTTTGCTGCAAGGGGACTTATGCTATATTATCCGCTGTGTTTTCTCCTCTCCGGTGGTGCTTGTGTTCGGGGGTTCCGGCGACCCGGGCTGCTGGGGCGGGGCGTGTGCCTGCCGGAATTGGGACTTTTAATGTGTGTACTACTGCTATTGGAGGTGGGGAAATCCGTGGGTACATACACTCATTGCACGCAACATGGCATCCCTTAAGATCTTGACGTGGAATGTGAGGGGTCTGGGTGACCGAGCTAAGTGGGCTGCGGTCCTGTCTCATATTAAGTCGCAGCGGGCAGAGGTTACGATCCTGGTTGAAACTCACCTGGTGGGACAAACACAGTTATGCCTTAAAAAACCATGGGTGGGCTGGCTCTATCAGGCCCCCCACACCTCAAATTCTAGGGGTGTGGCGGTCCTGATTGCAAAAACGGCTCAGTTCCAACTACATAGCTTGCAATCGGACCCTCAGGGCCGCTTCCTATTTCTCCATGCCACTATTGGCTTGGAACTCCTTATCCTTGCTTTCTACATTCCCCCACCATTCACCTTTACCGTGTTGCAGCAAGGTGTCACATTTATGGCCCAGTACCCCCTGGTGCCCGCTGTTTGGGCGGGTGATTTCAATATGGTTATAAATCCCCTGCTTGATAGGCTGAGCCCGCTGACCTCTTCACTTCCGTCCTCGGTTGTTACTAGGTTTGGGAGGTTCCTGGGGGAGTTTGCCCTCACGGACACATGGAGACACAGACATCCCTCACTAGCACACTACTCCTGCTTTACTCCATCCCGTTCAGCCATGTCCCGCATAGACCTGATCCTCATTTCGCCCCCTCTCCTTCCCCATCTCCTGGACGTGGGGTTTGGGGCCCGGGTGCTCTTTGACCACTCCCCTTACTGGGTCCGGTTGCGTCTGCCAAACCCTCCTGGACCCCGCAGCTGGAAACTTAATCCTTTCTGGCTTACCGTCCTGCCGGACCTGGACTCTGTCCAGCGTGAATGGGACCTTTTTTTCCACACCAACGATGGCTCCGCCTCATACGGCTCCGTCTGGGAGGCCTTCAAGGTGCATGCCCGTATGATTCTCTCCTCGTGCATCTCCAGACATAAGGCTTCCTCCAAGCGCCTACTTGAACAAGCGGAGGAGAGTCTGCATGCACTTGAGCAGGCCTTTCGGGCTGACCCGTCGGAGGCTAATGCCTCCCTGCTGAAACTACAGGCTAGGGTTACAGACCACCTCCATCACGAAAAGGCCAGGAGAGGTATTTTCTACGCTAAACAGCGCCTGTTTGAATTCGGGGAGCGCGCGGGCAAATTACTCGCATACATGGCCCACCTAGATCATAGGCCCCCGGTGGTGGTGTCCCTTAGGGACGCCGGTGGGAGAATTATTACTGATCCCGACATGGTGGCGGAGGAGTTTGGGTCTTTTTACTCGGGCCTGTACTCCTCCACTGCACAGTACACCCAGGATGAGCTCGAAGCGTTCCTTGACACTGTTCCCTTCCCTTCCCTCACGCCTGAGCAAAAATTACAACTTGAAGCGCCCATCACCTCTGACTGTGTAGCGGAGGCCCTGTCACTACTTCCTACTTCCAAGGCCCCGGGGTCCGACGGCCTACCCTTGGAGTTCTATGCCCAGTTTAGCGAGACTCTGATCCCCCAATTGACTAAATTATACTCACACATATTTGACTCCGCCACCCTCCCTAGGTCCATGGGCGAGGCCCTAATAGTCCTTATCCCCAAACCAGGCAAAGACCCGCTGCTTCCCGAGTCTTAGCGACCCATTTCCCTGCTCCAACTAGATGTTAAGATCTTGGCCAAAATCCTTGCCCTACGCCTGAATAAAGTCATTCACTCCTTGATACACCCCGACCAGACCGGGTTTATGCCCCAGAGAAACACGGCATTCAATCTTCGGAGACTCCACATGAATATACAAGCCCATCACTCTGACAATGGCTCCAGGGTGGTTGTCAGCCTGGACGCCGCCAAGGCGTTTGATACTGTCGAGTGGTGTTACCTGTGGGAATGCCTGCGCAGATTCGGTATAGGCCCCAACTTTATTAAATGGCTCCAACTACTTTATTATGCTCCCATGGCACGTATTCAGGTAAACGGCAGGATCTCCCCTCCCTTCTCACTCTCCAGGGGGACTCGTCAGGGCTGCCCCATCTCGCCGCTCCTTTACGCTTTGGCGGTGGAGCCCCTGGCCACGGCCCTCAGGATTCACCCTGACATCCGTGGTCTTCGCTGTGGCGGTCTGCATGAGGTGGTCAGTCTCTACGCGGACGATATGCTCCTTTTATTTAGCGGACGCTGGTCCCTCATTGCAGGCGGCCCTGCGAACCATCACGGCCTTTGGAGCCTTTTCTGGGCTCCAGATCAATTGGACCAAGTCCCAAATTTTGCCACTTGACCTGGGGCCTCCCACCGCCGAACAGGCTGCTCTCCCGCTTGCTAGGGCAAGCACCATTAAATATCTTGGAGTGCACGTCTCCAGGTCCCTCTTAGATTTCCTCGCCCTTAATGTCGAGCCCCTATTTGATACCCTAAAATCCAAAACGCAAGTGTGGTCCCGTCTCCCCCTGGGGGTGATGGGCCGAATAAATTTAGTTAAGATGATACTCCTCCCCAAGCTTTTATACGTTTTTTGGCAGGCACCAATACGCATCCCCCTTCGTATATTTAAATCTCTAGAATCGATCCTTAACATGTTCGTCTGGGGCTCGTCCCGACACAAACTGCCATGGCGGGTTTTAAAATGCCCTCCAGATTCTGGCGGGACTGCCCTCCCAGACCTGTTCCTTTTATTACCTCGCGTCACAGCTCTCCCACTTTTTTCACTTTCATCACTCAGACAGGTCCCGATACACCGCCCTGGTATGTTCGCAGATCCCTGGCCCGCTGACCCACCCTTTTCAACTTTTGTTTTGCGGCCCCCCCTCCCCCTCACTTCAAGGCACGGGCACCCTATGCTTTTGCACCACTGTAAAGTCTGGCACCTCGCAACACGGCTGGGTCAGGCTCCCTCCCCCCACTCTCACACGCCCCTTTGGGACAATCCTGATATGCCAGAACTTGCCCTCATCCCGGATCCTGGGCTGTGGGCAAGTAGGGGGGTCATTTATCTCTCACAGGTAGTCCAACGGGATGGTTAAATTGTTCCAGGCCCTTAAAGACGAATTTGATCTCCCCAATTATATGCTATTCCGCTATCTTCAACTCCGACACGCGCTCCACACCCAATTCGCCAATCATATCCCGAGACTTGGAACTCCGGTTTTGGTTGATATAGTGTTGGGTCTCGAGCACGCACAGTTGATTTCACGGCTGTATACTTACCTGTTGACTCCCATTGCCTTGACTGTTGCCTCTCAGGTCCGTTCTCGGTGGGAGGGTGATCTCGGAGCGGTATCGGTTGAAGACTGGGACGAGGCTTTGGCGAACCACAAAATTGTGTCGCCTAGGCTCTCGGACCGCCTTACCCACCTTTATGTCCTCCACAGGTCCTACCTTACACCCCATCGTATAGCCAAGTACAGGCCTGATTATGATCCCCGTGCCCCCGCTGCACTTCCTTGGACGCCTCCTTTTACCATCTAATTTGGGCATGTCCGATCATACAGGGATACTGGGCGCAGGTTGTCCAGTTCCTCCATGACCGCATGGGCTCCCCACTGTCGTTATGCCCTAGACAATGCCTTCTGGGGCTCCTCTCCCTATCTGACAGCGATAAATACCTTAACATTTTTCTACAAGAAACCTTATTTCAGGCCAGAATGCAGATAGCCAGAACATGGTTGAGAGGAAATCCCCCTACTATACAACAATGTATAAGAGCGATTAATGTTACTCTCCCCCATAAGAAAATGCTATACTCTCGCAGAGGCTGCCCCCATAAATTTAATAAAATTTGGGACGGGTGGTTGGAAGACCCCTCCACTTGTAGCGTCGAGGGCTAGTTGTTCTTAGTCTGCTGTGCCAGCGGATCTCCCGCAGGGACTGTATCCCCCTTCTTAATGTCAACCTCTGTCAAACAGTCTTCTCACTGCTTTGTGTCTCATGAGTTACTCTTGCAACTACCTGTATGTTTCCAACACTTGTATGTGAAATGCACCTGTTTGTGTTAGTGACGCCTGTTGCGCCAGGCAATGCTGTCATTAACCTGTCTCTTATGCTCAATAAAGCTGCATTTTGAAGCAAAAAAATAAAAAATATGTGAGCTACCATTACCATTGGTAATCAAATTTGCAGGCATTGAGGTTGTGGTCCTACTATTGAGTAATTGACGTTTAAGACTTCACTGCCTACACGCTTGCTCTAGGGCAGCCTTTTTCAACCAGAGTGTCCAGGCACCCTGGGATGCCTAGAAGTTTCTTCAGGGGTGCCTTTGTAAAATGCCTAAAAATTTCCCAAAAATGTTATACAAGCCAATGGGTGGATAAAGCCTGCCGTTTAGTTACACAAAGCCAAAGGTTTTCATTATGCACCATTACAACCTTCTAGCTGCCAGCGTCCTAATGAACAATGGCATCATCAGTTGATAAGGAGGATGTCAGTCGCCTGCATAGTATCCTTGTTTGACCCTCCCCTGCCCCTCTATATCAGCGCAGGGGGTCACATTAGCTGAGTGATGGAGAAAAACCGAGGGAAAAGAGAAATGCAGGAATGCTAGTCGGTACCAGTTTCAAAAGTGTATTTGGAAGAATAAATCGCCCACATTAGGTGTCCTAGGTTTGGATGTTGCTGCATTGTGTAAAACTATTAGAATAGTTTTTACATTTTAGAATGGGGTGCCTAGAGACTGTCCATTTTTAAAGGGTGCCTGGAGATTGTCCATCATTTTTGAAGGGTGCCTTGTCTGAAAAAAAGCTTGAGAAACACTGCTCTAGGGTGATTAGGATTATTGCCCCAGTTTATTTAACCACTTGCTATCCACCCGTTGTAGATAAACGTATGTGTGGTGCACTCCTGGGGGCTGGTGACTAGTTAATCACTTTCCGCACACCATACGTCATATGACGTTCTTGACTATCAGCTGCAGGCATCATTCAGATCTCATTCTTTTCTGCCGGCAATTCTGTGCACCATAAGAACGATCATAGTGGCAGTTACGCAATTTGATCACTCTTGCAGGCGACGGGAGGGGACATCCACCCTCCAGTGCTTCTCTGGGCTCTCCCGTGCCATCGGGACCTGAAGAAAGAATTTGACGCCGCCAGTCATCTCTATGACTGTCAGAGGCCTGGGCGCGACATTACGACGTCATATCTGGACCGCGGATGTCAACAAAGCAGCGATTTTGGTTGGAAAGCATTCGATTTTATGTTTTTGTTTTTTTTCGATCTGATGCTTTCCAGCTTGGAGGAAAGATGTGGGGTCTATATCTTATAGACCCGACATCTCTCCAAAAAGAGGACCTGTTGCACACCATTCCTATTACAAAAGATGTTTACATCCCTTGTAATAGGAATAAAAGTGATAAAAAAAAAATGAAAAACAAAGTGTAAAAATAAAACAAAATTACAATAAAAGAAACAAACTTTTTTTTAAACCGCCCCGTGTGCTCGCGCACAAAAGCGAATGCACAGGTAAGTCTCGCCCACGTGTGGGACATCACGGGACGTAGAGCCATAGTAGTTACTATGTGGGTTATAGGCCACCTTCAGGTGGTGGGCACTGGCACACTCCGTCTCATTCTACTTTGCCCTGCAACATCAGTCCTACTTCAGTCTTACTTCCATCCGACTTGAATGAACAGGATACGATTTTGCGCCAACTTTGAGATAGTCCAACTTGTCATTTGACCAATCAAAACAATTCCAATGTGACATAACATGTGCCAGAGTTTAGGTGAAGGTGCTAACACAGCTCTTCTGCAGATTCACAATCAAAAGAAATCCGAAATTCACTTAAAAGTTCACCTTTTATTGATCCTTCATGCAAAAGGCATCACAGACCATGTGGGGTACAGTAAAATTTGACGCGTTTCGTGCTGTGACTAGCGCTTACTCCTAACCAACCTAGTATGAGGTTATGAATAAGCACTAGTCACAGTGTGAAACATATCAACTTTTACTGTACCCCGCACTGTCTGTGATGTATTTTGCATGAAGGATCAATCAAGGTGTAGTCCAATTCTTATTCGGATAACGTAAAATCGTTATAAAAAGATTGACTCTCTATTTTGTGATCTAGAGAAAAAAGCACCCCAGAATTAAATTATCCATACTGGTGTTGGCCAAAGGTGCCAGAGGTTTAGCCACTCCCCGCTCCAGGTCCTACTTCTTGGCCTCACAGCTCCAGCATTTACTGGGATGGGACAAGGAAGACTTATTAGATCGAATACCAGGTATACTACAAAATGCCCAATCTTGGCTCTCCTAGAATCTAGATGCCAAAGGGGTAAGTATGTCTCTCAACTGTATGACAATGGTCTTGTTAAAGAGGAACTCCGACCTACCTCCCCCATTTTTTTTCCCTCCCCACTTACCTGATGGTGTTATCTGCACAGTTCAGATACTCGCCCATCCAGTGGATCCAGCATGGACCTGCAGAGATCACCTCGTGCCCGGCCACAGCTCCGTCCAACACTGACTGCCATGTTCTATCTGGAATCCTCAAGAGGTTTGCCGGCTCTTCTGCGTTCAATGCGTGGACCTCTCGATGATGTGCCAAAAGGCCCTTTCCCTCCTCCTGTTCTTCAATGAAAACCTATGCCCGGAATCCTTGGGTGGGTGAAGATCCGCTTTAAGATATCTGAGCAATTATGCACTGAATTTGACATGCCACGCCAGAGGTTCTTTCAATGTTGAAACATGCTATCCATACACAATCATGCACTCATAAAATGCAGCGTTGACAGTCCTCAATTTCCAACCTACTATCAAGTAATGACTCTAAAAAGGGGTTTATTCACCATATGCTATGCTCCACACCAAATTTCAAAGAACAGAGTAAAAACTAGAATAAACTGTACCGGAGAATAAGTCCCTCATTTGGATGACCAGTGGGAACAAGCACTACCCGCACTACCACTGGTTTCTCTGTCATTTTCTAATTGTAAGTAGAATTATATTGAAAAATGGATTGTAAAGTGAAAACGCTTCAAAAATCTTTTTTTTTTCACAATTATTTTTCTTTATAACCCTGTTCATCTTGCAGCTATAAAGTAGAATAGTATTACTTAAAGTTTCATCATTATTTCTTGCTTATTCTACCATCAGAGACACAGAATAATATATATTTTTAGCTGGCAGCTGTGTTACCAGAGGTGTCTTTAAACCCTGGGGCAGCCATGTAGCTAAGCGCTGAGAAGAGGAGAGCTGCTGACATCTCTGTTTACCACCTCTGTATTCCCTTAGGTACGCAAGTATAAGAGTATGATCCTGGAGGACCTGGAAACTGCATTAGCAGAGCATGCGCCTGTGCAGCAAGACATCAACTCTGACCTGCCCCCCCTGACTATAGATGGCATTCCAGTATCTGTGGATAAGATGACACAGGTGAGGAGGAGCTGGTATATTAAAATCCTAAAATAATTAATATCCATGTGTTTTTACTTCTGTACAGTGAGGAAATGCACTCCTCCATGACAACTGAAAGAATTATTTAATCTCTGTCATTTCAAAACACTTGGCCATTCTTACCAGAATATCACTACCTCCTGTGTTGCTTAACACACATGAATGCAGAGTGCACCTCATAAGATGTCAATTAAAAAAAATTGCCATTGTTTGAAAGTAATTGAAGGTGCCATTATCGGAATAGTATTTCAGTGGCTCGAAGAGGACTTTGGTGATTTGTGTTTATAGCATAATGTTAAAGCCTTCCATTTTGTCAAACCACGTAAAAAGTAGTGGGTTTTTGTCGTTGTAGCCAATAGCAGATTCATAGGCAGAATAAATGCTTTTGCCATAAAATATTGGCTCAGGGCAGGGGTGTCAAACTAAATGTCAGCGTCAGCATTATGGTCAGGGCTGTCTTTAATATTGATTGGCCCCTGTGCAAACAATTTCTTGGGCCCCCCCCCCCCTTCATGCAATTCTGCTCTGAATCGTACAATAAATTGCATCTAGACTCAAAATCCGTTAACTGAAACCGATCAGGCAGCGATTGGTTGCCAGATGTTAGTGTATCCTTATCGCTTACTGACTGGTTGCTAGAGGTTGCAGCACATGATTTCTGCTGGTTGATTGGTTACTAGAGATTATTATACATCAATACTGCCCACTGATTGGTTTCTAGAGGTTACAGCACATCATCTCACTGCCTGCGCACTATTGACTGGGGTTGTGTGGGGACCCATCAACAGACAGAAAACCCCTAGGGATCCTAGGACTCTTGGGATTAGTGGCAGTACTGGGGGGGGGGGTGGTGATCAATGATAATGCTGATTATTTTTTTTCTACTACCAAAATAAAGAGAAGTTTCAACACAGGCCACCAATGTCATAGGGGTTTACACTGACCACCAATATAATAGAAACATTCACAGTAACCACCAATGTAAGGAGGGATTTACACTGACCACTAATATAAGGGGGGCCTTCACACTGGCCACTAGTGTGAATTAAAGGATTCTACACCAAGCCCCAATGTAATGAGAAGATTTACACTGACCATCAATGTGACTTAGACATTTAGCTTGCGCTCACATTTGTGTGTGCCTCAAACGTATGCAAAATCGCTCTCATGACACCATAAACGTGCTGCCCTTTAGCAGATACGTAGCATTGATATTAATTGTTAATCTGCTGATGCGCCGTGGAACCGCGTGGTTTTGAAAAAGCGTTGGGGACTTTCTTCCGCATTTCTAGTGCATAGAGCAGCCCATTAAAATTAATGGACTGCCCTACTCACTAACTACATCTTTATCCACCCTGTTAGTACACCTTTGCATGCTAACCTGCTAGCCTGCTAACCCCTTTAACTCTACCTGCCTCCTCTGCTCATCATTGCACCCACCTCCCTTGCCTCTATACAACCCCCTCCTTGCTCACCTGTGCACCCAAACTAATTCCTTTTCTGCCTACCTCTGCACACCCCTCACCAATTTGCTTACCTTTGCAGAACAGGCTGATGTTGGGTTTAATGACTACAGTTGTAGGCAGGACTTTCAAGCATTGCTCTTTACCTCCCCAGTGGACAGCATTCAGCATAGGTGATGGTGGATATGACCTCATATATCATATATCAATGCCACCAGTCCATGTCTATTTACTTATGAATGCCATAGCTATTAACATATCAATGCAGGTTATTTACATGTAAATGCAGGGTCTGCAGGTGAGTCATCTGTACATGAAAATAAGGCAGAGCTGGGAAGCATTAGTAACAGAACTTCACACTGAGATATCGGGACACAGCATGGGACTAAAACTTCAAGGGACAAGGGCATTTAAACTGGGATAGTTGGCAAGTATGAGGCAGCTGCATTGGGCCCCACAACAATGATGGGGCCCAGGGCAGATGTCCCTTTTGCCCTGCCTTAAAGATGGCCCTGATTATGGTTGCTCTCAAAGCGCCGGCTGTACTGTAAGGCTGGATATCCAGAGCAAGCCTCCCCACCATCAGAAGTCAAGAGTCCCCTGCCCTCCCTTACATCACTGTGCACCCCCCTTACCCTGTGCTGCTGCTGGGAAGAAGCTGGGGTGGACCTGGGAAGCAGAAAGTGCAGGGTCTAGAGATGGAACCAAGGGTGGCCAGAGTCTGCTTCTTCCTGAGACCAGGGAGGCGGAGACGAGGTGGTGGTGCTGCACAGAGAGGCACAGAATCTGTGGGAAGAGCCCTGTCATCCTCTCTGCTGTAGACTGATGAGATCAGGGGGAGGGTGGAGATGAGGGGAGTTTCACAGCTGCAGCGGAGGTGCGAGGGCCACTTCACATGGCCTAGGATAAATATTAGGTAGTTTCACTTCAGCTTCACTGAAAGCGGTTCTGCACACGTAATAATAAATTTTCCCATTCTGTTGCCTCTAGACCGTACATTTGATAATGCCACATTTTTTTTATTTATTTTTTAATCTACCTTTTGTAATTTGTAGTATTTGATTTTCCTCCCCTGCGGCGATGGGCGGTCTCTTGCGGGGATCAGCATCACTTCCTGCTGAACCCCGCACTGTCTCCTGGGATCTCGTCCAAGTAATCCCAGGAGACATTGCGGCTAATGCAGCCGAAATCTCGCGAGATTTCAGCTAATACAGCCGAAATCTCGCGTGATTTCGGCTATTACAGCTGAAATCTCGCGAGATTTCGGCTGCATTAGCCGCAATGTCTCCTGGGATTACTTGGACGAGATCCCAGGAGACAGTGCGGGGGTAAAAGTGCCCGCTAGTGGGGGGTAAAAGTGCCCCGCTAGTGGCCGAAATACGCCGCTAAAAATAGCTGCGTTTTACCGCCGACGCAAAGGGCGGTGTGGTGTGAAAGGGGTCTTAAAGTTCTGCTTTAACATCTTTAGTTCCTAAGCCCGTTTTTGTGATGGTATTTCCTGATAACAAAACAATAATGGGCCATATGCAGACCTGTAGTTTGTATTCTGTATTGCCTGCAGTATAATGAATTCTACTGTTGACTTCTGAATTGAGATTAGCAGTATTACATTTTGATTTTTTTCAGTGCAGCCTGGATTAAATAAACCATGAATGAGTTGAAGTGGAATGTAATTTCCTTTGGGATTACTCAGCAACTTTAGAGCTGCCAGTAACCTTTCATCAGTGAGATTCATTAAAAGGGACAAGTGAAGCTGAGCTCAGGTGTGCAGTTCGCTATTCTGGCTGTAGGTGACACAACCTTAATTGCTCTATTTTCTGCCCTTGTCTTAAGGGAGACAAAGCTGTCAGGGTGTCACTGGCTTGTAAATCCAATGTGTTTACCTAAAACATTAGAACTTTTACATCATTAACCCCTGGAGTGTTTTTCCTATGAAAATGGTATATTTGGGTTTTAAAGACTGAAAGCAATGACTAGATCAGGCTTTTACCTGCGTTCAAAATCATATAATTCAACCACTGGTGTGCTTAAAATATCCTCTTCAGGCAGGAGGAATTGCAGAATATCACAATCTGGAAGTAGAGACTTGCATAGATGCCTGGAAAGTGTGAAAACTCTGGGTATTTTGTGAGTCTGCTCTACATTAGGTGGGCAAGAAATGAACAATCTCAGGTTGAGTTGAATATTCATACCTAATGTTTACACCTGTCCCTCGAAGTGCAGTTTAGTTTGGGATTTTAAACTGGTAAAAACAGATGTGTGATATTAACACAACATGCTTATTCCATTGCTTTTCATATCGGAAATAACTGGTCAGATGTGACCCGGACAATATCCAGTCTGTTTTCTCTGATGGCACACTAGCCATTTTCCCCTCTTTCTCTTAAAGAGCAGCAGTTTGTTTAGATTATGTTGTGTGCTGTAAAGTGTGTTTGTGCGTAGAATACAGTAATTTTTGTATTTGCACACTACATATTTCCCTACTTACTGATATGTGAATCGTCCATTCTCTTAATTAGTTTTTTTTACAGGTGAACAGGCTTTAGTATGACTGCTTCTGCTGCTGATCATGTCTCCAGGGGTTGTAGTTAACAAGAAGACTGTGACCTATAGAGGTCCAGTAATTGCTACTTTGCAATCTTAGTGTGGTGGTATCAATAAGGGTAATCTGTAATTATTGGCTAGGTTATAAATGGGGGGATATTATATGTACATGATGTGTAAAATATAAAAGCACATACAATATTAACACAAAAATAGATTTATGTGTGGGTTTTGGATGCAACATGACTAATCAAAAGGATTGGTGTATATGAGTTAAGGCTCAAATCCAGGAACCACCTCCCCTGCAGCCCCTCTCCCCCTTCCTGTGAATTTTTATGTTTTTGTTTTTGAACCACTTGCCTACAGGGCACTTTCACTCCCTTCCTGCCCAGGTCAAGTTTCAGCTTTCAGCGCTGTTGCACTTTGACAATTGCCTGGTCAAGCAACACTGTACCTAAATGAATTTTTTACCATTTTCTTCACACAAATGAAGCTTTCTTTTGGTGGTATTTAATCACTGCTGGGTTTTATTTTTTACAAAAAAAAATTTCTTCGTTTGTCAGTAAATTTAGTAAATAAGTATTTGTTTTTCCTTCACTGATGGGCGCTGATAAGGCTGCACTGATGAGGCACACACTGGTGGAGACAAAAGGAGCAGTGACTGGCATAACTGATTGGCACCGATTGGTGACACTGTGAAGTTTTACTGTAATCTGGGCACTGATGATCAGTGCCCTGATTACATGTCTTGGTGTTACCTGTGTATCAAGGTAATGAAACTTTACAAAGATGGAAAAGGATATGGAAAGATATCCGAAGCCTTGAATATGCTAGTCAATACTATTTAATTACTTATTAAGTAGTGGAAAATTAGGGGCTCTTTTGATACCAAGCCAAGGTCAGGTATACCAAAAAAGATTGCAGCCAAGAATTGCTCATAATACAAAGAAAAAACCCACAGGTAACCAAGGAGAAATACAGGCTGTTCTCCAAAAAGACGGTGTGGTTTTTAAGGAGCACAATTCAACGATACTTGAACAAAAAATAGCTGCATGTTTGAGCTGCCAGTAGGAAGCCTTTACTGCGCCAATGCCACAAAAAAAGCCAATGAAATGTGTCAAGTTATTGTTGGGCATATTCTAACCAGGCTTTTCTGTGGAACTTGTACAGTAAAGGCTTCATTTTGGCAACTTGACCATGCAGCTCTTTTTTGTTCAAGTATTATCGTTATGTGCGCCTTAATAACCACGCCATATTTTTTCAGAGCAGCCTGTATTTCTTCTGATGTTACCTTTTGGGGCGGCTTTGTATCCCCGAACAGTTCCTGTGGCAGTTGTGGCTGAAATCTTTCTTGATCTACCTGACCTTGGCTTGGTAAGAGACCCCCTAATTTTCCACTTCTTATTTAGTGATTGAACAGTACTGACTGGCATATTCAAGGCTTTGGATATGTTTTTATATCCTTTTCCATCTTTTAAAGTTTCATCACCTTGTTACGCAGGTCTTTTGACTGTGCTTTTCAACCTCCTCATGGTTCAGTGTCTAGCCTGCTTAGTGCATCCATGTGAGAGCTAACAAACTCATTGACTATTTATACACCGTCACGAATTGTGATTTTAAAAAGCCACAAATGTGGGAAATGAACCTTTTAATTGCCATTTCAGACCGGTGAGTCTCACCTTCTGTGTCTATACCAAGGCCAAACATTCCAGGTTATGTAAACTTTTTATCAGGGCCATTTGGGTGATTTCTGTTATGACTTAAAAAGGATCCAAAAAAACTATGTGATAATGGCTTCATGTGATTGATATCCTTAAAAGACAGTTTTTTGGCATGATCAGTCATATTTTCAATATTCCAAAATGTCACAATTTCTACCAGGGTATGCAAACTTTTGAGTACAACTGTACTTTTTGTAGAGGCTGGGGTCAGAGAAATGCTCATTCAATTCCGTACTAGTTTTGGTATTAAGCACCTGATCTTTTAGCTGTTTATGCATGATTGTGACTAAGGTTGGGCACAAGGAGTGGCAAACACACCTCAACACACCTCAGGTGTGTTCGCCACTCCTCGTGCCGACCAGGAAGCTCACACCCCACAGCACTAATCACAGGTAGTGAGACATTTCCTGTTCTGTGCAGCCACAGATTGGGAAATGTCTCACTGCCTGTGATTAGCGCTGTGGAGTGTCAGCTTCCTGGTGGGCATGTGGAGTTGCAAACGCACCTGAGCTCTTCCTTAACCACTTCCCGACCGGCGCACACAGATGTACGTCGGCAGAATGGCACGGACAGGCAAATGGGCGTACCTGTACGTCCCTTTAATTTTGCCGCCGTGTCATCGCGTGCACGCTGCCCGTGCGCCGGCCGGGACCTCCGTGAGTTGGATCGCTCTGGTCTTTAGCTAGCAAAATGGTCCGGGGCTTAAGTGGTTAATGGTGAGCATTGACTTGCATCCATTATCCTCTTTGCCAGTGCAGTTTCTTGCATGCAGACATTATTTTGAAATTGTTTATATTCCCTTAAAAAAATCACCATTTTGCAGTTTTTTGTTTTAAACCAATGCATCGCTAATTCAGGCACTAACAAGTTGACTCCTTTTAAAACTTTGTTAGTTACTTCATAATTCATTTTAAAAACTTGAATGTCAAACTGCTGACTGACATACTTTCTTTTATAAACCACAGATGGTGTTTATAGTGCATATTATTTATAATGTTGATCTATATTATACATTATATATCATGTTAATTTCCCTGTGGTATTTCTGTTTATATTGCCTAGCACATGTAGATTATACTTTTAGCGTATATAAGGTATATTTCAGTTCTTGAGTAATGTGGTTATTGATGTACTGAGTATATAATCTTGTTACACACCATTCATACATACATGCAAGTGTGAAAAAAAAAATTTGAATTCCAATCCATACACCACCAAAAGTGAACATTGATTCAAATTCAGTATACATATGTGTATATGTAATACCTTCCTATGCCGCTGGCCATTTTTGCAGTTTGTATTTGAACACCACTGTGCATAAACTCCACAACCTTTATGTATGAGAAGCAGATGACATATGTGCACATTTTATATTTTTATTTTGCTATATACCAGATGATGCTGTTGTGCAATCTTTCCACAGTCTTGCATTTCCTCAGTTACCTTAGGGAGCAAGGTTACACCAGCCAGAACCAGGGAATAATGTGCATCTGGTAGGCTTGTATGTAACATGGAATGGTAATGGTGTTTTTACATATGACTGAGTTTGTATTATAAGCCAATATTTTGTGGCTAGGTCAAATTCCTTGTTCTCACAACCCCCTTTGCCTTTTTCCTAATGTTTTTAAAATACCTTCTATAAAGAAAGAGATTAAAAAATGATTAATATTTGTGTGCAATAATTGGAGATGTCAAAGCTGCTGAAAAGGGATAGCGGGCAGAGCGTATCTAAATTTTACAACCAACCCGCTGGTATACTACCTGGTGGTAAGCTGGGATGGTGTTCAGGCCAGCAAGAGGCAGGGTAGAGAGGCATAATAATTGCAAACATTGGCCTTGCAATCTTCAGACATGATATGGCTGCAAAAATAAAATATTGTGTACATTTAATATGTGGCGAAAATTGGTGGTAAGACTTTTCAGCGTTTAATGTGATAAGTCCCTAGTGAGGTGATTAAAAGACCAGTAATAAATCAGTTAGGAGTTTAAAAACCGAGAACATCAAATTTCTTCTCTTCACTGCAAATTATTGGTGATAACACAAAGCATTGGGAATGTACCCGTTTAATGGTAAAAGGCATAAAGGTACCCCCTATATTTATTACCAAGTCAGACTTGGTGATAAAAACCTTTTTTGGTGAAACACCAGGACAAATCACACATGACTGCAGGATTGCTTCTAGTTTTCTCCTCCCTTGACCCCCAGGGGGAAATTCATTATTATCAATAGGAATGTGTGTTTTTTTTTTTTTTGTTTTTTTTCTTGTGCAAAAGGTGCACGGTACAAGCAACCATTTTTTGCAGTCTTTCCGGGCAGCACCTTGAGAGAAGCTCCTCCCCTTTCCCCAGGAAGCACTGCATCATATGGTCTTTTAAAAGCTGCTTGCAGCCAGACTCTTCCGTGTTAAGTGTTTCCTCCAGCCTAAAGTGGAAACACTGCAGAGAAACTGAGGAGGTGCTGTCCTTTGGCACTGGGGTATACATGTCCCACCCCAGCATTCCCCCTCTGATGGATGGAGAAAGCTCTCGGGATCCACTCTCTCTTCAGTGCCCAGGGAGGGCCAGTACTGTCAGGTGTCTTGCTTCCCTTACAAAAAGAGGGGGGTCATTTCTCCTTCCTTGGTTGGCGCTGTGTGAGGTAGCTTCTCTGTCTCGGAGGACAACTGTTGTCACTTCAGGCGGAAGCAGGACTTCCAGTGGGCGTAGTGGCTTAAACGCAGAGAGGGCGGATCAGGCATCAGCTAGTGCATGGAATATGCAACCCCACGTGACGGCATGAAGCAGTCTGAATCATTTATTGGGGGCTTATTTTATGCTGTGACTTCACCAGCATGAGTGACCAGAAGTCTGCAGCGAAAGCGCTGGCAGGTGCTTCTAGCACCAGCCATCTCAAGGCAAGGCTAGGGCTGCACAAAATTCACTTAGCATAATGCATTATCATTTTAAAAATTATTTGAAATGTCGCAAATTAACCATTCAATTCAGTGCACTGCAGTGCGTTGCAATACATTGTGGTGGCATGCTGTGAGTTGCATTTTGCTGCAACTCAATGCAGCATTCTGGTGTGAACAGAATGCCCAACCTATTTAAATTCATTGTGCCTTGCTTTGAGCCTGCGTTGATCTATGCAGATCAGAGTAACTCAAAGGACACAATGTGAACCATAAAGAAAATTGTGCCTTGTGTTATGATAACATTACTGTTGTTTAGGGGTGTTCTATAATACTATAGGGCTATCTATGTGGTTTTATTTTTAATTCACGTATGTGAGACCAATAGCCTATGACCATTCCTATTAGGATCTTATCTTTCCTCCTATGAATACCTGTGTGAATTTCTTCCCCCATCTTTATATTCACAGTTTATATCTCAATGAGCTTTCTTATGTTGTTAATATTATATACTATATACTGTTATTATTCATGTCATTGAACATACAATTAATAAAAATGTTTGACAAGGAAAGAAATGGCAGTAATACAGAGTGTTTTAGCAAACTGACATGTATTCAGTTAATATAGCCAGCTAATTTTAAAGAGGCATCATGTTCACCAGGATAAGCATTCTTCCTAATCTTACACTTCCATCTTTTTTTGCTCCTAGGCCCAGTTACGTGCATTCATTCCAGAGATGCTGAAATATTCCACGGGTCGAGGTAAACCAGGCTGGGGCAAAGAAAGCTGTAAACCTATCTGGTGGCCTGATGACATACCTTGGGCTAATGTCCGTAGCGATGTCCGAACTGAAGAACAAAAACAGAGGGTAAAATATTTACCTATAATAGAACTATACTGTGCCAGGAATTGTGATTTATCAGATAACCTAGCCCCAAGCTCCTTTTCATAAAGGAATGGGACCGAGACTCCCAATGTGAATTTACAGATGAGCAGCTACATCACCTGTATCAACTGACTCATTCGAGCTCAGTAGATTCCAGGACCCAGAAAACAATTATAAGCTCTTATCAAGATGGTACAGGGAACCCTCTGCTCTGGCTACAATTTTTCCCTCTGCTTCCGATCGGTGCTGGAGGGGGTATGGAATGAAGGGAACATTTCTCCATATATGGTGGGAACACCTGGTGCTAACACCGTTCTGATCTATGGTTGGTAAGCATTATATCAGATGGTCTGGGTATAGACAGCCTTGCCAAACCGTTTTTTGCCCCCCTCCCCCCCCCCCCCCATGCCTCTTTTATAGCTACATGCGTATCACTCTCTCCCCCACCTCCTCAGTGCAGCTAAATGCCATATATCAATACACTGGAAAAGCTTGCACATCCCAAGCGAGCTCGACTGGTTTGGGAAAGTGGGGGGGGGGGGGGTCATGGAGTCAAGAGAGCTGGCTCGCTATCTGTAAAGATAACGAGAACGATTCAAACTGACATGAGCAGCCAGGAAAAACCACATGCATGACACGACCATGGCTTCATCTAGCATAGACATTGCTTTACTTGCCTTAGCACAGGCATGTCCAAAGTCCGGCCCGCGGGCCAATCGCGGCCCGGTTTCGAACGGCCCGCCTGGTTATTTGGACATAATATCTTTTGTGGCCCCCGACGATCTCCCAGCGTCGGGGCCACAAAAGATATATATGCTTCGGAAGGTACAGGGAGGACAGGACCGAGCGCCGTACACAGGAGAATTTCCTGTTTACGGGCGGCCTCTGTAATAGTAAGTCCTTCTCCTGCACTGCCATTGGACGACTGTTCTGTCCATCAAAGGAGGCGGGACTTTCTATTAAAGAAGCCGCCGTGTAAACAGGAGATTCTCCTTTGGCGCTTGTCAGTGCATTCCTGGCAATGGTGCTGCGTTCTCCTGGCAATGGTGCTGCATTCCTGGCAGTGGTGCTGCGTTCCTGGCAATGGTGAGGCGTTCCTGGCAATGGTGAGGCGTTCCTGGCAATGGTGAGGCGTTCCTGGCAATGGTGAGGCGTTCCTGGCAATGGTGCTGCATTCCTGGCAGTGGTGCTGCATTCCTGGCAGTGGTGCTGCATTCCTGGCAGTGGTGCTGCATTCCTGGCAGTGGTGCTGCATTCCTGGCAGTGGTGCTGCATTCCTGGCAGTGGTGCTGCATTCCTGGCAGTGGTGGGTGTGTTCCTGGCTGTGGTGGGTGTGTTCCTGGCAATGGTGGGTCTGCAGATGTGCACTGATTAGGCTGCATTGGTGGGCACTGACCATTATTTTGCTTCACAGTTCTTTATTTAAACATTTTTTTTCCCTAAAACTTCCCTCTTAAAGTGAAGGTGTGTGTTATATGCCAATTAATACAGTATGTAAAAATACGCCCCATCTCATCTCTTCCCACACACAGCCACAAAGGCAAGAGAATTCTTGTTGGGCAGGGTATTGGCGCTCGAACGAACACACTTAGACTGAATTTTAACGGTTCAAAGAATGTCAGGCAAAATGGTCGGCCCTCGCGCATGTTCACTTCATCAAATCCGGCCCTCTTTGAAAAAAGTTTGGACACCCCTGCCTTAGCAGATCCCTCCTTTTGGGAGACCTGTCCAAGCGAACCATCTCCCAACGACTAGAGGCTCCACATAAGAGGGGCCCAATCAATTAACAAACCCAGTGAGAATCCTCCTTTATTTTACTTTTCGCTCTTATTTTTTTTTTCCCCCCTCCTATCTTTTATTGGTGTTTTTTCTTTTAACACCCTTAGTATACGTGTGCTTTCATTTTCAAGCTACCCGAACGGCCACCCAGTATTTGACCGTTCTAGGTACCTCGAGTTTATTCAGAACATCTAAGCAATGTGAGTCATATATGTATCTCTAGATCCTATGTTTAAGAACATCCTACCCTCTCCTCACAAAGGAGAGAGGCTTGTCCACATATATCAAATGTCTGGGGCAAGGAGGGCGCCCTTATCACAACACGTGTCTCCCTGCTGTTATTGTTGTCCTCATTGGTACCATGCTAAATGTACTCCCCGTCCCTCCCCTCCCTTCATTCTCCCAACCTCCTTTTTATATATGTGATCCCTTGTTGTAATGAGAATGTTACTAAAAATATATATAAAAAAAATAAATAAAAATTAAGGCAATTTTGACTTCAAGTGGAAGTTCAGGCAAAACCTAACTAAAGCTAAACTTGCTCTCTGCCACTTTTCTAAACCTAATTTATTTAAACCTGTAAGGCAAAAATCGCTTTACTTGGCTATTCTGCACCCGGTCCAGTCCCAGCATCAGCTGTAAGCGGCGGCTTCAGTGTTGAGGCAGGGGCAGGAGAGGCAGCCGACTACAGAAGCCCCGTAGTAAGCCTATGGGTGACGTCACTTCCCAGCCATTTCACATCCGTTGTCCGTCCTTTCCTGCGCACAGCTTCCACCGCAGGAGACCGGATTGCCTACAGAATAGGTAAGTACAGCTATTTTTGCTTTACAGGATTAGATAGATTAGGTTTACCTGGACTTCCACTTTAACTGTAAACGCCATATTTTTGGACACAGGCCATTTACAGACAAGTCAACATTTTCCATGTGACAACATTCACTTTAAGCATTTGAAGCAAGTGTGTGTGTGTGTTGAAAAATGATATATATATATAATGTACAGGATGTCAGTACACCCCTCATATTTTATTATATCTTTTCATGTGACAACACTGAAGAAATTACACTTTGCTACACTGTAAGGTAGTGAGCGTGTATAACAGTGTAAATTTGCTGTCCCCTCAAAATAGCTCAACACACAGCCATTAATGTCTAAACTGCTGGCAACAAAAGTGAGTACACCCCTAAGTGAAAATGTCCAAATTGGGCCCAAAGTGTCAATATTTTGTGTGGCCACCCTTCTTTTCCAGCATTGCTTTAACCCTCTTGGGCACCAGAGATTCACAGGTTGCCATTGGAGTCCTCTTCCACTCCTCCATGACGAACAACATCACAGAGCTGGTGGATGTTAGAGAACTTGCGTTTGAAGATGCCCCACAGATGCTCAATAGGTCTGGAGACTTGCTTGGCCAGTCCATCACCTTTACCCCCAGCTTCTTGAGCAAAGCAGTGGTTGTCTTGGAGGTGGGGGGGGGGGGGTGGGGGGGGTCATTATCATGTTGTAATACTGCCCTGCGGCTCAGTCTCCAAAGGGAGGGAATCATGCTCTGCTTCAGTATGTCACAGTACATGTTGGCATTCATGGTTCCCTCAATAAACTGTAGCTCCCCAGTGCCAGCAGCACTCATGCAACCCCAGGCCATGACACTCCCACCACCATGCTTGACTGTAGGAAAGACACACTTGTCTTTGTACTCCTCACCTGATTGCCACCACACACGCTTGACACCATCTGAACCAAGTAAGTTTATCTTGGTCTCGTCAAACCACAGGACATGGTTCCAGTAATCCATGTACTTTAGTCTTCTTGTTTTCAGCAAATTGTTTGCCGGCTTTCTTATGCATCATCTTTAGGAGAGGCTTCCTTCTGGCAAGACAGTCATGCAGATCAATTTGATGCAGTATGGGGCTTATGGTCTGAGCACTGACAAACTGACCCCCACCCCTTCGACCTATGCAGCAATGCTGGCAGCACACATATGTCTATTTCCCAAAGACAGCCTCTTGACCAGGGATGAGCTCAGGCATGTTCGCATGGTCCACATGCAGAGCCCACCAGGAAGTCGGCGCAGCGCTGCGCTAATTACAGGCAGTGTAACATTGCCCGATCTCTGCAGCCGCACATCGGGGCAATGTCTCACTGCCTGTGATTAGCGCAGCGCTGCGCCGACTTCCTGGTGGGCTCAGCACATGGACCATGCGAATACGCCTGAGCTCATCCCTACTCTTGATATGATGCTGAGCACATGCACCCATCTTTGGTCGACCATGTCGAGGCCTGTTCTGAGTGGAACCTGTCCTGTTAAACCGCTGTATGGTCTTGGTCACCGTGCTGCAGCTCAGTTTCAGGGTCTTGGCAATCTTCTTATAGCCTAGGCCATCTTTATTTAGAGCAACAATTTTTTTTTTTTCAGATACTCAGAGTTCTTTGCCATGAGGTGCCATGTTGAACTTCCAGTGACCAGTATGAGATAGTGAGAGCAATAACCAAATGCAACACACCTGCTCCCCATTCACACCTGAGACCTTGTAACACTAACGAGTCACATGACACCGGGGAGGGAAAATGGCTAATTGGGTCCAATTTGGACTTTTTCACTTACTTTTTTTGCCAGTGGTTTAGACATTAATGGGTATGTATTGAGTTATTTTGAGGGGACAGCAAATTTACACTTATACAAGCTGTACACTCACTAATTTACATTGTAGCAAAGTGTAATTTCTTTAGTGTTGTCACATGAAAAGATATTATAAAATATTTACAAAAATGTGAGGGGGTTTACTCACACTTGTGAGATACTGTGTGTGTGTGTGTGTATGTATGTATGTATATATTATACTACACATACACCCAGACACTTTATTGTATATTTAAAGTTAATATGGCAGCTATTAGATGCTTAAAATGGATTTGATATTAGTAATTGATGCTGATTGATATTGGTCAGCGATTCTATTGATCAGAATGGGAATTGCACTTTTTTTACAGGTATCTTGGACACAAGCACTAAGAACGATCGTAAAGAACTGTTACAAGCAGCACGGAAGGGAAGATCTGTTATATGCATTTGAGGATCAGCAGACACACCATGTGGCAACAGCACATGGCATTGCTCACCTTGTCCCATCACAGACTGTGGTACAGACTATCAGCAATCCAGATGGCACAGTATCCCTTATTCAGGTTTGTTGTCAGTGCATATAAACTAGTGTTGTTATAAATTTAGCAGTATAATTTTTTAGCTTGAGACTGAATAGGTGGTGGCCCATTCATAGAACGTGATGCATTGTGGGAGTATAATAATACGAGTTTTGTGAATGGCAGAAAGGGATAGGTGGCACAACTTTCCTCTGTAGCAGTAGCTACAGTTAACTCTGTCACACACTCTGAGAGGATGCTGGGAAGATTTTTAGCAGAAGCAACAGCCTTATATAAATGCAAGTCCACAGGGTGTAAACAAAAAAAATCCCTATAAAGTGCCTTTCACAATACCCACATTCTCCATCCTCATGTCTATCATTTGCCCTGTTGGAAAGAAAATCCCTTCCTAAAGGAGGACACGTAAAGATACTTTAGTGGTACTTGATCATTTATTGTTGCATACATAGTATGGATTTATTTTGCATGTTACTTGGATTTTACTGTCATCACTCTGGGCTCCCCTGATCACTGTACCATGCAAAAAAAACACTATAACGCATGGTCCAATTTTTTTCAGTGGTGGGGAAAAAAAAAATCCCTTCCTGATCCCTGAACAAAATCTGATTTTTCCCTGGATCAGCAGTTGCTGGTGTTGTTACCTATAAATGTTAATATCTATATATATATATATATATATATATATATTGTGTGTGTGTGTGTGTATATATATATATATATATATATATATATATATATATATATATATTTAGAAATGCCAGCGCCTTTTCTTTTATTTTATTTTTTTTAATTTTTTTTACGGGCTACAGTTCCTGAGTCTAATCCACATTTTCCCAGCTTTTACTGTGAAGAAGCCTTTCTATATGTGAAGGTTAAATCTGTTACTCTAGACATAGTGTGCCCACCTGCTCTCTGAAATAACCTTAACCGCTTGCCGATCACCTGCTGGCAGCAGAATGACACTCCTGCGTGAGTCACCGTAGCCATATGGCGGGCACTTTAAGCTGTATAGGGTGCGTGCCATGTGACGTAGGAGCCTGTGCGTGTGGCTGGTGGCTACCAGCGTTTACTCCTGAGAAGAAAACGGAGATCTGTCAATGTAAACAGATAGATCTCCGTTCTTCTCTAGGATGAGGAGAGTGATCTGTTCCTACTGCTTAGGAACAACAATCGGTCCCCCCCCCCCCAGGCAGCCACCCTCTCCAAGTTAGTTTCGCTCCCTAGGACACACATTTAACCACTTGATCGCCCCCTAGTGTTAACCCCTTCCCTGCCAGGGACATTCATACAGTAATCAAAGGCTATTTATAGCTCTGATCGCTGTATAAATGCCAGTGGTCCCAAAATAGTGTGAAAAGTGTCCGATCTGTCTGCCACAATACCACAGTCCAAATAAAAATCACAGATCTCCACCATTACTAGTTAACAAAAAATAAATAAAATGCTATAAATCTATCCTTTATTTTGTAGACGCTATAGTGTAGTGTTTGTGCAAACCAATCTGTATACGCTTATTGCAATTTTTAAATTTTTTTAAATTAATTTTTTTACCAAAAAGCTGTATAATACATATTGGCCTAAATTGATGAAGAGATGTTTGTTTTTTCAGATATGTTTTGGGGCTATTTATTATAGCTAAATGTAAAAAGTGTGCTAAAGTTTCCATATTATTGGAGCATATCTGTTGCTGTCTAGAGGGCCATGTTATATATCTAATGTCTGTGTGCAAACAGCATCCACATTTCTGAAGATCTTTGGGCCCATGGCACAGAGCTCATAAAAGATGACAGTAGAACTGTGGCTCCACTTTAGTAATATGCGCTTATGGTAATTTTATATATCTGCATAATATATCTATCTTGCTCATTCCTTCCAGGTTGGCACAGGTGCTACTGTTGCCACATTGGCAGATGCTTCAGAGCTACCAACTACAGTAACTGTTGCACAAGTTAATTATTCTACAGTCAGTGATGGTGAGGTAAGACATGCACTTTTGTTTATGTACAGAAACATACAGCACAAAGTTTGTTATTGTAAAAAATACTCTTGTGAAATGAACATCGTTTGCAGCTGCATATGCAGGTACATTCTTTGTGTTGTGATTATACATGTAAAAATTATTATACTGCATATTAAGCCTATGAGTATTTCAAAGAGTCATTGGAATGTAATTGCCAGTCTGTATTTTGTCACTTCTATGGCAATTTCTTTTCAAGGAATGAAGCTTTGTTTTTGTGTGTGTTTGTGTGCCTACTGAGAATAAAATGTCAACACGTTGATCACATGATAGAACTATTATGTGCAATTAAAAAGACGTTTTACAACATTTGCATTATGATCTTTACCTGAAATGTGCACTAAGGTCAGAGAAATTGTTTTGATAGGGCTAATGTTGTATAATATGAAATGTTATATGTATTGTGTAATGAAATGTACAACATTTATTCTGTCAGGTAGAACAAAACTGGGCAACACTTCAAGGTGGAGAGATGACCATTCAAACAACACAAGCGTCTGAAGCCACTCAAGCTGTTGCTTCCCTAGCTGAAGCTGCCGTTGCTGCATCACATGACATGGCGCAAGGTGCTACAGTCACCATGGCACTAAACAGGTAATTATACCAGTATTCTGCAGTCCATGACTCGACTTGCACTGCTGATGAGACTTTCTACATGAAAATGGCTGGATATGTGAATGGTTATTTTTATTTCTTCTGAGTTTGTGTTTACACATCCTATAGGTCCTGCCAGCCCCCTTTTTTCAGTCGGACACTAGGGTAAGCCGTACACGAAGTTAACTGTTATTTTTGACTGTCTTGAAAATATGTATTGAAATGTACAATATATAAATGAACTATGTTCTCTGCAATGTAGCAAACTTTAGTCTTGTTGTCTAGAGAGAAAAGTTGCCATGTGCAATGTAATTTGGGGTTGGATTCTTCTGCATGCTGATCATTTGAAATGTTATACTTGCATGCTGAATTTTAACTGAGACAGTTTTGAAACTCGTGCAGTAAACAGGTTATTACATACATTTACTGATGATTTCTTTTTTTTTTTTTTTTTTTTTTTTTTTTTTAAGATTTTGAGAGGTATCCTTGTGCATATTTTATTTGTGTGTTTTTTATTTTTTTATTTTTTTTTTCAACAAAGCAATGTTCATGCTTGAAAGACCGTAATGATTGAGTTATTTAAAGCAGTATTAAACCCAAAGCAAATGTAATATATTACATCTTACCAATTCTTGTGATGGCTGCATTTCATTTTCGTTTTTAGGCTTTCTTTTATGTTCATCTGTTGATCCAGCCAGCAAATATGTTGTCTTTCAAAAGTGCAAGCTCTCCAAAAGAATGTATCAGTTTACATGGATGAGACAAAACATTTAACGCTGGCAGGGGTACTTAAAATCAGCTTTTATTCATGTAAAATCCCAAAAGAAGAAAAAAAGTGGTCTGCTCTAACTGATTTAAAAGCATTGGCTGGAGTTTGGCTTCAATTATTCTATTTAAATCTGCTAATACATTTAACCCCCCCCCCCTCGGACTGATGAGGCTGCTGTGCCTCCTATTCTCATTTATCCAAAGTGATGCCTCACTAATACAGGAGTTGTGTTACTGGCTAGATCACCAGGTGAAAACAGGAAAAAAGCCAAAAGAAAAAAACCTAATACAGTCACCACATCTGATGATTGGTAAGCTGCAATATAATAAATTTTTGGTTTCTGGTTTATTACCACTTTAAAAGAGACATACATAGACAACTGTAAGATAATACATTTAAAGTTGACTAGAAAGTCCTTTAAGGGTCTTTTCGATGGGTGTTCTGTCAGTCCATTTTTCATCCATCCTTTGATGGATGAAAATTGGATAGCAATTTACTTCTATGTGTGAAGGGATGTAAATGAATAATCATCTGTTCAATATAATTTACTTAAACATTTTTTACCTTAATGCAAGGACTGCATTAACCTCTTTCCACTGACTGCCTCCTGGCCCTTTAAGAGCTCTAAAAGCTGGGAGGCGAAAGCAAGCATTTGAATCATGTGACCACTGTAATTTGCTATTCGTGTCACACGAACGGAAAGGTCCCGATCGCAAGTATGCAATGGCAGCTTACTGATCCCTGCCAGCTACCATGCTGGGAGTGTGCAGGGAGCGCGCTCTCAGCACGGTAAGTTGTTTACACAGGGCCACAAATATGTGGCCACTCTGCGTTAAGACCCACGAAGAGGCTGCATATTTGCATACTGCGTGCTGTCGGCGCCAAGGGGTTTAGGTAAAAAAAAAGTTTTAGATTTTAGAACCACTTTAAAGCGGACTTCCACCCTACGGGCAGTGAAGCCGCACTTCCTGATTCCCTGACGGGGTGGCGGCGGGGGCAGCTGAGAGATGAGCGATTGCTCGTCATCTGCTGCCGACATGGACCCTGGAACAGGTAAGTGTCCATTTATTAAAAGTCAGCAGCTGCAGTATTTGTAGCAGCTGACTTTTAATATTTTTTTTTAAGGTGCAGCTCCTCTTTAATGTGCCATATCATCAATGTTTAGTTACAGTCTAGCAGAGAGGTATTGAAAACATTTGAAGAATTGCCACAATTATGGCAAGCTTTATATAGGGTTAGGGTCTTTGAGCAGAACACAGATGATTTATGAAATATGTGGAGTTGTATAAAGTAAAAAATATATGTCCTGGTGAAGGGTGTGATGGTTTGACCTATCCAGAACTGTAAGGCTTGTATTTAAGTGTACGTCACCATACTTGCCGGTGTTGTAGACAAAATGTTATTGTCTGTCAGGTTTTTTTTTTTTGTTTTTTTTTTTGGCGGTTCTGCACCGTTGCAGCTGCAGATCAGCTGACCTGGGAGAAGGGGGAGGTGTAGTGAGGAGGGAGAGAGAATTCCTGTTCAGAACGGAATGCAGCTGCGATTCAGATGCGTTCCCATAGAAGATTGTGCCTGCATTTCGCACCGCAATGCATAGAAAACGCAAACTTTTTTAGACTATGCGGAGTGCGAAGGCAACGCACATATGTGAACCAGTTTCATTCAAACTAATAGATTTTAAATATTTCTGCAAATTGGGTTCAGTGTAAGCTGCATCCAATTCGCATTGGTGTGAACCAAGCCTTAGTCGGGTTTTTATTGCTGTTTGTGTTGAGAGGATTTCACCTCTGGAAATGTATCCAGTGGGACACAACGATTAAAATCTGTCAGTTTCTACTTCCCTCACTTTACCTAAAACTAGTAAGTACATTTTGGGGACATTCAATTTTAAACATTGAAGAACTGATAGGGGTAGGAATAATGGCTGGTTCAAGTATTTGCATAATAACACCTCGATATTTATCTGACACAACCTGTAGAATATAGAATTGTAGTTGGTAGATTCCTCAGAATGTTGAGTGAGGTTGTTGGTTTTAGTTTAAAATTAAAAGAATATGTAAGCCCAACATTTCATATTCCTGATATGTGCCTGCTGTAGCACGTACTCCAATGCTCTCCTCCAATGATCAGACCTTATCCTGTTGACCCCCCGCCTTTCACCTTTCACTGGGAAGAGTAGTGTCCTGATGTCTGTCCACCCCTAGCTCTTATACAGTTGAGAACAGAGGGAATTTGATCACTTCTAATAAAAAAAAAAAAAAAAGTTATTTATAAGGTTTTTATCTTTTTAATCTATACACAAATGGTTTGCTTTTCATTTCTATTTTAAACTGAATGGGTTGTTTTACAAGGTGAGGTTTTACAATAACTTTATGCTATAAAAGAATGCCTGCTTCTGTCATTTTATTTTTGTTTCACTATAGTGAAGCAGCGGCTCATGCAGTAGCCACCTTAGCAGAAGCCACACTTCAGGGAGGAGGACAGATCGTTTTGTCAGGAGAAACGGCTGCAGCTGTTGGGGCTTTAACTGGAGTACAAGATGCCAATGGTAAGAGCAGGCCATCCTGCAGCATTTTATAACTGCTATTGTACAGAACACTATGTAAGACACCTTCCTTTTCATTAGCTAGATAGATTCGTTTGCAAGGTATTTTAGGCTTTTTACCAACACTACAGCTTTGCGGGCTGTGCTGCAGTCATGTAGCCACACTCCATCTGGTAGTCTATATATTACTTTTATCCACAGTGTTGAGTTATTTACACAACACTTTGATGTGGAAACAGTGTGTTTTCTCACAGTAATGTCCATTGACAACCCTGAACAACCCTGAACCCTTCAACAATTCTTCACTACTAAGATGCCACAATTTTGAGTAATTTCATAAAATAAACTTTTTTGTAATTAAAGATGTTGGCATTTTTGAGCTAGATGGTTGTGCCTTTCTAATATTCAGATTAAAAAAGCCAAGCTAAATAAATCTGTGCATGGCAAGCCTTCTTTCCCATTCTCTTAATATATCTTTCTCAAAGGCACAATGTAACAGAAGACCCTGTGCAAAACCTAAAACGGGATGCTTATCTCAAACAAATCATTTAGTGTCTTCCTTATGTCTGCCTAAAATTATACTGTATTTCCCTGTAGACTGACACCTCAACAAATTGTGTCATATCCATTAAAGCATATTTTTTTTTTTTATATCCATGTTAGATGGTCTGGCGGTTGTTACCAAAACTGAAAACATATATGCTTTTTTGTGCAGATTGTAATATAAGCACACAATGGTACGTATAAAGAAGTAGCTGAAGTGATTGACAACAATGGTCAAAGGGACATAGTGTAAGGGGAATTCTCTTTTAAAATGCATATGTAACTATCCCCATGCACATCGTGTGCCATTCAAGTTGCTTGGCCAATTGTGGTGTGTCCAAAAGCCATAGGAAGCATAGGCCAGCACTTGATACAATATCTTTACACTTTTTTTTTTTATTACAATTCATAAGCGTTAAGGCACTGCTGCCTCTAAATTCTAGTCTCAAGTAATGCTGTGCTTTTTGGTGATATCTGATTGATGATTAGCTGAGCGTTCTGCTTTCTGGAAGCACATCGGGAATATGTATTGGGAAGAAAAACTCTGCCTCTTACTCTGCCACCCTAGGTGGCTACTTGACCCCACACAGAGATACAGTGCAGAACAAGGCAGGATTATAGGTAATGTGGGAGAGATCAGCTGTATGAAGACCTCATGCAACTACTAGTGATTGGTCCTTTGCCGTTTCCCTGACTTTTTGTTTTGGACACAGTTTCCAGAGTTCGGTTTCTCTTTAAAGCTACACTTGACCTCTAAATTTAACACTTAACCCCCCCCCCAATTATTGCAAGTAAGTACTACTAAAGGCTTCTCATTTAAAAAAAATATAATTATTTTGGTAACCTTTCTGTCCATGTAAATCATCAAACACTTTCTTAAACATACACTACATGACACAGGCTTGATATTCATGGACACTGGGTTTTAGGCTGGTATTTTCAGCTGATTGGTCACCTGCAACATGAACATGTTACGCCCCAAGTACGGGTGTAACATGTTCAACATGTGACGTTCTCTTTTAACTAGTTTAACCACTTTCAGACCGGACCAATTTGCTGGTCAAAGACCAGACCACTTTTTGCGATTCGGCACTGCGTCGCTTTAACTGACAATTGCGCGGTCGTGCGACGTGGCTCCCAAACAAAATTGACGTCCTTTTTTTCCCACAAATAGAGCTTTCTTTTGGTGGTATTTGATCACCCCTGCGGTTTTTATTTTTTGCGCTATAAACAAAAATAGAGCGACAATTTTGAAAAAAAAACGCATTATTTTTTACTTTTTGTTATAATAAATATCCCCCAAAAATATATAAAAAAACTTTTTTTTCCCTCAGTTTAGGCCGATACGTATTCTTCTACATATTTTTGGTAAAAAAAAACGCAATAAGCGATTGATTGGTTTGCGCAAAAGTTATAGCGTTTACAAAATAGGGATAGTTTTATAGCATTTTTATTAATTATTTTTTATTATTTTATTTTTTTACTAGTAATGGCGGCGATCTGCGATTTTTTTATTGTGACTGCGACATTGTCGGGGACCCATCGGACATTTTTGACACATTTTTGGGACCATTGTCATTTATACAGTAATCACTGCTATATAAATGCAGTGATTCCTGTGTAAATGACACTGGCAGTGAAAGGGTTAACCAGTGGGTGGCAGTGTAGGGGTTAAGTGTTCCTAGGGGTGTGTTACTAACTGTGGGGGGGTTGGGCTTTCATTTAGTGTACACTGATCTCTGCTCCAATCACATGGAGCAGAGATCAGCGTCACTAGTTGCTAGGCAGAATGGAAAAATGTTGTTTACACAGCATTTCCTCCATTCGGCCGCTCCGTGAGACGATCGCGGGGATGCCCGCGGCAATCGAGTCCGCGGGTCCCGCGACCGGACTCACGGGGGTCCCGACCAGCGCGGGAGCGCGCCACCGGCGGTGCGCTCCCGATGGCAGGGCGGCATCGAATATTGGACGTACCTGTATGCCAATATGCCTGCCCGTGCCATTCTGTCGACGTACATCGTCGTGCGCTGGTCGGGAAGTGGTTAATATTTTAACTTCAGATTTGTCAGTTAACTCTTCAACTCTTCACTGTCTTCTAATACAACAATACAAGGGGTGCAACCGTGGGAGCTGTACCTGGACCCCAGGCCATGGGGGCAGCCTGTGTAATGTTGCTTTGGTGCAGAATCCTGCATTGGGCGCTCACCTAAGCAGTTGGTGCAATGTGTAGTTATCAGCAGGGTTCTATACAGGTCCAGGACCATGTTCAATCCTTGTGCTGCAGACCCCCCTTTGTGGGTATACCCACCATGACGGGCAAAGCATGGAGCCTATATAGGGATCAGTAAAAATGATAGAGGTAAGACAGGGTCACCCTGTGTCTCTGATTTTAGTTTAGTCCCACAGCAACTGAGACATAGATTATTTATGTATCCCGGTTTATAAGTGTTTAGACGCTAGAACTGTCATGAAACTGGGAATGTATTTGGAATGTTTTCACATATATGCAGTGTAAAATTGTCAAGGGCTTTGTCACAGGTGGGTGACCAGGTATTGCATCATACCACAGGTCACGCTTCTAACCTCCATTTCCACTTAGAGCTCTTTATAAGGTACTGCGGTGCTTCATCCTGCCCATTTTTCTACAGGATGGTCACCACCTAGGTTGCTGTGTACTGCTTCTACGGACACTTTTACAAAAATTTTGCACACTACTCCATGAAAAGCCCTTAGCAGAATACCCTCACTAACAGAAATGACAGAAATCAGGCGAAAGAGAACCGTAGCAAATGCTTTTAAGCAAATATTTGCTCTCTCAAAGGCATTTAAAACGTTCAGACTGCTTAGACTAAGGCCGCGTACACACGCGCGGACTGTTGGCCCAACTTTGTCCGTCCAACAGTTTGAGCGAACAGTCCGCTCAAACTTAGCATGGACGGACATGGCCACACACGACGGACGAACAGTTTGCTGAAACCGTGCGCGATGACGTGAACGGCACGTACGACGGGACGAAAAATACGACGTCCTATACACTGCAATGCAACCTTCCGACGTGGAAATCCTTTCTGAGCATGCGCGAGACTTAGTTGGCCGAACAAGCCTACACACGAGCGAACAGTCCGCTGAAACCTTGTTTCAGCGGACAGTTTTTCGGAATTTCCGTAAGACCTTGTTCGGCCAACTGTCCGCTGAAACTGTCCGCTGAAGCCCCACACACGAGCGGACTGTCCGCCCAAACACTGTTCAGCGGACAAGGTTGGGCGAACAGTCCGCGCGTGTGTACGCGGCCTAAGGCTTCTTGCACAAAATGCTCCTGTTTGAGCATTTACTTTTTCAGACTTTTTTTTTATTTTTATGTACTTGCGCCTTTAGGTGATAAACACTGGCACGCCCTAAGACAAGAAGTGCACTCCCTATATAACCCCTCCCAATAGTGGGACTACCTCATTTTTTTTTCACCAGTGTCTGTTGATCATGAGTAAAGATGTGCTGAGCTCCACTGGAGCAGTCCTTGCTGGGGCTAGTCTTGCTAACCAGATCCATTCAAAGGGTACTTTTTCTTTATCATACATCACGGGACACAGAGCAGTTATTCGTGACTATCTGGGTTATACACTACCTCTAGGTGATTGGACACTGGCAACCAATAGCAAGAAGGTTCCTCCCATATAACCCCTCCCATACGGGAATTACCTCAATTTTTTCGCCAGTGTCTTCAGGTGATGGTCACAAACGTGAAGCTCTTCAAAATTTCATCAATTGAGCGCTCTAGTGAGGGTGTTGTAATCGAATCCGTTCGGATGGCACGAAGCTAAAGGAATGGTACCCGAGCCTCGCTGTAAGAACAAGGTTTTGCTTGTAATGTGTCCTATCTACGCGCTGGACCCTTGGATATTGGTATTCTGGTCATCAACTTGCCCAAGATAAACCCAAAGGGTGCTTTTACAGGCACAAGGGTGTGGACCCCAAGATGGGGGACCTGGTCCTTGAAAGTCCACAGAGGCACTACCCGCCGTGATGGGGGAAGATTGGGCCTGGCTTCTCAGGTCCTGCAGCGTGGACTGGTGAGTACTTCCTCTGGGATGCGCCGTATTTTGGCACCACTTGCAGTATACGTTCGGCTACCATGCTTACCGCGTGGATCGATTGGTGCCATTTGGGACCTTTAAAAGAGGCAGTTCACCTGGTGTGTGCGTGGAGGCATAGAGCATGTTGGGCACGTGATTCTTTTTTGGACACAGTTGCATCAGGTTAAAGGGGACAGTGTTGAAACTCTAATGGCTGCTGTATACTGGATTACAGTTAGCTCAGAGGGAGTGCTGTCTTCCCATACTTGTAAGCAATGTCCTCCAGGAAAAAGGGAACAGGGAGCAAGACCAATACAGGGTTAAGAGTGCCTCCTTGAAAAGCAGGAGATCAAGCTCTTGAGGATATTATCCCAGCTTCCGCTGAAGGTCCTACGGCTTCTGGCTTGGCTGAGCCATTGCATTTGTCAGGCATTGTGGCTACAACTGGTACCCCTGCCTCAGCTTATGTTGCTAAAGATGATTTGGCATCTGCCTTATCTGGCCTTGAAGGTAAAATAGCAGGTATGATTGCCTTGGTAACACAAGCAGGGAGAAAACGTAACATATCTCCCTCTCCAGAGCCTGATCATGATGGTGAGTCATCTGAGCATCAGGACTCTAATAACCAGGCAGGGCCAGGGGACCCAGACCCAGAGTGGGAGGAGGATCTGGTCGCAAAGGATCGGGAAGAAGAAGCGGAGGACTCTTCAATAGGAGAGTCTAGCTCGGACGAGCCATTCTCAGCCTCGCATTCCCAAAAATTATTTGTCCATTCTCTGACAGAGATGGTTTGAGCTGGGTTTAAATTACCCCCAGTCCAGGAAACTGGACCCTCCTGTTCTACTTTGGGTTCTCTTCGACCTCTGCAGGGTTCCCAGGCATTTCCTGTGCATCCATTGTTAGAACAGGTGATCTATGCAGATTGGGATCATCCTGACAGGATATATTTACCTCCAAAAAGGTTTCCCCTCTTGTATCCTGTGGAGGAGAAATTCAGGAAGAAGTGGGGTACACCTCTGGTGGATGCTGCCATTCCTTCAGTGAATAAAAATTTGACCTGCCCAGTGGATAACGGTCAGGTATTTAAGGATCCGGCGGATAAAAAGCTCGAAACTTTGCTAAAGGCCTCCTTTACAGTAGCTGGTTCGGCTGTTCAGCCAGCGATAGCGGCTATTGGCATCTGCCAGTCCTTAAAAGATCATGTTAAGAATTTGGTCAGGAGCCTTCCTTGTCAAGAAGAAGCTATCGAAGAATTATCGGAGCTCCCTCGCACCTTGTGCTTTTCAGTAGACGCATTAAAAGATGCGATCCAACAGATGTCTCTTTGTGCACTTCTGTTGGTACATATGCGCAGGGTCTTGTGGCTGAAAAACTGGTCGGCCGAAACACCATGCAAAAAGCTTCTTGCAACTTTTCCCTTTCATGGTGAATGCCTGTTTGGCAAAGATCTGGATAGGTATATCCAAAAGATCTCGGGTGGGAAAAGTGCTTTGCTCCCTGTTAATAGTAAGAATAAGTGACCCTCCTTTAAGATTCCCCGTGCTTCAGTACCTAGTTCTTCTTCTCCCAATCGGTATCGACGGCCTCAACAGTCCGGTTTAAAAAAAAAAAAAAACGCAGGGTCAGAAAAAACCCTGGACTCCAAGGACGGCCTGGCTATTGAGGCCAGGGTATTAAAGGACCACGGGGTTAGAGGTGCAGCTTTGTCCACTTTGATAAATGCTAGGAAACCGGTTTCCAGGGCCATTTACTACAGGGTTTGGAAATCCTACATTTCATGGTGCGAAGTGAAAGGTTGTAACCCTCGTAAGTATACAATTGGAAAGATCCTTGCTTTCCTTCAGGCAGGAGTACGCTTAAGATTGGCCTTGGGCACAATTAAAGGTCAGATTTCGGCCTTATCTGTTTTTTTCCAAAAACCAATTGCAGCCCATTCCTTGGTGCGTACCTTTAAGGGAGGGAACGCACCTAAGACCACCGATTTAAGCCCCCCTTATGCCCCTGGGACTTGAATCTGATACTATCAGCCCTTCAGTATCCACCCTTTGAGCCTATTAAGCAGATTCATTTTAGTCCTATTGACCAGGAAATTAGTCTTCTTGGTGGCCATAACTTCGGCCAGAAGAGTGTCGGAGCTAACCGCCCTTTCATGCAGAGAACCTTATTTGATTCTGTACCAGGACAGGGCAGTCTTGTGCCCTCGTAGGGAATTTTTGCCAAAAGTAGTTTCCCATTTTCATTTGAATCAGGATATCATTCTGCTCTCCTTTTTTCCAAATCCAGAGTCTAAGGAAGAAAAGTTACTCCATGCGCTGGATGTAGTAAGGGCTATTAAAGTCTACTTAAGGGCGTCAGCCCCTTTCAGGAAAACTGACTCTTTTTATTCTGCCTGAGGGTCCTAAGAAAGGACAGGCAGCTACGACTTCAACTATCTCAAAGGGGATTTGCCAAACTATCATTCAGGCATATGAGTTGAGGCATAGGATTCCACCGAGAGACCTGAAAGCACATTCCACTAGAGGTGTTAGTGCCTCGTGGGCAGTGCATCGACGGGTGTCTATGGCTCAGGTCTGCAGAGCAGCTACTTAGTCTTCAGTTCACAAATTCACCAGATTTTATCAGGTGGATGTCAGGTCTTGAGAAGAGAAAATCTTTGGTCATAGCGTGTTGCAGGTGGCCTTATAGGGCCAAATGACAGTTTGGACTTGTCTTAGCTGTGTATCCCTCTTTAGGACATCCCAGATAGTCATGAATAACTGCTCTGTGTCCCGTGATGTATGATAAAGAAAAACTGATGTTTAAATACAGTTTACCTGTAAAATCCTTTTCTTTGAATACATCACGGGACACAAAGATCCCTCCCCTCTTTCCTGGGACTCTTCATTGCTTGCTACGAAACTGAGGTAATTCCCGTATGGGAGGGGTTATATGGGAGGAACCTTCTTGCTATTGGTTGCCAGTGTCCAATCACCTAGAGGTAGCGTATAATCCAGATAGTCATGAATAACTGCTCTGTGTCCCGTGATGTATTCAAAGAAAATGATTTTACAGGTTGTAAAGCTGTATTTAAAAATCCTTTTTTTTGGGGCCAAATTGAATGGTACCCAGGCCTCGTATCCTAAGAAAGGAGGTTTTGCCTGTAAATGCTTCTCTTTTTAGAGAGCTGGACCATGGGATCCAGTACTTTATGGTAGTGAGGCCATAAAGTTTTACTGGCAGGGTGCTGTTGCAGGTCCAGGATTGTGGGTTACCTCTAGGTTCCCCTGCTCCTGAAGGTTTTCGGAGCCCACCTTGAAGGGTGAAGATTGGGTCTGTTGGTTTACCACAGAAAACCCTGCGGCGGGAAGGTAAGTGGAGTTTTCTAAGAAATATTTTTAACATTTTTCTTATGAATGTCTCCTTTAAAGCAGAAGTAAACCCATCGATCTAACAGTTTGAAAAAACATGGCATGCCGGAAATGTTAACTGTCACATTGGTTGTGCTTTCAACCAAACTGTCAAACCATCCAATGGCTGGTGTCATAACTGATCACATGTGCAGCTTCATGGCAGTTAAAGATTAAAGGGAGGCCAAGATGGCAGCTTCCTTGGCTGAAAACGATAGGAGGGTTTACTTCCACTTTAAGTAAATAATGTTGTCTGTGTCACCGCTGGGGGCTGTATTGAGCACTCACCGCCTCATGCTGGAAACAGCGATATCAGGAGCCGATCACTTCCTCCTTCTCCTCCGGCCAAAGCAGCAGTCCTCCGTTAAGCAAAAAGGTTTGTCTCCCTGCCTGTGGCTCCCCCTATGCTGAGATTGGGGGGGGGGGGGTGGTGTAAGAGCCCGGATTCATTTTTGGAAAAAAACGGGGAAAACGCTGCGTTTTTTTGTGAACCCCCCCCCCCCCCCCCCCCCCCCCCGCCATGCTCGCTCTGGGTCTGAGGGTAACTGTAGTCCGACGCTCGCGTGGGGAAACCCGTCTTTTTAAATAATGGGGTGGAGCCGTAGGCAACGCGGGGCAGGGCTAACAGCGTCGGTGTTCTCCGACGCCGGGTGCACGTGGAGGAAGCTTTTAAAAGCACACTGTGCTGCTGCTGGCTGTGGAGGGACACGAGCAAAGAGGTGGCATTACTTGACACATTGTTACTGCTTCAGGCTGGGCATTAATAGCAGCAATATTTTGCTGGACTATAGCCTAGCAGTGTATGCATTCCTTCTGGTAGTGCCTCTGCTTTGTGCATCAGGCTATGAGTGGAAGGGGGTCCAGGAACTCCTCAAAGGGTTCTAGGGGCTCGATTTGTTTACATCAACCTAAATCCATGTCCAAGAGAATGTCATCCTCCTCTGAGTGATGCAGCAGCCCTGGACACTTCAGCCCCTATATATGTCACACTTGAGGTTTTTTCTTCTACCATTTCTAGTTTTGGAAAAAGATTGATGCTATGATCTCTCTCCATAGTGGGTCCAAACGTAGCAGATACCCATCCAGTGCTCAGGACCCTCATCCTGAGGTACAAGGGGAAGGGGATCAGGAAGGTCTTCCAATAGATCTGGAAGATACTAATATCTCCTCTTCCCGAGGATCCTAATGTGGAGGGAGAAGTCTTACACGACAGTTTGCTGGTACATTCCCTTACTAAATTGGTTTGCTCAACCTTTTCGCTGCTTGTTGTGCAGTCTATTGATGAGCCCACCTCTGGTTTGGGATCACTAAAGCCTCCCCATCTGGGAATGCTTTTCCTATCCATTCATGGATAAAAAAAGCTGATATATTCTGAATGGGAACACCCGGATAAGCAGTTTTTTCCTCCCAAAAAGTTTTCGACACTGTATCCTATGGAGGAGGAATACTAGAAGAAATGGGGGGGTTCCAGCAATTGATGCTGCAATCGAATAAAAATCTCACTTGTCTGGCAGACAATGTGCAAATGTTAAAGGATCCGACAGATAAAAAGTTGGAATTTCTTTTTAAGAGCAACATGTCTCTGGCAAGTTCAGTAGTGCAGCCGGTTCTTGCGGCAATTGGTGTATCTCAGTCAATAAAGGATTAGTTTGTAGAGATACAATGGGCTGGCATATCAGATGCACTATGTTTTACGGTGGATGCCATGAAAGATTCTATCATTAAAGCCTCACAGCTTATGCTAGGACTAATGAATACATGCAGAGTCCTGTGGCTGAAAAGTTGGTCAGCCGAAGCACCGTGTAAGAAGCTCTTGGCCAGTTTCCCATTTCATGGTGAACAGTTATTTGGAGACGATCTAGATAAATATATCCAAAGCATTGCTAATGGGAAAAGTTCTCTTTTTACCAGTAAAGAAGTTTAAAGCGGTTCTTCACCCTAAAGGGGATGTTCCGCTAATCTTATCCCCCCCCCCCCTCCGGTACCACAATCGGCACCTTTCAGGGGGGAGGGGGTGCAGTTACCTGGATAATCCAGGTAACTGCACCCACTTCCGGCCAGACCCCCGCAGACGCTCTGCCCCCCCCCCCCCCGTTGTGTTCTGGGAAACACACAGTTCCCAGAGACACAGCGGGGGACCATAAGAGACGCGCAGCGCGAATCGCGCATGAGCAGTAGGGAACCGGGCAGTGAAGCTGTCATGCTTCACTTCCCAATTCCCTGACAGAGGATGGCGGCGGTGGCAGCAGCGAGACGAGCGATCGCTCGTCATCTGCCGCCGACATCGCTGGAACCTGGGACAGGTAAGTGTGATTTTATTAAGTCAGCAGCTGCAATATTAGTAGCTGCTGGCTTTTAATATTTTTTTTTTAGGTGCAGCTCCTCTTTAAACATTTCTCCTCTTAAACGTGTTTCCTCTCCAGTGCCAGAAGCATCTGCCTCTAGGCAGTCTCGACGGCCTCCACCATCAAGCTCAAGAAGAAGACATCAGGAGCAGTCCCAGGACAGAAAGCCCGCAAAACAAAATGCTAAAACCTCCTTATGAAGAGGTGCCCCCGCTTGCTTGGGTGGGGGGAAGGCTTTTGCAATTTTCAAAGATTTGGCAGGAATAATGTCAAGACAGATGAGTGGCTGCCTCAATTTCTCTAGGTTACAAACTAGAGATCAGAGAATTCCCGTCTCCTCGTTTTCTAAGATCAAATGTTCCCAGAGATCCAGAGAAAAGGAAGTCTCTCTTTCTAGCTCTGGATAATATAAGGAGGTGATATCAGAGGTTCCCTTGGAGGAACAGGGTTTAGGGTTTTATTCAAACCTTTTCATGGTTCCAAAACCAAACGGGGAGGCAAGACCCATTCTAGATCTCAAAGATCTGAACCGGCACTTAAATATCCGGTCCTTTCGCATGGAGTCAATCCGATCGGTTGTCTCCATTTTGCAAGGAGGGGAGTTTTTGACATTGATATCAAGGATGCATATCTGCACGTGCCGATATTTCCCGCTCATCGGAAATTTCTATGCTTCGAGGTGGAAAATCATCATTTTCAGTTTGTGGCTGTGCCATTCGGTCTGGTCACAGCAACACGTGTGTTCACAAAAATCCTGGCACCTCCTTTAGCCAGGTTAAGGGTAAAACTGTCCTAGCCAATCTGCTTTTAGTAGATCAATTGGTGTCTGGTCTAAACCAAAGTTTAATCTCAGCTGTAAGCTACCTGGAATTCCTAGGCTGGATCCTCAACCTAAAAAAATCCTCCTTAAAATCATCAAGGAGATTACAGTCCTTGGGGCTGATCAAAGATACCGTCCAAAAGAAAGGTATTCCTACCCCAGGCAAGAATCGGCTCCATAAAATAACTGATTCAACTTGTCAAAGCAAAGAGAAGTCCTTCCATTCGGCTGTGCATGAAATTGTTAGGGAAGATCGTGGCCTCCTTCGAGGCCGTCCCTTATGTGCATTCAAGACTGCTACAAAACACCATTCTGTCAGCCTGGAACAAAAATGTTCAGGCTTTGAACTTCCCAGTGCACTTATCCCCTGAGGTATGTCGGAGCCTCAATTGGTGGTTGATATCCAGCAACCTTCAAAAGGGGAAATCCTTTCTACCACTATCCTGGAAAGTGATAACGGATGCCAGCCTTCTAGGCTGGGGAGCAGTCCTGGAAGAAGCTTCTGTCCAGGGGAAATGGTCCAAGTCAGAAAGGACCTTGTCCATCAACATTCTAGAGATTCGGGCAGTACGTCTGGCCCTAGAGTCCTGGACTCTCGGGTCCTCTCAGGATTCAGTCCAACAATGCCACGGCTGTGATAAGAAAAAGAAAAGTCCAGGTGCGCCAAACTAAGTGCAGCATTAAAATTCACCATTTAATAAAATTAAAAAGCTGAGCCAAAAGGCTACTCACAAACATCAAATTAATACAGGAGTATCGGGTGTGTCAGCTGTCATTGAAAGGACAAGGTGCTTTGGTGGTCCAGGGTACTTCCCAACGTTAAGGTCAAGGTCTATTTAAAGGAGACCGCTCAGGTTAGTAAAACAGATGTTTTGCTTGTACTGCCAGAAGGTCCTAAAAGAGGACAAGCTGCATCAAAATCTACCATTTCCAAATGGATTCGTCAAGTGATTGTTCAAGCTTATGGTCTAAAGGAGAAAATTCCTCCTTTTTACTGTTAAAGCACACTCCACCAGGGCTGTTAGAGCCTCTTGGGCGGTGCATCACCAGGCCTCTATAGCTCAGATCTGCAAGGCCACAACTTGGTCTTCAGTCCATACATTTACCAGATTCTATCAAATCGATGTTAAAGGTCATGAGGACATTGCCTTTGGGTGTAGTGTACTGCAGGCTGCAGTATAAGTCCTCTAGCCTCTTAATGCCCTACCTTATTTTGTTGCGTCTCCCTCCCTTCAGTTGCCATTGCTATGGGACATCCCACATAGTAACTACTATGGCTCTGTGTCCCCTCATGTATGAAAAGAAAACAGGATTTTTAAAATGGCTTACCTGTAAAATCCTTTTCTTTGAAGTACACCAGGAAACAGAGGTCCCTCCCTTCTTTGGTATACACGTATATTGCTTGGCTACAAAACTGAGGTAGTCCCAGTAGTGGGAAGGGTTATATAGGGAGTGCACTTCTTGTCTTAGGGCGTGCCAGTGTCCATCACCTAAAGGTGGCCTATAACCCACATAACTACTATGGCTCTGTGTTCCCTGATGTACTTCAAATAAAAGGATTTACAGGTAAGCCGTTTTAAAAATCCTGTTTTCGCTCATATGCGTTCATGCAATTTTGCTCAAATGCATGAAAACTTGTTCTCCCATTTTTGTTCTGCGCAATATGTAAATGGACATTTGTGTGCGTGAGGTGCAAATTACTGACCAAAAATTGCAATTTTTCTTTCTTTCTTTTTTTTTTTTTGTTACTGAAGAATGCACGGCGATTGTTTACGTGGCTGTGTGCCTAGGCACGTTACAATTATCAGGCTGTCTTTTATCTCTGTAAAAGCTATACTGACCTTTTTCAGGCTACAGTATGCAGGAGGCCTCAGGACACCCTTCAACTAGAGAAGGACCTTATTTTAACACTGGTCTCTGCATCTGATTTTAGCATTATCTCAGGTAGGGATGGGCTCAGGTGGGTTCAGATCCTAGTTCCAACCCACCTGAGTAATCACGCCAGAAAGCTGTTGCTGCACGTCGCCAATCATGAGCAGCCTAGCAAGGGGCGTGTGTATGCATGCGCAGCTGCGGGCCAGGAAATGCCATGCTGTCTATGATTGGCGTTGTGCAGTGACGGCTTCCTGGCGGGATTGCTCAGGTGGGTGCGGACTAGGATCCGAACATGCCTGGGCCCATTATTAATCTCAGGCTTACAACATGCATCCTACCTAACTAAGGCTAATTTGCGCAACTGTGTTACAATTCCTCAGACAATGGATGGCTTTAATACAGCTATCTCTATCCGGGGCTCGAAAACACCAGGCTCCTTCCCTACACCCACCATCTCTTCCTGAGTCAGAGCCCGTTATGCCTGCTCTAGAGGCAGGTAGGCATGAGAAGGCCGTGGAAGATTTTCCACCGCTAGGCTCCTATATTCCCCTGATGTTCCAGATTCAAGCAATATGCTTTTGAATGTTGATATGCTCACCTCTGCTGTTTTTCAAAAGCCTCCGCATTGCCACACCTGATCCTCCCCCATTTCACAATGCCTTCTTTGGGTACTAAGCCCTTGTACACACGATCGGAGATTCCGACAACCAAATCCGTCGGATTTTGTCCGAAACTGTTGTGTACACACGGTCAGACGAAGTTGTCGGAAAATCCGATCGTTCAGAACGTGATGACGTTATTTCGTTACGATGGGACTACGTTCAGGCTAGTAGCCAATAGCTTTGATGTAGGAATTTGATCTGAGCATGCGTGGCACTTTGTCCGATCGGAATTCTCTACACATGATCGGAGTATGTCCAATTGGAGCATTTTGTCGGAAAATATTTCCGGCAAGTTGGAAAATTTGGTCCGACGGATATTCCAACGGAAACAGTCCGATGCATACCACACACAGTCAGAATATCCGACAAAACGCTCCAATCGGACACATTCCGTCGGAATCTCCGACCGTGTGTACAAGGGCTAAGAGATTCCCAGTTCATGAACAAATTGAATGGGCAATCTATAAAGATTGGGCCAATCCAGAAAAGATAATTACCCCTCTGAGAATCATTGTGGAGCTCTATCCAGTGGAAAAAAAATGTTCACAAAGAACTGGTCTATTCTGGTAGTAGACCCTGGCATTCCAGCCTTGAGCAAACCTCTTACTTTACCTATAGAGGACGTTCCTTCGTTCAAAGCTTCTTTTGACAAAATTTGAGACGGTCTTAAAGGCTTTTAATTGTTTATTCATGTTAGTGCAAGATCCCTGTTTAAATGGTGCAGCTGTTCTAAGTTTTATATTTTCATTTTTTTGCATAGCAGCACTTTAGTATTTATACACAGTAGATCATCCAAACGCACTACCCAGGCTTCAACTACTAAGCCTAAATCCAGGCCTTCCCTGGTGCCAACTTGGAACACAAAATCCACCAACTCTACCTCAAAGCCGCCTTCCCAGTGAAGTGGGGGGGGATGTCCGTTTCAATTTGCATCTTTCTGGTTGATGGACGTCCCAGACCTGTGTGCTCAAAGGGGTACCAAATAAAGTTCCACCTCCCCCTCGCCCCCCTTCTCTCAAACCAACCAAGGTCTGCTCAAGGACAATTAGATTTGCAGAACGCTTTGAACTAATAATGGATTAGTCCTGGGGGACTGGTTCAAAGAATTCTTTTTAAACCCGTTTACACTACCAAAACACAACAGGGGTATTCGTTCTATTCTGCACCTAAAATCCCTAAAGAAGTACCTTCTGGTGCAAATGTTTTGTATGGCATCCACATGGTCAGTTGTTGCCTGTCTGTGACAAGGGGCATATCTGGCATCCCAAGACTTCATCCCATGACACCCAAATCTATTCAAGACCTCTCCAACACATCTTTTTGGCATGGAACAAACCTGCAGAAAAAGAAACAAAAATTATGGGCTTGGCCGAATGTTATGAACTGTTGCAACACAATTATCTGCATACTAGACTGCTGAAAACGTGTTTGGCACATCTATATTGGACTGTGTTGATCTATTTATACCACAAATCGATTTAATGGACTTTAGTTCTGATCACCATTGATGTATATGATTTAAAATCACATGCTTGTAATTATTATTTTCACTTTATTCTTGTGTATACATCATTTTTATGGTGGTAATTCATGATTCACTTAGTAATTATTATATTGTCAAATCAATTACTTAAAGGAACGGCGCACCATTTTTTTTTTTTTTTTTTTTTTTTTATACATGGAACAAATATGCACTAAGTAAGGATCTTGATGTACCAACCCAGCCTTGACAATGGTTAAGTTGTTACTACCACTTGAAAGTGATAACAGACTCCAGTCCCTCTGGTCTCTAGGCAGGTGAGGAGTGTCCAATCTATCACAGTTCAAGGAACATGGTCACTGGACAAAGCCAAGCTTTTTTTTTTTTTTTTTTAAGACTCTGTCCAAAGAGGTTTTAGTTTCAAGATTTTTTAGGGCACTTGTATGGAATAGGCCGGTAACCCTTAAAGATTTCCCAGTTGGGATTTGTCTATTGTTTCACAGAGCTCAGTTGGAACCCTTACAGGAAGCATCCTCAAAAGATTTAGTAATTAAAACTATTTTTCTGTTAGTCATCACATCAGAGAGAAGAGTCAGTGAGCTTCATGCCCTGGCAGTCAAAGAACCCTTACTAAAAGTTTTTTCGGATCGGGTAATCCTTCAAATGAATCCAACGTTTCTACCTAAGGTTTCTACAACTTTTCACCGTTCACAAGAAATAGTTTTACCCACTTTCTCCTCCGCTCCTGTCAATCCAGGAGAAGAAGCTTTCCACACCCTGAATATAAGGAGATGTCATCTACATTTTTTTAATGGTCACCATCGAGTTTAGAAAATCTTTATATATTTTCAGGACCACATAAAGGGGCGAAAGCTTCTAAAAGCACTCTGGGTAGGTTGCTTAAATAGGCAATCATGGAGGCTTACAAAGCTAAGGGAGAAATACCCCCCTCAGGTATTGCTGCTCACTCTACGAGATCAATGGCAGTTTCCTGGGACAAAAGGGCCAGTGCTACGCCGGAGCAAATATGCAAGGCTGCCACATGGTCCAACTTTTTGACATTTCTCCGACACTATAGGTTGGACCTGCTGTCCTCCGTAGATCCATCCTTTGGCAGGAAGGTGCTGCAGGCAGTGGTCCCTCTCTAGGGTAAGTTTCTCGGTTATCCTCTCCGAGGTTGTCCTGAAAGACGATTTGAGAAAGACTAAGTTGGATTTACCGGTGATGGTATTTCTAAGAGCCTTTCAGGACAACCATTACTTCCCTCCCTTTTGTCTTAGAAGTGGTTTTAAGTATCTGTCATGGTTGTTTGGTGTTTTTTTTTGTCGTCTTCCTCAAAAAAAAAAAAAAAAAAGTTTCTTGGTCTCATCAGACCACAGGACATGGGTCCAGTGTCCTTGGTCTGCTTGTCTTCAGCAAACTGTTTGCAGGCTTTCTTGTGCCTTTTAGAAGAGGCTTCCTTCTGGGACAACAGCCATGCAGACCAATTTGTTGGAGTGTGTGGCATATGGTCTGAGCACTTTCGGGCTCACCCCCACCCCTTCAAGCTCTGCAGCAATGCTGACAGCACTCATACGTCTATTTCCCAAAGACAACTTCTGAATATGACTGAACTTCTTTGTTCGACCATGACGAGGCCTGTTCTAAGTGGAATCGGTCCCGTTAAACCGCTGTATTGTCTTGGCCACCATGCTGCAGCTCAGTTTCAGGGTCTTGCCAATCTTCTTATAACCTAGGCCAGTGATAGCGAACCTTGGCACCCCAGATGTTTTGGAACTACATTTCCCATAATGCAATGTAATTGAGCATCATTGGAAATGTAGTTCCAAAACATCAGAGGTGCCAAGGTTCACCATCTTTATGTAGAACAACAATTCTTTTTTCAGATCCTCAGAGTTCTTTGCCATGAGATGCCACGTTGAACTTCCAGTGACCAGTATGAGAGAGTGAGAGCAATAACACCAAATTTAACACACCTGCTCCCCATTCACACCAGAGACCTAACACTAACAAGCCACATGACATCAGGAGGGAAAATGGCTTACTGGGCCCAATTTGGACAGTTTCATTTAGGGGTGTACTCCATTTTGTTGCCAGCGGTTTAGACATTAATGGCTGTGTGTTGAGTTATTTTGAGGGGACAGCAAATTTACACTGTTATACAAGCTGTACACTCACTACTTTACATTGTAGCAAAGTGAAATTTTTTCAGTGTCACATGAAAAGATATAATAAAATATTTACAAAAATGTAAGGAGTTTACTCTTGTAAAATATAGTGTGTGTGTGTGTGTGTGTGTGTGTGTGTGTGTGTGTGTATATATATATATATATATATATATATATAATATTTATATTACACACGTACTTTCCTGACTCGCATGTCTTGATGGCTCTATAGTATACACTGCATCATTTTCCCACAAGCAGTTCATAGGGCACAGGTGTTGGGAGACTTGTAGTGTTTTCACCTAACTTTATTATCTCACTATTTTACCTAATAGGTAACATTATTGTTGTGTTTACCTATTCAGATTTTTTTTCCACCTCCTTACAAGAAGTTCCTCTATGGCTGGTGTGAATTAGCCCTGAAAGGCCATAGATGCCACTCAGCACATGATTGGCAAAAACGATTTCAGTAGTCAGGCTCCAATTCTCCTCTGACCCAGCCATTGTTGGCTTTGCCAAAACTCCTGTTTTAGATCCATTATGTCAGCAATATGCTTCCCTTCTAGCAAAGGAAATGTGATGGGTTCTTCTTCCTGCTTGACTATGCATCCATGTGAGCTTTTTCATACTAATAAGATTAGAATTTCCCTTTTTTTTTTTTTTGGTGGTGCTCAGGGTGTTTCCTTCCACTCTTAACTTAAAGCGGTAATCCACCGGGACTCCGCGTTTTTTTTTTTTTTTTTTTTTTTTTAAAAGCCAGCAGCTACAAATACTGCAGCTGCTGACTTTTAAAATAGTGACACTTACCTGTCCAGCGCGCCCGCGATGTCGGCACCCGAAGCCGATCGCTAGGTCGTCTGTCGGGTCCTGCCGCCGCCATCTTGGGTATGGGAATCAGGAAATGGAGCCTTTCGGCTTCATTTCCCGGTTCCCTACTGCGCATGCGCGAATTGCGCTGCGCAATAAGGACGCTCCCTGCTGCCTCTGGGAGCTGTGTGTTTCCCAGCAGGCAGCGGGGCACTTGCGGGAAGGGGCGGGCACTTGCGGAAAGGGGCGTAAGTTACGCCCCTTTCCGCAGAGAGCTGTCCCGGAAGTGGGTGCAGTTACCTGGATTATCCAGGTAACTGCACCCCTCCCCCCTGAAAGGTGCCGATTGTGGCACCGGAGGGGGGGAGGGTTCCGATGAGCGGAAGGTCCACTTTAGGGTGGACCTCCGCTTTAAAGCAACTAGGGGATTCTTCTGAGACTTGTGGCTATAGGCCTTTGAAATGTTTTTTTATTACTCCCTTAATGCTGTACTTACAACCTTCCAGGGTTTTTTCCCCTGACCTTTCATTGCCCATGTGCCATAGTCCTTTCCTGACACTTTCCTTCAGCACAATATTCTTTTCTATGCCTGATCCATACTACAAAAAAGAGGATTTTATGTTTTTCTTGTTGGCGCTATTCAGTTACCCCTCATGGTACATGTTGTTTTTTTTTTTTGTTTTTTTTTGTTTCCTCTTATACAGGTCTTTTTATTGCTGTCAGGCCCTCCGTTCCTAATCCTTCTACTTGAGGAGATTAGTTCCTCAAACCTAGAGCCCCTGTTACTACTCCTTGCTATGGCATTTACTGTTCATAAGAGCATTGGCACTTGTCTGCCTTGCTCAACTTTCTTCCTTAGCGTACACCTGTGAAGGAGCCCTACCAAGTGAATTCCTGATATCCCTACTTTCCTGATATCCCTACTTTCCTGATATCCCTACTTTCCGGATATCCCCTACATTGTCACATTTCCATCCTTTTGAATTGGATGCCACCCTTGCAACCATGCAGGTTAATTGCTGTACTTTAGTCTCTGGCAAGACGATTCCACCTATCGATATGATTGGGATCTTTGTCCTGAGTTCTCTACTCATTCTGTACATGCCTGGTCCTGCTTATTCAATGCATCCTTCTGCCTGGTCCTGCAGCTTTTTTGCTACAGGGTGGCTGTTCTGTGCAGAATCTTGTGTGTGTGTGTGTGTGTGTGTGTGTCTCTGCTCTGCTGCTGGCACTGAACATGTCGATCAGCGGGTGCCAGCCTATGAATGTCTGCCGGCACCCGCTGATCGGCAAGAAGAGACACAGGACAGAGGTTCATGAAAATCCATCACATCCCTTAGTAAAAACAGCACACACAGTACACATAAACACTGGTTAGGCAGACATTTAACGCATTTATCCCCTTCCCTGGCAGTGTCATTAGTACAGTTAAAGTGCATATTTTTATCACTGATCACTGTATTAGTGTCACTGGTTCCCACAGTGTCAGTGTCCGATTGTCTGCAGCAATATCGCAGTCCCACTATAAGTCGCTGATCGCCCCCATTACTAGTGTAAAAATTCCAGTATATATCCCATAGTTTGTGGACACTATAACTTTTGTGCAAGTCGGTTTACACTTATTGGGATTTTTTTTTTTTTTTTTTTTTACCAAAAATATGTAGCAGAATACATATTGGCCTAAATTTACGAAAAAAAGTATTCTTTTTTTTATTTTTTTTTATTGGATATGTTTTTAACCACTTAAGGACCGCCACATGGCAATGTACGTCGGCAGAATGGCACAGACGGGCACAAGCACGTACATGTACGTGCTTGCCTTCCAGCGGGTGGGGGGTCCAATCGTTTCACTTCAGGAGCGATCCGGGATGAGGGGATGGCCGTTGGTTTCTGGCCATCCCCTCTCGATTGCTCCTGGCGAATGAGAAGCTTCCCCTGCTTGTGTAGTGTAAAAACAGGCAAGGAGGAAGTGATGTCATTCTCCTTGGGGTGGTCTTTTTGACCGGACTGCGAGGAGAACACAATAGTAAGTGCACCAACACTACACTGACATGTAGGTACACATAGGCACACAAAAATCCCCCCTCCCAGTCACAGTGTCACTGATTGCAGTGATCATTTATTTACTGATCACTGCATTTAGTGTCAGTTGTGACAGTAAAAACTGTCAGGGCAGTTAGTGTTAGGTCCAGGGTAGCCCCCTACCACCCCCTAATAAAGGTTTAACCCCCCTGATTGCCCCTAGAGTTAACCCTTTTACCAGTGTCACTAAGCAATCGTTTTTCTGATCGCTGCATTAGTGTCACTGGTGCCGCTAGGTAGCTAGTTATTTTTTTTAGGTTCACCACTAGGTTTTTATAGTGCGAGGTACCCCCATATACTACCCAATAATGGTTTTAACCCCCTGATTGCCCCTAGTTAACCCTTTCACCCCCTTTTGCCAGTGTCACTAAGCAATCATTTTTCTGATCGCTGCGTTAGTGTCACTGGTGCCGCTAGGTAGCTAGTTATTTTTTATGTTCACCGCCAGGTTTTTATAGCGTTAGGTACCCCCATATGCTACCTAATAAAGATTTTAACCCCCTGATTGCCCCTAGAGTTAACCCTTTCACCAGCGATCACCGTCTAAGTGTTACGGGTGACTCTGGTTGGTTAGTTTGCTTTTTATAGCATCAGAGCACCCACCATTTATTACCCAATAAAGGTTTAACCCCCTGATCACCCGGTGGGTGATATCAATTAGGTTTTAGGGTCAGGGTCTGCATCGCCCCAGGCAGCGCTAGGTTAGTGCCAGTACCGCTAACACCCACGCGCAATCAGATCTATACTAACGTCCCCAGCAGTTTAGGGTTCCAAAAAAACACATTGTTAGCGTGATTAGCCCAGATACCTGCTAGCACCTGCGTTTTGCCCCTCCGCCCAGCCCACCCAAGTGCAGTATCGATCGATCACTGTCACTTACAAAACACTAAACGCATAACTGCAGCGTTCGCAGAGTCAGGCCTGATCCCTGCGATCGCTAACAGTTTTTTTTGGTAGCGTTTTATATTTAAATCCTGAAGGCAGTGCTTGGTTTTTGGTGTCCCGTATGTGGCTAGGCTCCCAAAAAGTCCCCCACGTGTGGTATCCCTGTACTCGGGAGAAGCAGCAGAATTTATTTTGGGGTGTAATTTGACTTATGCCCATAGCATGTGTGAGCAATATATCATTTAGTGACAACTTTGTGCAAAAAAAAAAATGTTAATATTCCTGCAACTTGTGGCAAAATATAAAATGTTTCATTGACTCAACATGCCTCTCAGTAAATAGCTTGGGGGGTCTACTTTCCAAAATGGGGTCATTTGGGGGGTTTTGTGCTATTTTGGCATTTTATGGCCTTCGAAACTGTGATAGATAGTGAGGAGTTAAATCAAAAAATTGCACCCTTAGAAATCCTGAAGGCAGTGATTGGTTTTCGGGTCCTGTACGTGGCTAGACTCCCAAAAAGTCCCACATATGTGGTATCCCCATACTCAGGAAAAGCAGCAGAATATATTTTGGGGTGCAATTCCACATATAACTATGGCATGTGTGAGCAATATATCATTTAGTGACAACTTTTTGTAAACTTATTTATTTATTTTTTTTGTCATTCAATCACTTGGGACAAAAAAAATATTCAATGGGCTCAAAATGCCCCTCAGCAATTTCCTTGGGGTGTCTACTTTCCAAAATGGGGTCATTTGGGGTGGTTTGTACTGCCCTGCCATTTTAGCACCTCAAGAGATGAGATAGGCAGTCATAAATTAAAAGCTGTGTAAATTCCAGAAAATGTACTCTAGTTTGTAGACGCTATAACTTTTGCGCAAACCAATAAATATACGCTTATTGAAATTTTTTTTACTAAAGACATGTGGCTGAATACATTTTGGCCTAAATGTATGACTAAAATTTAGTTCATTCAATTTTTCTTATAACAAAAAGTAGAAAATATCTTCTTTTTTTTTTTTTTTTTAATTTTCAGTCTTTTTCCTTTTAAATTGTAAAAAATAAATATCGCAGAGGCAATCAAATACCATCAAAAGAATGCTCTATTTGTGGGAAGAAAGGGACACAAATTTTGTTTGGGTACAACATTGCATGACCGCGCAATTACCAGTTAAAGCAGTGCAGTGCGAAATTGTAAAAAGACCTCTGGTCCTTAGGCTGACAATTGGTCCGGGGCTGAAGTGGTTAAAGCGGCAAGTAAAAAACATTGGTTTCTTTTCAAAATTGTCGACTTTTTTTTGTTTATAGCGCAAAAAGTAAAAAAAACTGAGTGAGTGGTGATCAAATACCACCAAAAGAAAACTATTTGTTTGAGAAAATGACCTAAATTTAGTTTGGACACAGAGTTGCATGACCGTGAAATTGTCTGTTAAAATAAAGCCGTGCCCCATCGCAAAAAATGGGCTGGTAATGAGGGGGGGGGGGGATATTCTGGAGATCAAGTGGATAGTTATGGTATGTCAATTTGTACCCTGTAGGTCCTGGTCAACTTTGTACATCTTTTCCAGTCTCCTGAGCCCTCCTTTGCAATTTTTGATTGAAGATGGCTCTTCCTTGTCACCCGGTGTGGCTTTATTTCCTATCCAGGTTTTACTTTTCTAATTTAAAGGGTTTCCATTTTTTGTGGGATCCTCATATAACTAGTTGCTCCCCCTTTCTGTTCCCACCTGTGGTGCCTTGGACTCTTCCTCCTTTTTCACACATGCACAAGGTAATCTTGAAGCTGGTTCTCTCCTTTCTTCTCTGATGATTCTTGTTTTCTAGAAACGTGTGTGTATATGTATGTGTGTGTGTGTATGTATGTATATATATATATATATATATATATATATATATATATATAATTTTATTTTATTTTTTTCTGGCAATGTTCCACTGGTAGGCACAACATTCTTTTCTTTTGCTATGGGTCAGGCATAACATCTGGGGTGGTCTTTTTGTCCCCTTTTTTATGGAACTTTTACCCTTTGGGAAGAACTACCCCATCCCTGCTTGAGCTCATTCTCCCATTGAGGTCAGGCTCTAAAAGCTATACAGCAACCTAGCATCTATATACTCATACTTTAAAAAGAGCCACCACTTGAATCAGTTTTTTTTTTTTCTCCAAAACCGATGGTTGCTAGGTGAGTGTTGGGTGTCCAGTAAGGTGATTCTGCTGTCTGTTGACCCTTCTTGTGTTTTTTTTCCCTCTGGGGGTCAGTATAATCCGACTGTTTAGGAATTGTTGTCCCTCAATATTTCTGCAGAGAGGAAGTTAACCATAGGTTTCTTGATCCAGGTCCAGAGCATTCAGAACTTTCTTCTTTTTTTTTTTTTTTTTTTTTTTGTCATAAATTTTAAATTCAAGAGCTATTATTGTTGCTATTCTGATGCATTAACCTTGGGATCTGTAATCAAACCAAAGCACTAATAAAAGTATCTACCAGCATAAAGATTAAAGCATTCCGTCAAAATGAATTATATAAATGTTTTGTTAACACTGCTGCGTTTTGTCTAATGAACAACTAGATCAGCTCTGCTAATGATTTGTCCTTCTCTGCCCATCAACTCACACTAAATATAGTTCACAAAGCAGATCAGTGCACAGCACTCTGCTGTCTGTGTGTGATGCCACATAAAATGGAAACAAGGGCTAGTATAAAGCCGGCATATTACAATGCATGTGTCTGGGTCTGTGAATCCTCAGCACAAAAGGCTGTGCTAGGTGTGGCTCAGAATGAACCCAACAGGACCATTAGCTGAGTAGCTTTTTTTCTTATGGCATAAGGTAACTGAACCACCCAGTGTATGGATGAAGTATACGTCTTTTTATGCTATCCGCAATTGGTATTAGTGTGCTGTACTAACACTGAGCATTACTCAGGTGAGCGTAAATGGCTCTAAGTGTGAGAACTTCTATTTAGTATCTATCTATCTTAGTGGCGGTGTGCTTCACTTTAAATGTAACACACCTG